>NC_045428.1:167050241-167358159 GCF_902635505.1 Sarcophilus harrisii | reverse complement strand
AGTATGTGGAGCCAATAAAAAAAAAAAAAAACACACCTCCTCCCCAAAGTGCTCTGGGTTGGAGTGATGTTTGTTACCGGCACACAATGAGCCTTGGCCAGAGTCAGGGTCCAGCCTCTAGTCTCCCAACTCTAAAGCCGGGGCCTAGAACTGGATATTTCACCGCCTGTCTTAAGACTTTTTTAAATAGTTGAGGGAAGGTGATGATTTCTAACTCAGCCAGAAGTTTTGCCAGCTGGCTAGCTTTGCAGCCAAGGCAGCAGCAGCCAGGTGCAGCTATGGAAAACAGATCAGAACCAGAGGGAGAACATGTCACTGGGAGGCACTTACCATACACATCATTTTTGTGTGGCTCCAGACACAACTACCCAAGTTCCCAGAAGACTTGGTGAATGTTCCAGAAAATAGTTAATTATTTTCCAGGTCCCAAGGAGATTTTAGCATTCCAAGGATTACGTTGTTTTATGATTGAGACTGGTCTCCTCCAGGCTACCCCCTATGATTTTTTTTTCTTTGAGGCTGGGAAATCATTTGATAACCCTCACCCTGTCTTGTACCAGACATGACCAACAAAGGCTTCACTGGGCTAAGTGCAGAGCCTATACCCTCCAGTGATTTACATTCCTATTATCTATCAAGATTCAAAGATAGAAATACTGCATTAATAGGTCTGGGTGATTTTACCTAAGCTGACCCCTATGCCCAAAATTCCTTCTTTCCTTGCCCCTGATAGAATCCTTCTTATCTTTCACTTCCAAAGGCACTTCCTACATGAGGCCTTTCCTGATGCACTGACAGCTAGTATCTCTTCTTCCCCCCAAATCCCCTCTTATTTATTAGCTATATTAATCAAGAGACATTAAGTGCTTACTATGTGCTAAATACTATGCTAGATGCTTGGGTTGCAAAGTTGCAAAGTTAAAAACAGTTCTTGTCCTTCTAAGGCCAACTACCCAGTCAAATATACCCTCTGGAGAAATGGCCCATGCTCCAATCTTATGCCTGTTTTATTTTGTCATATATCTACTCTCCTCTCATTCTTACTCTTTTGCCCCAATTCTAATGAACAGCCAGTCAACAAGTATTTATTAAGCACTTACAATGTGCCAGAAACACACAGCAATAAAAAATTCTCATTCCCTCAGTTTTGTTGAGTCTACTTTGATTAAATTGGAAAGCTTAATTTGATTTAAACTAGCTTAACCTAGTTGAGGTCAACAGATCTGACTAGACTCTTCCAATGTAGGGGTATGTGTGGTATGTTTGGGTTGGGATAAAAAAACCATCAAGGAAGAGATGCTCTCATACATACAGTATTCTCCTTAGTCATAACCTTGAGAATCAGGATATAACCATCCCAGAGAACTAGCCACACAGTAACCTTAAGGTTCTGTACACTTTGTAATAGGGCCTGGACAGACTAAGCCTATTCTCCCTGAAAGGAGAAGGCTGAGGGAACATGAAGACAAAAGTAGTTGGAACAATAAATAAGTCCATAAATGCAGCCCCTCACATAAAGGAACACAATCAACCACTGTGTATTTCTTTATTGATGTATGTACTAAATGGATAAAGATATTTGGAAATAAAGGGGGGGATTTCAATCTATTCCTCCCCCTTCCTTCTAAGTATAAAATAGCACTGTCCCTAACCTCTAGGTCTACAAATCTGACTTAAAGTTCTGGGCAGGGCAGGTACCTCTCAAAGACCAGAAAAGACAACTGAGATTTGGGAAGCTGACAAAATCAATTAGCTCATATAACTTCATTGTCTATTTTATATATGATTTTACAGAGGCTTTTACTCACATCTGGAATTCATTCCCTCCTTGTCTTTGAAACTTATTTGCATATTATTAATAAATCTTATAGTTGGCAGTACGATGTGGAATTGCCTTTTTGTTCCTTGAGGTATCAAACCAGACCTTTGTAAATCTATATCCCTACTTTATGGACCTTCTAGATGTTCCTACAGTGATCAGGGAAACATGAATATTCAGGATCTCTCTCATCCAACCATAGAGATTGAATGAGCTCTCTTATTACAGGAGTTTCATGTTCTACACATTATTCACATGGCAGGAATAGGTGGACTCTGGGACTTTGTGCCTTGTAAGCCTTCCTCAAATACAACTATTATTAGGAAAGCCTTGAGATAAGTGGAGGAATAGAAGATAGAATCTAGATAGAAAGTCTGCAGTTATACAATCACATGGTCATATAGACATGAATAGACCAGGACTAAAAGAAATCAGAAAACAAGCAAGTTAGAATTTTTATAAAAATATAGCTGAGTGCTAGGACTTTTTGAAAAAATTCAGATATGTATCTGCTCCTTGTTACCATATGCATCTTTTAATAGTGGTATAAGGGGAGGTTTACATATAAGTAGGTAATACACTAAATAGTTGTCTGATTGGGGAAGGTGAAAAATTTGAAGACTAATATATTTTGTCAGAAGCTTAAACTTCAAAACATCGATGAATCTGAAATCTTATCATGTGGGTGGGTATTCCTTCCATTAGTACAATTCACAATATCTCATCCCAAAAGATGAGAAGTTATTGTTATTTAGGGAGGGATCTTATATTCTCTGCACATCATAGAAACTTGTGTGGCCATAAACATGTCAATGGTTCTAGGAATCATATGTAAAATACTGCCTTGTGTCTTCTTATATTTTCTTCTAGGATACCTTCTATAGGTGGATAGACCTTTTTTTCATAAAAATTTTATAAAGATGAAACTAGACAAATGAGTCAGGAGTTATTGAGATTCTCTTGATTGATGTTTTAGGCAGTAGAAATAGTCTTCATTATTTTCCCCTTTTTTGGCATTTCCTCCTTGAGATAGTTTGTAAAATATTACTTCAGGTTTCAAGATTGTCATCTGCAAAACAATTTTTATTTATATATTTGTTCTCCTTCAGTCATTCTTCTTAAATGCCAGTTCTACTTTGTCAGCATATTCAGACTTAGGTAGGTGGTGTAGTAAATAGAGAACCAGGTGTGGAATCAGGAAAAATCTGAGTTCATATCTGCCTTTTGATACTCACTAGCATTGTGACTTTCATTCAACCCTTATTTGACTTATTTCTTTATTCTAGAGAAAGAAATTATAAACTAGTATTTTAGCCAAGAAAAGCCTACAAAAAGTTGGACAAAACTGAAAGACTGAACAACAAAGCACAAAGATAGTATATATTGTCACTGATGATGAAAATAGAGGACTATAAAAACTATGACCAATCTGCTCCTTCCCTCTATTTGGAGCCTTCTTCCAGCTTTACCTATGAATAAATAACCTTAGAAAAAAATTATGTCAGTTAGGTACAGACAGTCCAGTTAGAATTTCTGCAGCCTTGTTTTTACATTTTTCTTACTTTATAAAGCAATACTATTTGTAACCTGCTATTTTCTTCATAGTATCACAAGAGATTTATTTTTATTTTATTTTTTAAAAAAGTTTTAGTAGTATTTTATTTTTCCAAATATATGTAAAGATGGTTTTTAACATTCATCTATGCAAAACCTAATCTCCCAATTTTTCTCCCTTTCTTCCCCCGACCAAACAGCAATTCTTCTAAACCTATTTCCATATTTGTCATGCTGCATAAGAAAAATCAGATCAAAAGGGAAAAAAATATAAGAAAGAGAAAAGAAAACCAAGCAAGCAAACAACAAAGGTGAAAATATGGTGTTTTGATCCAAATTCAAAAGAGACTGATTTTTAAAAATAAATCTAAAAGGCTGTTGCATTGTAAAATTTTCAAAATTTCCCATGTTCAGAGATTGAATCTATCCTTTGATCAAGTATATACCAATATATGAAACAGGTTTTCCAAAAATAAGATAAGAGACTTCTAAAAGAATAGGGACCAATTCTTGGCATTGGCATTATCATAGACAATCCACCACAATTCTCTTCTTGAAGGGATTATTTTGTTAAATCTTCTTGCCTAGTCTAAAAGAATCTGATAAAGAAATTCAATTCACTGATGAAAAGTGAAATGAGTAGAACCAGGAGCAATAATATACAAGGATCAATTATGAATGGTGTAGTTATTTTCAGCAATACAATGATTAAAGCTAATTCTGGACTAGCTTTCTGGAGATTCTCCAGAAGGGCCTTGGTCTCAGCAGTATAATCACCACAAGGGTGGACAAGAATAGAGTCCAAAACAAAAGGTTTGACAATTGTCAGTGCTGTAAAATTACCCATGCATATAACTTGTAAATAAAAAGCTATTAAAAAAAAAAAAAAAAGAATAGAGTCCAAAGTCTTTATTGTCTCTTACACAGTCTGTGTCTGTCATAGTCTGACCCAGTCTCCTCCAGCAGTCTGCCAGTTGGCCAGTCTGACTTCGGTCTAAGTTCCTGACCCCAGTTCTTATATACCATATTACAATCACATCATTACAGCATATTGAATATGTGTGAACTAGAGAACTATTACATCACCCTACTAAATATATGTAAAATAGATGACCATTGTCTCATCAATTCCTCTGAGTTAACACCTTGTTTCAAGTATACTTCTTTCAAGTATACTTCTCCCAAGTATACTTCTCCAGAATTCTGCCCTCTATAGGAAGGACTGATAAAAAAAATTCTATCCATCTCTAGAGAAAGAACTGATGGAGTCTGAATGCAGACCAAAGGATTTTTTTTTCTTGCTATTTTGCTAATTTTTTTGGTCTATGTTTTCTTTTGTAATGTGGCTAATGTGGAAAAATTTTGCATGAATGTACATGTATAACCTATATCAAACTGTTTGCCTTCTCAATGGGGGGGGAGGTAAGAAAAGGAGGGAGAGAATTGGAAAGTCACAATTTTTAAGAAGAATGTTAAAATCATTTTTGCATGTAATCAGGGGAAAATAAAATATTAAATATTTTTTTAAGAAAAAGAAATTCAGTTCTCTCCAGCTCTCTTCCTTTTTTTTCTCTTCTTTCTTTTCTCCTCTTATTTTCTACTTCCTGGGTTATGCAATGTAAATTATTGGCATAGAAATGCCATAAAATATCTGTATGTTGTAGTATGGTATGGTGCTTTACTAGGAACTTTGCATCATCCTTTATTGCCAAATGTGCCAAGGTAGGTTCACATGAAGTTGACATTATCAAGCCTTCATTAGGTGGACCAGATTGCCAAGATGAAGCTAATGGGATACTGTCCAATGTAATTCAGTGAGAAATCAAGTTTGAAACCAATGGCTGGAATTTATTTTGCCTTTAGTCATGTCTCTATTCAGGAAAAAAAACACTGACTTCAGGATTGACTGGCTTCATGACAACTGACCAGAAAATAAAAAGGCGTGTATATATAAACACATTGCTTGTACTTGCCAACTTTTTTTATCCTTCTTTTTTGAAGAGGACCAATGACATCAGCAAGGTAATATGTGGATTTGCAAGTGAATTGGATTTAAGTGAGGCAGAGCCAAGCAAAGTCATCAGCCTTACCCTCTCCTCCAAAGTTATTTGAGTTCAGTAGTAAGACTTAAATCAAGGAAATGGTTCCCATTTACCAATTAAGACTATAGCAGAGACCAACACACTACTCTGTTGAATTGCTAAGAGGGAAAGCTAATGATGATTTAATTCATATAATTTTTTTCTTTTGTTCTACTAGTCTGACCAATTAACCTATTTACTAAGTGTTCCCTTTCTTAATATGCTATCTTTCATTCCCATGTAAACCCTTATACCTGTATCAGAAATAAAGTTTGCTGCTTACATTTGTAACTGAAATTTCAGTGAGAAGTTAGTGAAAATAAAGTTTTAATTTTTTTTTTTCCATCCAGGTTCATAAGTTGTAATGTATCAATGGACTTCTTGGGGGATATCTGGATATCTGGTTAAGAATTCCTGAACTAAACAATCTTAGAGGTCCATTCTAATTATGATATAATCTCATCACATTCTACGTTATATAGTTTTCTTTTTTCCATACCTGTAGAAGGAGAGGAGACTTTGCTGTAGGTAGGAAATAGAACAAAACTCATCAATCCAACTTGAACAATTTCATTCATTCTAGGTAAAATTCCTAGAGAGATTTACATGGACTAGGGTTATTGTGGGACTTGCAAAAGTAGAAAGGAATTTTCTCACTCTAGCTCAAAGTCACCATCATCAAATTAGCTTTTTGAAGAAGCAAGCTTAGCCTGAGAGGAAGGAATATAGTACAGTCGAGACATAAACTGAGAAATCTGAATTACCTAGTTCTTCATGATCTTTGGCCATAAGCATTTGACCTGTGTCCCCTGAATATGTATTTCTCTATATACGTTCCCATTTCAATGAGTAGTATGGTAGTCTGTGTGGGAGTATATCCATATGTATTGAGGAGGAGGAGGGGAGCAATTTTCTTTTTCATTTTTTTCTATAGCTTTTGATGAAATGTATTTTACATTGAACTAGTGTAGCCTCTAAGTATTCCAGTAGAAGAATCTTAGATAGATACTTCTAAGTGGTGATTTTGAGTGAATACAGATTCAAAATATTTTTTTTAACCTGGGATGCACAATTTGAGAGCATTGGAGTTGCCAACTTATTTACTCTAGACATTCCACTTTGGATTTTTGAAATCACAGTGTCTTGTATTTAAGAAATGAACTTGATAAATGCCATTGATAAATAGTTGTTATTGAATTGTTTGTCTTGCACTTTTCATTTATCTTCACTTAGATGAAGAAAAATTTCAACTAATTTGAAAATTATTTGTTATGTGCTTACTATGTATAAGGCAATATTCTAGGTGGTGGGAAGATAAAGACAAAAAAAAAGATGTCAATTATTGCCTCTAAGAAACTTACTTTCAACTCACATTCACAAACAAGCAAATATAAAGTAAATGCTGAGTTAAAGAAAATAATTTCAAAAATTAGAAAGAAGGAAAAGTTGCATATGTAGGAGGTGTCATCTCAACTGTGCTTTGCAGGAAACTAAAATTTCTAAGAGCTGAAGGCTCTTAGGCACTTTGTATTTTAGGCAAAGTGGATAAAACAATAAATTTAGAGATTTTATCCATTTTATATATTGCTGAACCTAGGTTATAGTTTCCAAATTTAACTACAAAAGACATTTGCTCTATGGTTTATTCTAGCACTTGTTTCCCTTTAGAGGTGATAATAGAAAAGGCAACTTATACCAATAACAATAAGAAAGAATGCTCCATATCATTAACAATTCAAGAAACACAAATTAGAAGAATTCTAAAGTTCCACCTTACAACTGTGAGATTGGCAAAGATGACAAAATACAAAAATGGAAGGATAGAAGACAAACACTCTAATACACTGTTGGTTGATTTGTGAATTTGTCCAATAGTTCTAGAAAACAATGTGGAATTTTTTAGAAAAAGTAACTAAACTATATTCTTTGTATATTCTAATAGGCATCTATGCCAAGGAGGTCAATGACAGAAAGAAAAGGAACAAATACATAAAAGTAAGATAACATTTTTTGTAGTAGCAAAGAATTGCAAGCAATGAAGATTCCCACTAATTGGGGAATAGTTAAGAAATTTGGGTTTGTTATTATTATGTACTGTTATTGTGCTTTAGCAATAGTAAATATGAGAAATTGAGAGAAATTTGGAAAAACTATAACAGGATAGGATGCAGAGCGAAGCAATCAGACCCAGGATAATAATTCATAATGACCATAATAATTTCAAGAAAAATAATATTGAGACATACTAGGACTTTGATCAATGCAATGACAAACCTTCATAGAACTGATGAGGAAATCTGCCCTCTTTCTTTGCAAATGTGTGGTGAATTGTAAGCAAGATTGAGATAAAACCAATCAGTTTGGACCAGTTCAGGAGAACTAATTGTTAAATTTTAAATGTGAGTGTTTACATCTTATGTAATGTTTGGCTAGCTTTCTGGAATTAAGGAGTGCAGGAGGCAGGAGAGCCACTAGGAGGATGGTCAAAAATGGAATATTTCATTTCCAGTCCTTCTCAGTCCTTAAATACCTTGGTATGATTACATCATTATGGCACACTATGTATATGTGAACTAGAGAACCATTACATTACCATGCTAAGGACTAAGTAATTGTATTCTAAAGAACCATCATCTCATCAATTCCACTGAGTTACCTTGTTGTAAGTATCCTTGTTTCAACTATAGTTCTCCAAAAGTACTGGCCCTCTACAACCTTATAAATTGGCAAGCTCTACAAATCAGGGTTTGATTTATTGTTTTGCTGATTGTCTAAAATTAAGAAAGCTATTGGAAAAAGTATAATATAGATAAAATGTTTATAATATAGATAAAATTTTTTCATATATATATATATATGGGCACACACAAATTAACTGAAGTATACTTTGTCAGCTATGACCAACATATTAATATGTTTTGTTTAACTGTATTTGGATACAGGGTTCTGATAAAAGTCTCATTTCTAAAATATATAGAGAATTGACTCAAATTTCTAACAACACAAGTCATTCTCCAATTGATAAATTGATGGATGGATAATTTTCAGATGAATAAATTAAAACCATTTATAGTCATATAAAAATGCTCTAAATCATTATTGATCAGAGAAATGCAAATTAAGACAATACTGTGTACCACTACACACCTCTCAGATTGGCTAATATGGCAGGAAAAGATAATGATGAATTTTGGAAGGGATAGGAAAATGGGACACTAATAGATTGTTGGTGGAATTATGAACTGATTCAATCATTCTCCAGAATTTGGAACTCTGCCCAAAAGGTTACCAAACCATGTATATATCCTTTGATCTGGGCCTGTATGCCAAAGAGATCATAAAAAAGGGAGAAGAACACATGTGTGCGAAAATATTTGTAGCAGCCTTTTTTGTAGGGGCAAGAAACTGGAAACTGAGTGAATGCCCATCAGTTGGAGAATGGCAGATTAAATTATAGTATACAAATGTTATGGAATGTTATGGAATATTATTGTTCTATAAGAAAGGCTCAGGAGGATGGTTTTAGAGAGGCCTGGAAAGACTTATATGAATTGATGATAAGTGAAGTGAGTAGAACCGGGAAAACCTTGTACACAGCAAAAGCAAGATTATAGGATGATTAATTCTGATGGACGTGGTTCTTTTCAATAGCGAGGTGATTGAGGCCAGTTCCAAAGGTCTTGTGATGGAGAGATGACCCAGAGAGAGGATTGTGGGGACTGAGAATGAATACAACATAGTAGTTTCACTCTTTTAGTTGTTGTTTGCTTATTTTTTGTTTTCTTTCTCATTTTTCCTTTTTGATCTGATTTTTCTTGTATAGCATGATAATTGTGGGAAAATGTATAGAAGAATTGCACATGTTTAACATATATTGGATTACTTGCTATCTAGGGGAAAGGATGGGAGAAGGGAGGGAAAAAAAATTGGAACACAAGGTTTTACAAAGGTGAATGTTGAAAATTATCTAAGCATATATTTTGAAAATAAAAAGCTTTAATTAAAAAATGACAGAAAAAACTGTACTTGGATACAAGGAAATGCTCTAATGTGAGTGAGTGGAATCATAAAGAAGTTGTGATAATCTTGAAAAAAAAGAACAAAGAACAGTTTTTATAAGAAAAGGAACTTGTGTTTATTTAATCATAAAGTCTTAGTATTTTAAAGACCTTAGAAATTCCACTTCCTCCATTTATAGGTGAGAAAACTGAGACCCAGGGAAGTGATAAAGTTTAAATAAAATCATGCAGCCTAGCATGACACTCTTTAAATATATTAGGTTCTTATAATTATGTGTTCTAGATCAGGGTTGCTTAAACTTTTTCCACTGGTGACCCCTTTTCACCCTACAAATTTTTATACTACCCCATCTAAAGTCTGAGCTGAAGGGTTTCTTCCTATCAGCATTTATGCGTGCTCAGTGCAAAGCGCACATGTTGTATGTTCAGAACCAATGCAAGTGAAGTCGAGTGATGCAACCCAGGCAAATACTGCCAGAAACACCTCTGATTCATTTTGTGTTTGATTTTGAATTAATTTTTGGTTGTTGCACATTCAGAAATTTTTTATTGTTGCTAAATTTTTCACAATTCCCACCCACATTCATTTATGTGGCCCCATGTGGAATTGTAACCTTCGGTTAAGCTTCAGCTTAAGCTTTGTTCTAGTTCAAAGTTATGTACATTTAACTTAAATCACAAAAGCCTCCTCTCAATAGAAACAAATAATAAATTACAAGGGCAGGTAGGTGGCTCGCTGGATAGAGCACTGGTCTTGGAATCAGGAAGACTTATTTTTATGACTTCAAATCAAATTATTAACTGTGTGATCCTGGGCAAATCACTTAGCCCTCACTTTGCCTCATTTATAAAATGAGCTGAGGAAGAAAATGGCAAATCACTCCAGAATTTCTCCCCCAAAAACAAACCAAAACAAAATGGAGTCACGAAGAGTTAGGCAGAACTGAAATGACTAAACAACAATAAATTACTGACTAAGAAGCAATACCAGGTAAAAATTCTCTGGAACAAAATAAGGAGATATACCTAAATTCAAGAGCTCTATTTGAATATATTCCTTTCAAGAACAACAAAGCTAAGTAGCATCCTGGGGATTGAAGTGTTTTAGAAGTAGACCCAAAGTTTAGTATTCTCAGAAAGTGCCACGTATTCCTTAACATAAAAAAAGACATGTTGTCTTGATAGGGCTGAAATCTTCCTTACCTTAACAGCACAGTAATGTAGTGATATTGGCTTGTACAACTTTTAATCAATCAATAAATCAACATTTATTAAGTATCTATTGTCCCCCAAGGGGACCAATTAAGTATTAGGGTTACAAAAAATAGCAAAATTAGTCTCTGCCCTTAAGGAGCTTACAATCCAATGAGAGAGACATCATGCAAACAAATATTTTTTAAAAAGCAAGCTATATAACATATGAATAGAAACTCATTAACAGAGAGAAAGCACTAAAATTAAGAAGGATTAGAGAGTGCTTCCTTTAGAGGGTGGATTTCACTGGGACTTTAAAAAAAGCCAGGGAGGTAAGTAATTAGAGAAGGGAGAGACTTTCAAGCTTGAGGGATAGCCAGAGTAAATGCCCAGAGCTGAGAGATGGAGTCTCTTGTTTGTGGAACCAGTGTCCAGTGTCATTGCATTGAAGAATATGTATTGGGGGAGTAAGGTATAAAAAGACTAGAGAGCTTTTAAGTTATAAAGAACTTTGAATATATGTGATCCTGGAGGCAATAGAGAGCTACTAAAGTTTATTCAGTAGAGGGCTGACATGGTTAGACCTGCCTTTTAGGAAAAGACGCTTTAGTGGCTAAATGGAAGATGTTCTTGACCTGAAGCAAGACTTGAGATAGGCAGACTCACCAGCATGCTATTCCAATAATCCTTAGTTAAGGTAAATAAGAGTTTGTGTTAGAGGGGTGGTAATGTTAGAGGAGAGAAAGGAGTATATTTAAGAGATGTTACAAAGATGACATCCATAAACCTTAATAACAGATTGAACATGGAAAGGAGAAGGAATAATGAAAAATTGAGAATGACTCCTAAATCATCCTGAGAGACTGGGGGGAAAAATGGTCCTGCCCTCAACAGTATCAGGGAAGGCAGGAGATAGGGAAGGTTTAAGGGGAAAATAAAGAGTTTTGTTTTGTACATAGTGAGTTTAAGATGTCTACTGGGCATCCAGTTTGAGATCCCTAAAAGGCAGTTGGAGATGAAAAATTGGAGTAGAAAGTTTCAGTAAAGAGACTGGGGCAGAATAGATTGATTAATCAGATATGATTGAAAGGACTAAATAACAAAAAATAACCATAGAAATGATCATGAAATTCATGGGAACTGATTAGAACACCAAATAAAGTTGTATAAAGGGAGAAGAGAAGAGGGATGTTCTATCTGTCGCTAAGTGGTGTGATTTGGAAGAGGATCTAGCAAAGCAGTCAGAGGAATAGTACTGCCTCCCTCCAGTGAAATGCTACAGGGCAGGCCAAAACTCAGAGTCATACTATGGTAGGTGCTTAGTTAACAAATTACAATTGAACCATTCAACACATTAAATTTTAATAGCTTTTTATTTTTCCATATACATGCAAAGATAGTTTTCAACTTTCATCTTTGTAAAATCTTGTGTTCCAAATTTTTCTCAAACAATCCAATATAGATTAAACATGTGCAATTCTTCTAAACATGCTTCCATAGCCATCATGGTGTGCCAGAAAAATCAGATCAAAAGAGGAAAAAAAACCATGAGAAAGAAAAAAAAAACACAAGCAAATAAACAACAAAAAGGTGAAAATAGTATGTTTTGATCCACATTCAGTCTCTGTAGTTCTCTCTCTGGATATAGATGGCTCTTTTCATCACAAGTCTATTGGAATTGCCTTCAATCACCTCATTTCAATACATTAGTAGAGCAACTACTATAGTAAAACAGTGACATCTTCACCATACAATGTGGTACACAAGGTTTAGCCACAACTCCTTTCAGCAGACAATCAGGAGAAGAGAAGAAATACTAGAGGTCCAGGGATGAACTACAAGAAATGGAGAATAAAGCACTTTTAAAATGAAGGCATTTAGCTATGAGAAAGACTCCTAAAGGTAACCTGGGACTGATCAGGGCATGGACATCAGTAAAAGCTGTGATGGAAGATAAGAGTAACTGTGTAGCGAAAACTAGTAAAGATGAGTTTTTTGATCTTTTGACCACTTTTCTTTGTTGCATCCAAAGAGTGAAGACCCCTGTTCAACCACAGTGAGGTTGTCATGAAATGTACTAAAGAGATGGGCTGGGTTTTCCTTCCCCTGCTCCCATTCTTTTACCCCAACTCTAAAAAATGGACCTGTGAGTGTTTATTTCTGTTCCATAACATTAGTCCTCCCCATTTTCAGGTGTCAGAGATGTTCCCCATGTATCTCCAGAGGTTAAGTCATGGAAAGCTTAGCATTAGGATTATAGATGGGATAGTACAGCTAGCCAGCTAGGCATGGAAGCTCTGAGAAGTCAAGGTATCTAGCATGGGAGGCTGAGGTTGGTTGGTTGGTTTTAAGAAAAGGGTATTTATGGAGCAAAGTACACTATTTTCACTTTTTTTGTTTTTCATAGTTTTTTTTTACTTTGATTCTGATTTTTCTTTCAAAACATGACTAATATGGAAATATATTGTATATGTATAACTTAGATTACATGTTGTCTTGGGGACATAATAGAGGTAGAGGAAAATTTGGAACTTAAAATCTTACAAAAATGAATGTTGACAACTATGTTGGAAAAAATACTATTAAAAATAAAGAACTGTAATTTGCTTAAAAAAGAAAGAAAAGAAAAATAAATAAAAAGGCATTTAATAAGGTGGAATAGTAAGTACATTGGTACAAAGAATTCTATCCAAATAACATTCTGCAGTACAAACAAAATCCAAGAAAAAGCTTAGTGGGCACATGGGTAAAGGTGCAACTCCTTGCTCCTCACAGACTCTTCCTCATACACCATTATTTGTATTTGTCTGCTTCTTTCATTTTTAACTTTCTTTTTTGAAATTTTGAGTTCTAACTTCTCTCTCTCCTTCTTGCCTCTTTCTTGAACAATGATATCCATCATACATGTGAACTTGTAATTCTGGAGAAACTGAGGCAAAATAGAGGTTAGAGAGTTTTTAATATTTTATTTGAGAGGGAGAGATTGTGTTGGGGGCATATTGCCCCCAGGTTGATGTCTCAAAGAAAGCATCCAGCAGCAAATGTGACTTCTCAATGACATATATATGACTCTAAGCTTGGGTAGACAAAGGAGAGGGAGATGGGGGAGGGTGGGGGGTAGGGAGGGTGGAGTCCAAACTGTGGTGAGTGGGAATCTCCACACAGGAACCATCAATCAAGTTCTGAAAGGTTGGGGATAGAACCATAAATTCTAACAAATTGGGAGGACTTAGGAGGTGTCCAACTAGAGCCAGGAAGTCTGGGACTTAGAGATATAGACAATTCCAATTAGATATCTGAGATATCTGAAGTTTTATCTTTTAGAATGTCAGATCTCCACAACCCTAATTATCTAAGTTCTAAAGAGCAGAAAAGGGGGGTTGCAACCAGGGGAATTGAGGCAGAACAATTTAAGGAAACTGAGGTAGAACAATTTAAGGAAACTGAAGCAGGACAATAAAAGGGAATTGTGGCACAACAAACTCATGCAAAACGCATTTCCATATTAGCCATGTTATTTTTTTTTTTTAAGGCAAGAAAAATAACATGGGAAAAAATGCTTTAATTGCACTCAGAGTTTGTCGGATTTTTCCCTGGAAGTGTAGAGTAGTTTTCACGGAGAGTCTTATGGAATTATTGAGGATTATTCTGATCACATTAACTAAAGCCAAGTTGATTATCATTACAATGTTGCTGTTACTGTGTACAATATTCTTACTGAGTCTGTTCATTTCACATTGCAACAGTTAACATAAGTCTTCCCTAGTTTTTTCTGAATCCATCCCACAAAGAAAGTTTTGAATTTGGAACTATGCTCTCATAGAACAGAGCTAAATTATGAACTCAATCCCTTTCTTCTCCTGAGACCCAAGTAGCCTATGGAGTGAAGATGATTATGCTTCTCATGTGTTGGAAGGATGTGTTTTTGATTATATCTTGAAGTAAATATTTATGTGTAAAAACCTTAAAAAAAAAAAAAAGGAACTGTGATAATAACAAATTCAAGTTTATATAGGGATTTCTGGCTAATAAAAAGTAGCAGAGGGAGATGGCTTAAGCTAGAGATCTAGAGTACATTAAAAAGGTCTGGCAGGGGTATCTTCCAGGATAGGTGCCATGGTTTAAGCCCTGCCTCATTTTGTCAGAATCAGGAGATATCACAATCCTGAATTGGCATGACTCCACCCCAAACCCTGGAGCTATTGAGAGTGGTTTGTCTCTCTGAATATTTGCTCTTTCCTGGGTTGTTGAGACCTGTCCTTTGCACTAAGTTGATTTGGCAGAAAAAAAAAAAAAAACTGTCATAAAGAGACCTCTTTTAATCATTTTTTTCCACTGAATGTTTCAGAATTTTTAAAAATTTGTTTCAGAGATAAGTTGTCTAGGACAGCACAATCCAACATACTTTGAATGGGAGATTACTGTGGTCTGAGAAACTTGCTGAAATGGTTTCAAGGCTTCATGACTTCTAACACTTTAGATTTTCAGATTTAAGTCTCAAAGACAGAGAGTCCAGTCTATGGAGAATTGAATTTGGGAAACTACTGGAGTGGTGAGGGAGTCATACCAAAAACAATGGCTATCTGCCAAGGCAAGTAGCACAGGGTGCATTGTGGGAGGGCACAATGACCTGGCAGCACCATCAGTGGGTTCAGAAACCAAAAAGCCAAAACCATTTCTTGGGCAAAGGGTCTTATTTACTTATTAACAAAGGTAAGTAACAAACTGGTAACTCAATTTCTCTTTCTGTAAAAAAAAAAAAATCTTAAAAAAGGATTCATCTGATGAGGACTGGCAAGATGCTATTTAAGATTTGGAAAGCCATCTGGAAGACACTGGAAGAAAAGTAAAAAGTTACCATTTAGCATGTGATTATGTAACTCATAGTGAAAGAAGATTTAGTCTGGGGTTAGGAAAATAAGAATTGTTTAAAACTTGGGAATAGATAATGAAGTTTGAAGGAGGGTGAGATTTCCTTGACCTCTCCTCTTACCATAATTCACTGCTATTCTTTCCTTCTGCTCTTTTACATCAATCACTTTCATTTTATACTGGGAAAATGCTGTTTTCAGTTCTCCAGACTGACAATACAACTTTAACCTGGCAAATGTCCTGAGCATCACTCGCAAGTATCTGCTTTTCTTCCATTGCTAGCCTCATCTTGCCTTGCTACCATTACCTTCCAGGCTATCCATGCCTTCTAGCAATATATTGTCAGTGCTTGGTAGATAGAAGCTGGCCTAGGCCAGGGAACCTTTTAAATTAACCTTTCTCTATTAGCCTAAACAGCTCCAATATTATGCTCCAGCCTAGTGCCAGCTTCACTTGTGTGGCTCTAACATTCTGGATCCGAGGCCACTTTCCTTGGCTACTGGCCTATAAACATAACTAGAAGCACCAATGAGACATCATTTGGAAAAAATATCCAATATCCATGTGGACTGAGTCACTGGCTGAAGAACCTTAAGAAAGCTATTTTTCATAATGGACTCCAGTGATTTGTTTTTCTATTGGGGTTTTCCTTGAGATATGGAGTCACTTCAGCTTAATTAGAACACAATCATCTGATTACTTCTTTCTTCCCCATCACTATTCTTTTTTAATGTTTTCCAGAGTTCATGAAAGAACAGAAATGCCCACAGATGTGAACTAGATGAGGATCTCATAATAAATACTAAAAATTACCAGGTTACCTTCAGACTGTGCAAATTCGATTCATTTTAATAAACTGAAGAGCAGCTATGAAGAGCACAATGGATAGTGTACTAGGTCTGGATATCTTACTGAGTTCACATTTGTCCTCAGCTGTTTGACCCTGAGGAAATCATGTAACTCTGTTTCCTTATCTATAAAATGAGCTGGAGAAGAAAATGGCGAACCACTCCAGTATCTTTGTCAAGAAAATCCCATATGGGATCACAAAGAGTCAGACATGACTGAAATGATAACAAAACAGATTTCACCAGAGTTAGAAAAAGGAAGAGCTAAAATCCAGGTTATAAAGAGAAGGGAAAAGTCAGGCATTTGGGGGGAATTCTTTTGGACAAGTGATAAAGTCACAGAAGAAAAAGCTGCTGTTGATATGTTGTTGTTTGTCGTTTGTTTTAAAAGATGACCACTGACATCATGAATTGATGTCTTGATTTTTAATTGAATTGGATTTAAGTGAGACAGAGTTGTACAAAGTTGACAGCCTGACTCTCTCTTTTAGAGTCATTGTCAAAATCCAGCATCAAACAAAAGTCAAAATATTTGGCAATCACCTGGAATGTAGTGCAGGAACTTTGGCATTATTGATGTCTAACCATACTCTAAGAGTTCCACAGTATCATTCCAGCTGCCTTCGGAGTCATTGGAACAAATTGTTCTCATCCACTTATTCCACTGGGATAGATATCCCCTTAATTCATTCACAAGTTTAAGACCTGTTAGTTACCTTCAACCTGGTTTATCCCATCTGCTGAGATGGTTTATTGGGGTGTGGCCATTGGGCATGCTATAGCTTCTTAGAGCCACAGGTAAGAGTTTAGTGCCAGATACACACCAGAGATGAATGAACAGCTTTGAGAAGGACTTGGCAAGCCCTCACAGCAGAGCTTCTAGTCCTCATTGGATAATCCATACTTGTCTATGTTAATATATATTTTATGTTAAATGAAATGGAACTTGCTCAGAACTGAGCAGAAGAAATTTCAGAAAGAAGTACAGACAGGCAGTCCAGTTTTGCAAGTAAAATTTGAAATTATTATTTGCAAACATGCCAGAAAAAAAAAAACTACTTTTCACTTTCAAAGGCCTAGGTAGACAAAATATAAATCTGACTTTAAAGTTTGTACCAGAATTTTTAGGGTGCTTATGAACAATGTAGTTGTGAATTACTATTGTAACAAATTTTGGGGAAAAAATATATATATATATATTCCAATGACATGTAGAAACAATTTTTAATATTCATTCTTTAAAATTTTGAGTTCCAAATTCTTTCTCCTCTCCTTGAAAAGACAAGCAATTTGATATATATTATACATATGAAGTTATATAAAACATGAGAAAATATGGAAAAATGAGATAAAATAAAAGTGTATTTCAATCTGCCTTCAGACTGCATCAGTTCTTTCTTTGAGGTACATGGCATTTTTTTAATCCATTGGATTTGTCTTAGAATAGCTAAGTCATTCACAGTTGATTATTCTACAATATTGCTGTTAGTAAATGTAATGTCTTGGTTTTGCTCCTTTCCTTTTGCATCAGTTTATATAAGTATTTCCAAATTTTTCTGAAGCCATGCTCCTCATCATTTAATATGGCACAATAGTATTCCATCAAATCATATACCACAACTTGTTCAGCCATTTCCCTTTTGATGGACATCCCTTGAGTTTCTAATTCTTTGCCAAACAAGAGTTGCTATAAATAATTTTGTGCCTATTGGCCTCCTTTTTTTCTGATCTCTTTGGAATACAGATCTAGTATTCCAAATGCTAATAGGTCAAGGTCATAGTCTAGTAGTGCTAGTGGGTCAAAGGGTATATACAGTTTTATAGTCCTTTGGACATAGTTCCAAAGTGCTCTCTAGAATAGTAGGATCAGTTCACAACTCACCAAAAATGCTCAATTTTCCCACATCTCCAATATTAATCATTTCCTTTTTCTGTCACATTAGCCCATCTGTGTGCGGTGGTAGTTCAAAGATATTTTAATTTGCTTTTCTCTAATCGATAGTTATTTAGAGCATTTTATATGATTATAGATAATTTTAATTCCTTCTTCTGAAATGGAGAAAAATCTTTTTCTTAAGGCCAGCACTGCCTACATCAGACATTAGACAAAAGGTTAGCAAAACTAAAGGATAATACACGGATTGTAATTGCTATTTTGAGGCCCTATGCCATTAGCTAAATTGTTTGTGAACATCCTGGAGAAAGAAGAGATAGCCCCTCTGAATTTTAGTGTCTTAGACAAAACCCTATACGCCCTTAACCCAGTTTTGGTTTAGTCTTATTTCCTACAATTTCCTTTTCTCCAAATTGAACTATAAACTATTAAATGAACTCACTATTTTATGTTCCTCCTGTTCTCTTTCAAATAATTTGTCCCCCATCCCTACAATATTTTTTTCTTCATTTTTTGTCAGAATCTTTCTTTCTTCAAGGCTCAATTCAGGAACTCTCTTTCCTTTGGGAGGACCTTCCCTTTCCCATCTGGCACTTTAATTCATTCTTCCTCCTCAAATCACTTTGTATTTATGTACATACTCTTCCTTCCCTTTTCCATCCTCCATAAGTATCATAGAAGCTTTTCAAAAGTAGGAGCTTGTTCTTTTTGTCTTTCTATGCCCAGCACTCAGTTGACTATTTTACACATAGTGGATGGTTGAGAAATGTTGTTTAATGAAATTGTAGATTTAGGAGGTAACTTGATGACACAGTAGATAGAGCACCAGCCCTAAAGTGAGGAAGATCTGAGTTCAAATTTGACCTCAGACACTTAACACTTTCTAGCTGTGTAACCCTGGGCAAGTTACTTAACCCCAATTGCCTCAGCAAAAAAAACAAAAACAATAAAACAAAAATGAAATTGTAGATTTAGATCACATTCAATTCTTGGTTGAATTCCAGATTTCATTCATGTCATTGGTCACCTTAATTTGTAAACCTTGTCTATATTTTCCCAAAGATCATTCACAGAAAATCTAACATTTTTCATCTGGACTTTTTAGTACTTTCTCCCAATTTACCCTCCCCAAATTTATTCTCAGTAGGAGAAACAGAGTAGGACAGCATTGTGAAGGGCTTGAATGACAGGCGAGAGAAGATACATTAATACTCTAATCAATGCAAAGCTACCAGGATTCATGTGATAATCTCCACATCTATTTTTCTTGATAGGAGATGAGAAATAAAAGCTAAAGTAGATGAGAAATGGTGGCCAAAGCCTTCTGTGAGATTTCAGTTACCAGCTTAACCAATAGCATTATCAGGAGACTAATTCTAAAGACATTTTTATTAAGATTTTTCATTGGAAAGAACAATGGACCAGAAAGCCAGAAAGACCTAGCTTAAATCTGACCACAGACACTTACTAGCTGTGGGACCCTGTTTGCCTCAGTTTCCTCATCTGTAAAATGAGCTGGAGAAGGAAATGGAAAACTAAGCCAATATCTTTGCCAAGAAAACCCCAAATGGAATCATGAAGAGTCAGATATGACTAAAAACAGCTGAACAACAAGAAAGAAAACTATTGGGGAGGGGGAAAACCCAGTGGATTTGGAATTAGAAGCCGTGATTCTAAATTCTACTTCTTCCACTTATTAGCTATGTAACCTTAGGCAATTCGTTTCAGTTTCCTCACCTGTAAATCATATATCTTGCCTTTCCTACTTCACAGCAATACAATGAGGAAAGAATTTTGTAAACAGTATACAAAATCAACCCACCATGGAGTTGTGGCACTATGGGGAAAAAAACTAGATTTGGAGATCCGACTCTGTCTCCTGTAAATAGCTTCCCTTCTGTTAATTATTTCCTATTTATCCTGTATATAGCTTGCTTTTTAGATATTTGTTTGATATTGTCTTCCCTTGTTAGACTAGAAGTTTCTTGAGGGCAAAGACTTTTTAAAGCCTTTTTTGTGTAGTTCTAAGACTTAGCATAATGTTTGGCATATAATAGGCACTTCATAAATATTTATTAATTGGCAGAAAGCCATTACTTAAGTGATTTATTGATTGATCCTAATATCTGCCATCTACTATTTGTTTGATCTTGGGCAAATTGATTTAACACTCTGAACTTTAATTTCTCCATTTGTAAAAAGAAATGTCAGACCAGATGGTATCTAAACCTCTGGTCCATCTTTTAAGAGAAGGGAAATTTAAAGTCCAAGAGATATATAATAGGGTAATTGAAAGCCCAACAAGAACAGAGTGGTGAAGTTTAGGAGTCTGTTCCATTCCTTCCTTTACCCATCAGAATTGAACTTGGCAAAGCAAGGGACCATGAGGCACTGCCATAACACATATAACCCCATTCTGGACTTGATCCAGAGCTAGGGTCTAAGCCAGGGTTTCACAGCAGGGGGAAGGAGGCCAAACTTTCATTAGTTTAATACCATAGGAGGCCAAGTTTATGAGCAAAAAAAAATTGCTCTAGGCTGTAGGAGGCCTGCATCTCTCTCATCATGCATTGATATTCCTGAAAGTTACTCTTATAGGCTATTTTCCATTTTGCCTCCAAGTGTTTGAAGATTCCATAAAGCCAAGAACATTTGTAGCTGAGAAATTACAAAAAAGGACCAGGCTGGAAGGATGCCCTGGCCTACCCTGGAGACAAAATGATTTCCAAATGCCCAAGTCTAGGGTCGAATGAGGTACAGAAGGGCCTATCAGTCTTTGATCTGAGCAGCATATTCTTTCAGATAGCCATTGGGACTTGCTAAAAAGGCAATGGCCAAGGGTAAGAGCATTTATGAAATCATTCCTATTGCTAAGCATTATTCTAAGAGCTGGAGAATATGGGTACTAGCAAAAGGAAAGATAGTGTATGTCCTTGAGGATCTTACATTCAAATACAGACAAAATAATACACAAAAAGTAGAAGAAAAAAGGAACACGAAGCCCTTGTCACCCTCCACAAAATGGAGACCCTAGGAAGAACTAACTAATGAAAGAAAAGCCAGCCTACTTGAGGTGGATACTCATTCGATGGTGAGAAGGGTGCAGAGGTGGTTAGATGTTAGAGGAAGCCTCAGGAGCTGAAGAAAGTTTCAGAATGAGACAGCTGTTAAAGCATAATCATGAAGTCCAGAAGGTCAGAATCAGAGCTGGGAGGGGAGGAAGACTTCAAGGGAACGTGTAAGTCATTCAATCTTAACCTGTCTAGTCTCCTTATATGTAGAATGATTGCATTGAACCACATGACTTATGGAGCCCTTCCCAGATTTAAATCTATATATTATGTCTAAAATAGGAGTGACCTTATCTCACTAGGATGTATGTTGAATAGATAGTCCAAGAAAGATTCTTAGTCTGCCATTTTTCTGAAATTCCCACAATTGTGTTCACTCCTTGGACAAAACCATTCTCCCCTAGGTTCTTATGATCTCATGCTATAACACTTCTAATCTGGATCACACATTTTGTCATTGATTATAGCTTTCTCTCCTTGCCTATTGTTGGCATTGATTCCTGTTCTGATTCTGTTTTGAATCCAATGAGGTTTGGCAGTGAGCACGTAGTAGGTATTAAATATATTCTGACAGCATAAAATATCAACACATCAATCTATTTAAAAACCCACTAATAACATATTGTTTATCAGATGCCCTAGAAATAAGTATGACTTGTAGGAAAACAGAATACAAAGAGGAGGTCTAGAAGGTATGTGAAGACAAGCCATGGTATAGTTCCACATTGGGGAACCCAGACAGCTAGGGAGAGCATGAAGGCATTGGCTTTCTGGCAAAGGGAGGAAGATAAAAGAGAAGCTGGCAATATCTAGAAGAGAATATCTAAATAAGGGGGAGATTTTCCTAAAAATTCCCTTATAGAATTATTCTCATAAAAATAGAATGTTGGAACTAAAAGATATCTTGGAAATCATGAGGTCAAACTCTCTTACTTCACAAATAATGAAACTGAACATAAAGATGTGAAAAGGCTACATATGTAATTCAAATAGTTCACTTCAGTTCACTTCAGACCCAGATTAGGATCCAGATCTCCTGACTTCCAGTTCTATGCTCTTTTCATTGTATTGTACATAGTGGTCCTGAAGGCAAAGATGGCATGGAAGGAAACAAGAAAGCTCATAAAAAAGAAATAATTTTAATTTTATGTCACTTAAGTTTCTGCATAAACAAAATCAACACAGTTTGGGCAAGAAGGGAAACTGCTGATTGGGAAAGAGTGTTTGTATTGCACATTTCTGATAAAAGTCTGATATCCAAGTTATAGAAAGAAGTTAATACAACACAAACATAAGTTATTCCACAGTGAACCAATTCTCAGAAGAATTGTAAACTATTTACAACCAAATATAAAAGATTGTTCAAATTTTAATAAGAGAAATGCAAATTAAAGCAATTCTGAAATGTCTCTTCACACTTCGAAAATTGGCAAAGATGACAATGGAAATAGTAAATACTGAAGAAGCATTAGGAATTGAAGAAGTTGGGAAAGTTAGGTACAAGGTAGAATTGTTGTTATGCCACAGTTGTTAGTTTCCATAATTATCCTGACCAAGTCCTGACTCAGTTTCCCTGCTTCTCAGTTCTGTAAAACCTCCCCTCCCTCTTTATCAGAATATTTGATAAGGATAAAAGATCTTATATTTTAGAATATCAGAATACCTCTCCCCATCCCAAGCCATTGGAATGTCAGATACTGTCTTATCAAGATGCTTCTCCCCGTGTCTCCCCTTGATTATGTCATCTCATCTCCAGAGGCTCACCCCATCCTGTCAGAGTCCTGCCCCACTTCAGCCTACCCTCTGAGTCTGAGCAATGTGTAAATATGTAATTGAGAACTCACATTGTTTGCTGGATTCTTGGAGACGGTAGTCTCATTCAGCCCTGGGACTACACCATGGATCCATTTGTTCCCTGTAAATCTCTCCATCTAATAAATTATTAAATACTCTCTAATCTCTATCTTGCTCAGTTTCTCTGACATTACATTGTAAAGTGACACAACTATTCTGGAAAACAATTAGGAATTATAAATGATTTTTTAATCCATAACTATTCTTTTTGTGTATGTGTGTTGTAGACACAACTTTGGAATATTTGGTTTTTTTTTATTATAATAACTTTTTATTGACAGAATCCATGCCTGGGTAATTTTTTACAACATTATCCCTTGCACTCACTTCTGTTCCGATTTTTCCCCTCTCTCCCTCCATCCCCTCCCCTAGATGGCAACTAGTCCTATATATGTTAAATATGTCACAGTATATCCTAGATGCAATATATGTGTGCAGAACCGATCAGTTCTCTTGTTGCACAGGGAGAATTGGATTCAGAAGGTAGAAATAACCCAGGAAGAAAAACAAAAATGCAGTTTACATTCATTTCCCAGTGTTCTTTCTTTGGGTGTAGCTGCTTCTGTCCATCATTGATCAATTGAAACTGAATTAGATCTCTTTGTCAAAGAAATCCACTTCCATCAGAATACATCCTCATACAGTATTGTTGTTGAGGTATATAATGATCTCCTGGTTCTGCTCATTTTACTTAGCATCAGTTCATGTAATTCTCTCCAGGCCTCTCTGTATTCATCCTGCTGGTCATTTCTTACAGAACAATAATATCCCATAATATTCATATACCCAATTTACCCAACCATTCTCCAATTGATGGGCATCCATTCATTTTCCAGTTTATAGCCACTACAAACAGGGCTGCCACAAACATTTTGGCACAGACAGGTCCTTTCCCCTTCTTTAGTATCTTTTTGGCATAGCTATTCTTTCTAGTTGCATCCCCAACACAGGCAAAGAATGATGGGAAAAATCCCATATATGTAAAAAGTATTAATTACAACATTTTTATAGTAGCAAAGAACTAGAAACAACGTAAATATACATCAACTGAAAAATGGCTAAATAAATATGGGCATATATATTTTTATAAGCTTTAAAATACATCTAATATGAAGGTTTTAGAGAAACATGGAAATACATATGAAATGATACAGTGTTAAATCTAAAGACAGGAAAACAACATATACGAAGATGGCATAATAATGTAAATGGAGAGAAAAATGAACCAAAACTGAACATTTGTATTTTAACAATTAAGCTTGAAACCTAAAAAAGTGGAAAAAATATCCCTCATAATTTCTTCGAAGAAGTTATTGACTATTGTCTAGTAGAATATTGCATAAATAGTAAGACACAGTAAATATTTTTGTTAGTTTTATTAAAGTTTTTTTTTCCTTTTCTTTGTTAAAATCCTTGTTTCAAGTTATAATGACATAAGTAGGAGAGAAGGAATGTTGTATGGAGAATGGAATATATTGTAAAGCATATCACCATTTTTAAAGATTAAGAATTTAAAAAAAAAGATTTTTGAGAAAGGAATAAGTGAGCTGAGATGGATAAGAAAGGCTTCACAAAAGAAATGGAATTTTAGATTGGGCTTGAAGGCTTCAGAAAGATGGAGAAAGGGCCATTCCAGGTCTTGGAATGTATACTTAGTAACACAATTAGAGAAATAGCCTGGAACACATAAATCAGAAACAAGAGAATTTAGTAAACTAGCCCTAAACCCCAAAAAAGTAATTCAAAGAACAGTAAATCATGAGCCCTCCTCTCCTTACTCCATGTGAATCCAATCCCTGACCACTACATTTGACTAACCTCAGTACATTTAATTTAGACTCTGGAAAGAGCACTCAGAGCAGGAAAGCTAAAAATGCTTTATGTGATTGTCCCCTTTCTACAACTAATTCTGAATTATCATTTCTTTAGCTTACCCCTGTGCCTAGACCACCCCCAGTGCTCCCATTAAGAGATGGTTAGGATGCAGACATGCAAAAGCAGCCCCTACACAGACAGTATCAGGAGACAGTGACAAAAACCACCCGCGAAGGAGTCAGAGAAACTTTCATTTATCCCAGACTTGGAAATGAAATTCCTGGGGGTTGCAACACTATGGATGTTTGGTTGCATAACCTTGCCCTTGCCTGCCCTTTTCATGCTTTGTCTTTCCTACTTTCCCCTCCTCCATTCCCCCAAATCAGACTTCATTGGAAGATAGAGCCAATTAAAATCACTTTTGTTTCTTAAATAAATGGGTATTCATTGTGGGTTGCCTGAAACCAGAATTGGGAATCACTGCTTTCAGAGTCTGAGAAAGACTGCCTCTTCCCTTCCCCCACCATAAATAATCCTTCTAGATTCAATAAATATATTCCTTTGGTTTCTGCGTTATCCCCCCAAACCCACAGTGGTTCAAAAAAACAGCATAGATTGTGGGTGTGCAAAGAGAAATTCCAGCAGGATGGCAATATTTAACAGCTGAGAAATCTGCATGCCCTCTACACAAGTATTTCCACAATCCAAATATTTTATTAGTGGATTCCTCTTCTATTCAGCCCTAATACATGCCCATGCTATGATACTTGATTCTAACTGTGGAATTCCTTACCATTTACTATATACTGATCATTTTGTGTTTGTTGGGGTCTATAAAGATCATGTCTCTAATAATTCCTCACACCTTATCTCAGTCCTGAATGGTACCTATTTTCCCCCAATTTGGTGAACTCTGAGGTTACTACTTACATTTATATAGAGTTTACTATGTGCCAGGTACTGTATAAAGTTCAAACTTTACAATTATTATCTTATTCAAATTCAAGGTCATAATTACCATTGTTAATTTCCCTTCATCTTATTTTTAGTTTATGTTGCCTTCAGTCTCTTTTTTTTTTCACCCTATCCCTGTTACCTTATTCTCTCCTCTTCTCACGTTCCTAAAAATTGTTCTATACATCTTTCTAAATGGTTTATAGTACCTTTACAAAGATTAACCAGATATAAAAATGTAATAATTAATAACAGAAATGCAATTATTATCTCATTTGGTGCTCATAATTCTGGGAGGAAGGTGCTATTATTTTTCTCATTTGAGAGATATCAGGAAAAGTGATTTGCCTAAGATCACATAGCCAGGAAATGTCTGAGGCCATATTTGAACTCAGGTTTTTCTGATTCAGTGCCTTTTGGGTTGTATTTCAAAGTTTGGGAGTGTTGGAACCTCCAATAGTGACAATCCACATTAGTTACATATATATTCCTATCTGTATACTTTGTCCAATAAACAGTTGACTTCCTTAGCTCCATCTTCCAGTGTTCTTTATAGATTCAGATCAAATCCTATCTTTTGTAAGTTTTTCTTCATCTCTTTACTGCTAGTTACTTCTAAAATTACATAATTTACTGCATATTTGTATACAAACATGTATGTGTATATATATCACATACATACACACATATGTATATAGACAAATATACATCTTTTGATTTATACACAAGATATACTTCATGAATCAATATATATGTAAGATTATATATTATATATATATATATATCTTCATATATATGTATATCCATGTATACATAATGACAGACATATATCTTTTTTCACTTTTTTTTAATTAAAGCTTTTTATTTACAAAACATATGTATGGGTAATTTTTCAACAATGACCCTTGCAAAACCTTGTGCTCCAAATTTTCCCCTCCTTCCTCCCACCCCCGCCCCTAGATGGCAGATAATTCAATACATGTTAAATATGTTAAGATATATATCAAATCCAATATATGTATACTTGTTTATATAATTATCTTGCTGCACAAGAAAAATCAGATCAAGAAGGGAAAAAATTGAGAAAGAAAACAAAAATGCAAGCAAACAACAACAGAAAGACTGAAAATGCTATGTTGTGATTCACACTCAGTTCCCACAGTCCTTTCTCTAGGTGTAGATGGCTCTCTTCATCACAAGATTATTGGAACTGATCTGAATCATCTCATTGTTGGAAAGACCCACATCCATAAGAATTGATCATTATGTAATCTTTTTGTTGCTGTGTACAATGATCTCCTGGTTCTGCTCATTTCACTTAGCATCAGCTCATGTAAGCCTCTCAGGCCTCTCTGAAATCATCCTGCTGGTCATTTTTTATAGAACAATAATATTCCATAACATCCATATTCCATAACTTATTCAGCCATTCACCAACTGATGGGCATCCACTCAGTCTCCAGTTTCTCGCCACCACAAAAAGGACTGCTACAAACATTTTTGCATACACAGGTCTTTCTCCCTTTTTTATGATCTCTTTGGAGTACAGGTCCAGAAGAGACCCTGCTAGATCAAAGGATATGCACAGTTAGATAACTTTTTGAGCATAGTTCCAAATTGCTCTCCAGAATGTCTAGATCTATTCACAATTCCACCAACAATATATGTGTCCCACTTTTCCCACATCCCCTCCAACATTTGTCATTATCTTTTCCCGTCATCTTAGCCAATCCGACAGGTGTGTAGTGGTATCTCAGAGTTGTCTTAATTTGCATTTCTCTGATCGATAGTGATTTAGAACACCTTTTCATATGACTAGAAATAGTTTCAATTTATTCATCTGAAAAATTTTAAACTTAATATAATCAAAATTAGCTGTTTGGTGTTCAGTAATGAGTTCCAGTTCTTCTTTGATTACAAATTCCTTCCTTATCCACAGATCTGAGAGGTAAACTATCCTATGTTCTTCTAATTTGCTTATAATATCACTCTTTATGTGTAAACCATGGGACCCATTTTGAGCTTATCTTGGTATATGGTGTTAGGTGTGGGTCAATGCCTACTTTCTGCTATACTAGTTTCCAATTTTCCCAGAAGTTTTTGTCAAATAATGAGTTCTTATCTCAAAAGCTGGAGTCTTTGGATTTGTGAAACTCTAGTTTGCTATAGTTTTTGACTGTTTTGTCTTGTGAACCTATTCCACTGATCAACTATTCTATTTCTTAGCCAATACCAAATGGTTTTGATAACTGCTGCTTTATAATACAGTTTTAGGTCTGGCAGAACTAGGCTACGTTCATTGGCATTTTTTTTTTCATTATTCCCTTGAATTTGTGACCTTTTGTTCTTCCAGATGAACTTTATTATTTTTCCTAGATCTGTAAAATAATTTCTTGGGAATTTGATTGGTATAGCACTAAATAAGTAGATTAATTTAGGTAATATTGTCATTTTTATTATATTTGCTTGGCACTTGATATATTTCCAACTAATTAGATCTGACTTTATTTGTATAGAAAGTGTTGTAGTTGTGCTCATATAGTTCCTGACTTTCCCTTGGCAGGTAGATTCCCAAATATTTTATATTATTGACAGTTATTTTATGTGAAGACCGAGTAAGCACCTTGGATACCTTAGAATCAGCCAGAGTCAGGATAAGCAAAAGTCCTTGGTCTTTATTCTTGGTCTTTAGGGGTAGAAGTGAAGGGAATGGACACAGGATCTCTATGACCTTCCTTTTCCACCTCCACGACCCAAGTGACTCTGGCTTGTTTTACTCCACCCCCTAATCCTTCCCACAATTCTCTGTATACACCAAAAGATTGAACCAGCACAGAATAGTGCGAAGGGCCATTTTCCAAGCATATGCTAATAGAGTATTGTCCAATGGTAGTTAGCCTTAAGTGCTCAGTTGTTTAACCTCAGTGCATCAATTCAAGAGTTTCAGCCCTTTACAATTTTAAGTGGAATTTCTCTTTGTACCTCTTGCTGCTGGACTTTGTTGGTGATATATAAAAATGCCGATGATTTCTGTGGATTTATTTTGCATTCTGCAACTTTGTTAAAGGTGTAGATTGTTTCTAGTAGTTTTTTAGTTGATTCTCTAGGCTTCTCTAAGTATACCATCATATCATCTGAAAAGAGTGATCATAATTTGGTTTCCTCATTACCTATTCTAATTCCTTTAATCTCTTTTTCTTCTCTTATTGCCAAAGCTAACATTTCTAATACAATATTGAATAGTAATGGTGATAGTGGGCAACCTTGTTTCACCCAATCTTATTGGGAATGGTTCTAGTTTGCATACACACACACATATTATATATGTATGTATGTATATATATATATACATTTATATATATATATATATTATATATGTACATATATAAAATATATAGTGTATTACATAGTTGTTTGAATAGGATACCCTTTAGAATGTGAACTCCTTGAAGGCAGGGTCTGTGTTTTTCCTTTTTTTTTATTCTAGGGGACTTAGCCCAGTGTTTGGCACTTAGAAAATACCTTAAAATTCTTATTGAAATGAGGTAATTCAAAGCAATTCAATAGACTTGTGAAGGAAAGAGCCATTTGCATCCAGAGAAATTACTATGGAGACTGAATGTGGATCAATGCATAGTATTTTCACCTTTTCTTGGTGGTGATGGTGTTTGCTTGTTTTTTTTTTTTAATCTTTCTCCTATTTCCCCCCATTTTGATCTGATTTTTGAGGTGCAACATGATGAATATGGAAATATGTTTAGAAGAATTGTACATGTTTAACCCATAGTGGGTTGCTTGCTATCTAGGGGAGGGGGGAAAAGGAAGGAGAAAAATTTGGAATACAGGATTTTGCAAAGATGAATGCTGAAAACTACTTTTGTGTAGCTATCTAGTGGAGGGAGGAAAAGGAAGGAGAAAAATTTGGAACACAGGATTTTGCAAAGATGAATGCCGAAAACTACTTTTGTGTAGCTATCTAGTGGAGGGAGGAAAAGGAAGGAGAAAAATTTGGAACACAGGATTTTGCAAAGATGAATGTTGAAAACTACTCATGTGTGTATTTGGAAAAATAAAAAGCTGTTACAAAAAATAAAAGAATAAAAACAAAACAAATAAAATAACTTGTCCAAGTTATTTTACCAAAAAAAAAGATGCTTGTCAATTGAATGATTTGATCCCTTCATATGGCATATCCCTTGACTCAACTCTAGCAACCAAGATCTACACAACATTCCTCAATCTGCCCACAATGGAACCTTTCTGTGAATATATGGGGAGAGAAAAGAAAAGAAGTGTTTTAATAGTAATCCTTCCCTTTTTTAACTAAGATAGCTCTCAATACTCTGATAATTTAGCCATTAAACCATATCTCCTATATATGTATGAGTTGTTGTTTGTCCTTCACTCTCAAATAGCCCATGACATCAGAGAGATGATGCCATGACATGTAAATGGGACTGAAATGAGGGCTGTGGAAAGTCACCAGTCTCATTTTCTTTTTTGTAGTCATATGGATCCAATGTCAAGATACAGAACAACTGAAGATGGCTCTAATATATGTGAGGAAGGCATGCTCAACACTGTCCTCATGATTCTTGTTGTAACTCTTGTTCCAGGTCTTTAATTGGGCCTAATTATTATGATGTGTGAGTAAGCAAGCAAAGAGTAAGAGATCATCAGCATGAGAGTACCCTATTTTGGCAAGACTTCTCCAAGTCAATCCCACTAGAGAAATTCCTGCTTGATACAACTTCAGAAAGGCATGAGCAACAAAATACAGTGATACCTTGGTACTCATTGTTAATTGGTTCCAGGAGGCACAAGTGGTGAAAACTAAGAGTACTTAACAATTTTTTCCCTTAAGAAGTACACTGCCAGTCCGCAACCTAACCATCCCCCCTCACTCAATTTCCCAAAGGAGCAAGTGGGACTTCCAGCTGTCGAGAAACAAGTCAACCCAGCCCAGCCCAGTCCAGCCAGTCCTCCCTTCTTGACTCAACTCACTTTCAGAGATGAACGTTGACCTTTACACTCTCCCCCATTCTGCTGCGACAAAGCTTTCCTGGTTGGGGAATGAAGGGAAGGACACAGAGGTAGAGCTGGAGGTGGAGGCTATTGTCGTGCACCCTCTGCTGCCAGGGCTCTGGATGCTCCCTGGGACTTGGGGTGGCCAGGAGTCATGGGTTCTCTGCCACTGCTTCCTCCGCTTGGGCTCTCTTGTGCCATGACCTCTGCTCCTGCTGCTTCTATCCTGCCACTCCCTGCCCCTCCCAGTACTAGTTTTGGAAGCCAGGAGACTATGCTGAAGCCACATTATCCAGCAGAAACTGCCCAGTGAGCTTCACAACCTCAGCATTGTGGGTTCTATTTTGACAGTATCTATCTTCACTGTGGAAGAGCTGCCTAGGGCTGAGGGCAACTAAAACAATCAAGTGCCACGAAAGGGTCAAGTGCCGAAGCTTTTTTTCTCTTAGTGAAATCCATCATATAATAAATTTGCTCAATTTCAAACAACGGCGTACTGAGGTACCATTAGACTAGCATTAGTTACACAAGAGATCCTGCTTTGACTCTTTGTACTCCTTCCTCGGGGTTAGATGCTAAAGTCTCACCTTCCACCTTTTTTAGGAGAGAAAAAAGAGCCCTCACTCTAATCCGGTTCCTAACAGTTCTGATCTGTACCTCCCTAATTTCTGTACCCTCCTTTTGGGTCAGCTATGGCTACTCTCATATTGTGTGGATAAAATCACAATCCTCCCTGTAAAATGAAAGATGATCACACACGCTCAACCATCTGTCTTGATGCTTCATCAGTCAATCCCGAGGCATTGCCATTTGCTCTGACAAATCACCTTAAAGATCCCAGGCTTTACCGTCAACCCATCCGCTGAATACTCGCTTGTATAATTTCTCTCAGGTGGAATGAGCTCCTTGAAAATGGTGACTGACTTTTCTATTTCTGTTTTCTATTTGTATGAAACATTCATAAATTACATTGACATTTAGCATAGCACTTGGTGCACAGTAATGATCTTTTTTTTTCATTCATTCATTTATGCTGCATAATGTAAAAAGTGCTCTTCCTAAAACATTCTTTTGATGATTTTTTTCTTTTCTGTTTAGGAACTTACAAGTAATCAGTAAACTTTTTGTTATTGTTGTTGTTTAGTCATTTCAAATGTAATGTATTCCTAGTGATCCTATTTGGAGTTTTCTTGGCAAAGATACTGCAGTGGTTTGCTATTTCCTTTTCTGGCCCATTTTGCAGATGAAGCAAGCAGAGTTAAGTGACTTGTCCAGGGTCATACAGCTAGTAAATCTTCTGAGGGAAAATTTGAATTCAGATCTTCCAGATTATAGGTATAGGCTTAATCCACTGTACCACCTCACTGTCCCAATTAATCTGACTTTTCTCACAGTTATGTATCTCAAGCAACTCATGTCTTATCAGAAAACTGGCCTCATATTAGTCAATCAGTTATTGTTTCTATGTTCCTTTGACTGAATACAGACTCTTCAGGGTAGTGGGACACCTATTCTACTGATTTCAGGAAATTGCCATTGTTCATTCTTCCCTCCTACTTCAGAAAGTCCCTAATCTTTCCTCAAAGTAGAAATCAGATTACCTAATTATTCATCCTGCTTTATATCCTACTTATTGTTATCTTTTAATGTATAAAAATCTGTTTCCCAGGGCAGCTAGGTGGCTCAGTGGATAGAGCATCAACCCAGATGTCAGGAGGACCCAAGTTCAAATCTGATCTCAGACACTTAACACTTCCTAGCTGTGTGATGCTGGGCAAGTCACTTAACCCCAGTTGCCTCAGGAAAAAACAAACAAAAAAAACCCCCTGTTTCTCTCTATATTCAGGGTCTAGTGCCAAAGCTAAGCCTGGTTCTGATTTGTTATGCAATTGGCTTACTTTACTTAATAAATTGATATCCTTGGGAAGCTCAACCCTTTGATTCCCCAGTCATTTGTTCTTTCACCCTCCATACAGTTAGACAATCAGGAAAAGCTTCATAAAGAATGTGACTTGAGCTGAGTACTGAAGAAAACTAGTGATTCCAAGAGGAGAAAGTGAAAGATAGCCAGAGCAAAGGCCTAAAGATGGGAGATTTGTCCACTACACAAGTATAGGTCAACTTTCCTGGCACTCAAGGAGCTCTATCCCTCTCTATATATCTTGGCTATAGCCCTACTGTGGCTCAGAACTCCCAAACTGAGGTGACTCACCAGCCTTCCCCCTCTCCCCCAGTAACATGGATTTCATGAGTGTGCCTCCTCAACTAGTTTATTGGATGAACTGAAAGGATTCTCTCTAAAGTTACCAATGATTGCTTTAACAGTCAAATTCAATGTTCTTTTCTCAGTTCTTTTCCTTCTTGACCTCTCTCTCTGGCCTTTGCCATTGTCAAAATTACCCTCTTCTCCTTTAATACTATCTTTTCACTAGGTTTTTGGACTACCATTCTCTCTTCTTTTTTACTCCTGTATGTCTGACTATTCCTTCTTAGTCTCACTTTCTGGATGTTCATCTAGGTCAAACAGATCAACTCTGGATATCCTCCAAGGCTCTGAACTGGTAGTCTTTACTCTCTTTCTTCCATGTTATTTCGTTTGATAATATCAACAGCTCACATGGTTTCAATTATCATTTTTACACAGATGATTGTCATATCTCTTTCCAGCCCTCTAATCTCATGTCTCCAATGAATATTAACATTTTGAACTCTATATCTCATCTTAAATATAATAAATGTAAAATGAATTATATTTATCTGTAAATCTATCCATCTTCCTAATTTTTACTATTGAGGATATCACAATCCTCAGTCACCCAGGTTTGCTAGGGTGTCAGCTTTAACTCCTTACTCTCACTTTCTATATCCAATCATCACAGGATCCAAATCCTATCTTTTCTGCTTTCATAATATCTCTCATTTGAACTCCCTTCTCTTTTGTGACAATATCACCATCTAGGTGAAAACTTATTAACCTAATTCCTGAACTATTTCAGTGTCTTTTTTATTGATCTTCCTGCCTCAAGTCTTTCTTCACTCAAATCCATCACCTACTCAGCTATTAAAATGATCTTTCTAAAGTTCAAGTTTGACCATGTCACCACCCCCTCGCCCCATTCAATCAACTCCGCTGGCTTCCTATTACCTGTACTTTCAAATACAAGATCCTCTGTTTGATCTTTAAAGATTCCTATAATCTATTTCCTTCTTACCTTTCCTATCTTCTTACTTCTTATCCCTCCCCACTGCCAAACACATCCTTTTTGATTTGGTGACACTGGCCTCCTTGTTATTCCTTATATTAGACACTTTATCTACTGGCTCTAGCTATTTTTACTAGTTAGCTTCCTGACTTTCTTCAAATCTCAGGTGAAGTTTCACCTTCTTGATAGAAACCTTTTCCATTTCCCCTTCATGCCTTCCTTCTGCCCTCCAATTGATCCTGTATATAACTTGTTCATACATAAGTGTTTGCATATTGTCTCTTTCATTAGACTATCAGATCCATGAAAACGGGCTGTTTTGCCTCTTTTTGCTTCTCCAACGCTTAGCACAGTGTCTGGTGAATGGTTACTGTAGTTTAAATGTCTGACTCTTTGTGAGTTTTCTTGACAGATACTAGAGTCGTTTGCTATTTCCTTCTCTAGTTCATTTTATAGATGAAGAACTGAGGCAAACAGGATCAAGTGAGTTATTCAAGCGACACAGCTATCATCTAAAGTTGGATTTGAACTCGAGAAGATGATTTTTCTTGATTCTAAGCCCAGGACTTTACTATACCCATTATACTTAACCTCTGTCTCTTCTCCTGTTGTGCAAAATGAGGTCAATAATAGCACCTATTTCCCAGGGTTGTTGTGAGGATAAAATGGGATATTTATAAAGCATTTTACAAATCTTAAAATGTTTTATAAATACTTTGATTACATTATTATTATTATTACAACTACTACTGAGTGGAAAAAGTGGGTTTTCATCCAAATCCTGATTTCTTTGTAAGGTGTCATACTACATGTTTTATCATATCATAAAATGATTAATCTGAAGCTGAATAAGTATTATTTCTTACTTAGTTTATTTCTATTCAAACTTTGTTTCAATTAATTTGGAGTTGACCAACCACTTCCCTAGAAAAGCTTATTTCAATAGCCAAAATATTTGTTTGTCTGTGAATTTAGTACAACACATCTAGGAAGGTTCCATTGATTTCAGACAATTAAATTTCTCTATGTCTGCTTGAGAGTAATCCCTATATCTATTTCAGGAGTCATAAAACTGAACCTCCTCTTAGGATCCCCATTATCCATGGATTTTTCAGAATTGTTTTAGTGTCTCAGTTACAGTTTTCTTAAACCCCAGGAAGTTCTAAACCGTTTCAAAATTAACCCAAACATAAGGACTTTGGATAGAACTGTCCTAGCTTCAAGAGTGTGGTTAGCAAAGCTATCATTTGGGGCTTTCCTTCAGAGAAAATGTAGGATTCTTTGGCCAAAGCATGGTGACTACCTCTTCACTAAAACAGAATGAGAACCAGTGTCTAAAACTTGAGTGGAAATGATTTAGATTAGTGGTGAGTAAGGATTTCCCAAGAGTTAAACATTTAGTGTGGGTAACATAACTGAAGGAGGTTTTGAAATTTTTGAGGTCTTTAAAAAAAAGGAAAGACTTTCCTAGGATGAGAGAGTTTTACTGTAGTCTTACCTGGAGTGGGAGATAGCCTTTTAGAGTTTGTTCCAACTCTAAATGTCAGTGGTTTTGTGATTGTCCTTCAATTCTATTTGTGCACTCACCAATTATTCCTGCTTTATTGATGCTCTTAGCTGATCTTCCTCTTTCTAGTTTTTTCTTTCTTTCTTGGGATTCTATACTTCTTTATTGGATTTAAAATTGGGTCCAAGGTGAGGAGTTTTATTTATTTGGAATATTTGGAAACTAAGGTGCCAACTTCTTCAGCATCTTGCAAGCCAAAACACAAACATATTCATATTCTTCACATAGATGCTCAAAAGTCTACCTAAAACACAAGTCTGATCATGTCACTTCTCTTGCTCAAGAATCTCTGGTTATTTAGTTTCCAGGAAAAAATATGAGCATCTTGACCTGGGACTTAAATTAATCCTCTGCAATCTGGCTGTACCATTCCAGGGCATTTCACATTTTCCTTTCCCTTTACTTTCCTCCTACCCACCTGCTCCCATCCCATGTTACATTCTAACTGACTTGGTTACTTATGTAATTGGCTTCAAGCCTGAACATTTACATAAGACTTTCTCATTGGTGAGGAATGAAACTTGCAAAAGTTTGGGAGGAGAAAGTGCTGATTCAGATCCTAAAATTTTCACCCTCAATGATACACAAGATTCCAGATAGAGGTCCATCAAAGGATAGAAAAACTTTGTAAAGAGGTAAATGTAGAGGAGTTAGCTGCTGCCTCAACCATGTCCCTATTTCCAGCTTGCCACACTAGAGACTTCAAGGAATTTCCCTCTTGGTTGAGATCAGGAATTCTCAGTTGAACAAAGATATTTTACTCTTACTAAGGGAGCTCATTCACCCTGTGTATCATCTGGTATATTCTAATCTGTATATCTTTTTTGAAACCTGTTTGCTCTCAGTTTGGGTAAATAGATATATTAACTATTCACTATGTATTATGCTTCTGTGGTAACTAGTATCTGATGAGAAGGGAAACTGCTTAAGGAATGACAATTTAGGTCTAAAAATCATTTCCCCTAGATTAAAATATTTTTTGGGGGGAGGTTAAAGAGATGTCAGATTTGATTCTAATTTCTGAGGAAAACACAATAATGCAAAAAAAATTGTCTTGGACTGATAGAACATGAGGGGAAAGTAGAAATATTAAAAAATCTACCTATCACCACCTCAATGAGATCCTTTGTGGAAAATACATAGGAACATTATTGCCAAATTTGGAAACCCTGAGATAAAAGAGAAAACTTTGCAAGAAACAACAACAACAACAACAACCAAAAACAACTCAAATAAGCTGGAGCTGCAAGTAGAATTATATAGGATTTATCAGCAACCACAACAATAAACTAGAGGTCCTGGAATCATATCAAAAGAACTAGGGGTACAGCCAAAAATGTCATCCAGCAAAATTATCTATAATATTGAATGAGAACAAGTGGACATTCAAGGAAATTGCAGATTTTCAGGACTTTTTATCAACCAAACCCAAATTTAATAGAAAATTTAATATATAAGAGCAAATATTAAGGATCAGTTTCAAGGACCTCAACATGGACAAATTATTTATGTTTTTAACATGGAAAATGAATATCATATGTTTAAGATTGACATCCATAATAGGGTAGCTCAAAAGAAAGATTGGGCAGGGTTAAAGTAAAAGTAATAAGTATGTTATACAAATGAGGTACAGAGGAAGAATAGAGGCATTAGAGGGGAGAGGAGGGCTCATAGTTCTGAAAACCTCTGCACATTGGTAATGAGTTAAATAGGCAGCACGACATATATACCATGAAGAAGGTATATGAAGGGTATAGTACCCTCCAAAATCTATAAAGAAATAAGGGGGAAGGAATGGGAGGATGGGGGGGCAAAGGGTGTGGGAAAAAGAAAAGGGAAGGATCCATGGATTAGGAGAGGTTACATAATAGCGAGGCAAGTTAGGAGCAGAATTATAGCGAAGATTCATCAAGAATAAGAAAGATACGTGTGAAGATGTGTATGTGTCTGTGTTTGTGTATGTATATATCTATATATGTACACACAAATATATCCTTTCTTGATTATAGACTGCTTGGGGATGATGGGAGAGATCAAAGGGGGAAAAATAAAGTAAAAAAGGTCAGTAGAGAGAACAAAAGAACAATTTACAAGGAAGTTATAAAAGAAAAGATGGATACTCATGAATATAATTTCTTCTACGTGTGTGTGTGTGTGTGTGTGTGTGTGTGCTTTCTTGATCTGATAATTTGTTGTTATATGTTTTAATACTCCCTGATGTTCTGCTGGGCATATGACAATATTCTCTTCAGTTTTGTTTCATTTTGTTTTATATTTCTTTTCTATTTTTCTTTTTTCTTATTCTGTTTTTAATAAAATAAATTATTAAAAAAATAAAAAGAATGAAAAAAGGGGAAATAGCATACTGCAGTTTGTATTCAAATAATATTAGTTCTTCTAGTGGTAGATAGTATGCTTTATCATTCTTCCTTTGGGTTTGTCTTGGCTCATTGTCTTGCTGAGAAGAGATAAGTCATTCACAGTTCTTCATCGAACAATATTGCTTTTCCTATCTATAACATTCTTCTGATTTTGTTCAATTCACTTTGTATTAGTTCAAATAAGTCTTTCTTGGCTTTTCTAAAAATGTTGTGCTTGTCATTTCTTATAAAATGATAAAATTCCATCACAATTAAATAATTAAACAACCACATCTTGTTTAACTATTCCCCAATTGATGGCCATCCCTTCAATTTCCGATTCTAAGCATCACCAAAAAAAAACTTCTATAAATATTTTCATACAAATATGTCCTTTTTCTACAAATAGGTCCTTTTAAAAAAATGTATATTTGCGATACAGACTGAGAAGTAATTATTGCTGGATCAAAGGGTATGCACAGTTTTATCGCGCTTTGGGAATAGCTCTAAATTGATGTGAGCTACATGATTAAAATACACACACACACACACAGAGAGAGAGAGAGAGAGAGAGAGAGAGAGAGAGAGATCTCCTACATTTAGTGCTCCTTGAACCTGGCATTCTAATTCTTGTTTCTTAACTTTTGGATATATAAATTACTCACTTCAAAAATGGCCCCATTAAACTAGGGTTACTTACTGTAACTATTTAAATAAGTTCTATTTCTATGAATACAAGGAGTTTAAAATATGGAGTTAATCAGTTCTTTGGGCTCATTTCAATGTTTTACTTTTGGCTGCAAAAGACATTCTAAATGAATAATTATGTGGAAAATGTGCATCTATAATAGAGAAAGGAAAAGAAAATCCATGCATAAGACTTAATGTTCAATTGGGATTAAAGCAATTTCTTTAAAGCCAGATGGACAGAATTGATGCTGTAGCCCTTCAAATCTATGTCCAATTTAGAGCTGGTATATGTGATAGTTTCCCAAGATCAGGCTGGTTGTGTGATAACTATAAAGATAGCCTCCAAGATTTCCCTTTATATAGAAGAAAAATTTCACCCTTATCATGGGTAGGCATCTTCATTTTTTAGGAATTTCCAAGATGGTGACTAGTGGGGGAAAAAGATGTTATTTTTTTTACTTATATTTCCAGATGTACATTTTGGTATTATTGGGCACTGCCATCGGTTGATGGAGCAATGAAGAGAAAAAAGATTAGGAGAGAATCTGAATTAAATTGTGATTGACTTTGAGCCTATTCTTCTTTGCCTTGGTTGGATTTCCAAAAAACTCTCCTCCATATGGGTGGAGATGAACTAACATAAAAAATCTAAGATACCAAAATTGTTGTGGCCCTATATTTTTAACTTGTGGGCCACGGTCAATCATCTTGACTCTTGTCTTACCACTGAATTTCAATGACCTTGGAGGAAAGAGTGAGGCTGATGACTGCACAGCTCTGCCTCACTTAAATCCTATTCACTCACAAATCAAAACATCACCCATGGATGTCATTGGTCCTTTTCAAGAACAGAGGAAAAACAACAACAAATTTTTGACTTAATTATTAACTTTATTAATTAAGTCTGTTTCCCAGACTCTAAAGTATACTATGCATGCAGGCAACATTTTAGCATTCATGCCAGGACTTTTATTCAATGTTTCATGACTTAAAGGGAATTGCAAAAGAGCAACAGGTAAATGATCACAGCTCTTACAATGAGCCCTAAGACAAAAAAAATTATCTTTTATCCTGGAATTTGTTCTATTCGTACCTCTGCCTTTTGAACCCTAGTTTCCTTCTTATTAATATTCTCACCTTCCTAAAATTACCTTGTAATTTCTTTGCTGTGTGACTCTTATAGCTCTCTAGTTGGGTGGGGTAGAATGAGTTCTTAATTTTCTTAGAATCATTTGGCAATCTGGCGATGCTTATGGACTCTTCAGAATGTTTTTAAATGATCAAAATAAAATACTTAGGATTATAATGGAAATCACGTTGATATATAATTATCTATATTTTTTAAATTTGTGAATTTTCAGTCAATAATTCTCACTTTAGTAAAATATAAGTTTCTTTAGAGCAGATAGTTCTTTTTCATTTCTGTCTGCATATCCCCATTGCCTCGCACAATGCCTTGAATGTAGTAAGGCTTAATTAATGGGGAGCATGAGAGGGGTAAAAGAATAACATTTAAAATATTTATTACATCTATTATTGTTCCAAGTGGGGGCAGCTAGGTGATTTATTAGATAGAGTGTTAGGCTTGGACTTAAGAAGACTCATCTTCCTAAATTCAAAGTCAACCTCAGTCAATTAATCCAGTTTCACAGGTATGTACAGTGGTGTAGACATATGGTAGAAAGGTACTCCATTTGAAAACCTAGAGCTTCAGATTTCTCCCCTTAAATCTCATTGTTTATATATACATATATATGTATGTATGTATATATGTATGTATATGTGAGTGTGTGTGTATGTGTGTCATCTGAGGAATTCTTAACTTGGGAGCTATGAAATTTTGTTTTAGATGTTTTGACAATAGTGGTCTCCTTGGTAATCCTGATAATTTTGTTTATACATAATAAATACAGTATTCTGAGAAGGGATACATAAACTTTATCACACTATCTAAAGAGTTCATGACACCAAAAAGGTTAAGAATCTTGGACCTAAAGGAAGATAAGTAGGCAAGCAGGACTTATTTCTCTTGCCTGCAAAGGCTTTTACTTCCTTTGAAATTTAATTCAATAAAAATACAAGTTCAGCATACAGCAAGAAATCCCAGAAGAGAAAAAATGCCAACAAACCCACTAGGATTCGGGGATTTTTAATCTTTTTGAATATAACATGGAACCCTTTGGTATTCCTTCCTTGCTTTTTTTGCTTTGTTCATTTGTTCTTTCATTCATTTGTTTATTCCTTCCTTTTTTTTCAGTTTTTAATTGAAAAAAACTATAATGATACAAATTAGGGGGACATTGAAACATTTTTAAAATTCTCAGTTAAAAAAAGAAAGTTTATAATAAAGCAGTGACAAATAGAACAGTTTTGCAATATGCAGAATTTCTTATATACCCCACTTTTTTTAAGCAAAGGATATAAAGTAGGGCCTTTTAGTTTTATTAACAATCTTCTATGTTTTATTGTATGTGTGGAAATATGCTTTTTAGGGCATTTAAGTTCAAGGAAAAAAATTAAAAATAAAAGAAGATTTATAAAAAAGAACTAGATCATCAAAAAAAAAAAATCCCCTTTGATCTCCCATAGTTGAAAAGTAAAGTAAGAAATGCTACTATCTCCATGACCACATGGGAATTTAGCATTTCTGAGAGCAATTATTTGGCTTCCATGAAACACAACAGTTCTGGGAGGTAATTTTGAAGGTTTCAGTTTGTCCACCACGATCACTTTGGTAACTCCTTCGTGCTTCTGGGGAAAGTGGCAACAGAACAGACATGGGAAAATGATTCAGATTTAAATGGGTGAGTCACAACTTCTTGTGGCTGTCTCCAGTTTGATAGAAGTCTGTCTACCCATTGTAATGGAAATTACTACCATTTCATCTCTCCAGAACAATATTAGTTATGAGAATATTTAAGTAGATGATACAGAAATATCATCAAAAATGCCATATATTGAGAAATTTTGCATTGAAAAATAAAACTATTCATTAGAATGATAGATTATTATAAATATTTCTGTTATTGATATACAAAATTATAAAGGTATTAATAAATATATTTCATTATTTTTATTACATATTTAAGTTTTTTGCATATTGCTATAAAATGTTACAATTTTTAAGTTTTATTTGAATTTTTATTAAGTTTTATTTAATTGGTTTTATTTGTTAATATTTATTTATTTTTGTTGAATTCTTTTTCAGTCATGTCCATGTCTTTCCAGCTCATTTTACAGATAAGAAAATTGAGGCAAATGAAGTTAAGTGACTTGATCAGGGCCACAGAGCTAGTTAAGTTCAAGACCAGATTTGAAGGCACCAAGCTGAGTATTCTATCCACTGTACCACCTAACTTCACATTTATATTTCTACTAAGAAAATTCTTAATTGTAGGTTGTCTTTTGAAAAGTTAAAATATATCATTTTATTTATTTTTTTCTTTTTAAATAATAACTTTATTTTCAAAATATATGCAAAGACAATTTTCGATATTCACTCTTATAAAACCTTGTGTTCCAAAAAATGTCATTTTTTTAAATGTAAAAGAAATGTAAGGGAGAGGCATTATAACTCAAAGTTTTGAAACCATTTTTTAAATATAATGGGATGGGGAGTGAAAGGCTCACTAGAGACTACCCAGTGTAGATACTCTCACAATTAATTGACATAGCAATGGAGCAATCAGAACTTTAACCTCAAGAGTCATAAGGCCCAATAGATAAATATATAGATGATTTTAAGTATTTACTGTGTCAGGCACTATGATAAATACAAATGAAAGTAAGCAAGACAATCTTCAGAAAAGGAGCTTATAGTTTCATAGGAGAGGCTAACATATAGAAGGGATCTGGAATACAGACAACATGGTTTGAAGCTGGTACCTGAATAAATTTTCAGAAATCATCTCTTCAGTGGATGAACATCAATTGGAGAATGGCTGAATAAATTGTGGTATATGAATATTATGGAATATTATTGTTCTATAAGAAATAACCAGCAGCATGATTTCAGAAAGACCTGGAGAAATTTACATGAATTGATGCTGAGTGAAATGAGCAGGACCAGGAAATCATTATATACTTCAACAACAATACTATATGAAGATCAATTCTGATGGACGTAGCCCTCTTCAGTAATGAACATGAACCAAATCAGTTCCAATAGAGCAGTAATAAACTGAACCAGCTACACCCAGGGAAAGAACTCTGAGAGATGACTATGAACCACTATAGAATTTCCAATCCCTCTATTTTTGTCTGCCTGTATTTTTTATTTCTTTCACAGGCTAATTGTACACTATTTCAAAGTCCAGCTCTTTTTATACAGAAAATTAACTGTTTGGACATGTATACATATATTGTATTTAACTTATACTTTAACATATTTAACATGTATTGGTCAACCTGCCATCTGGGGGAAGGGGTGGAAGGAAGGAGGGAAAAAGTTGGAACAAAAGGATTTGCAACTGTCATGATGTCATCTATGCTGAAAAATTATATAAATATATGTGTGTGTGTTCGTGTATGTGTATGTATATATATATATATATATATATATATATATATATAAAATAAAAAGCTATAATTAAAAAAAAGAAATCATCTCTTCAATACATTCATTTTACAGATGAGGAAAATGAGACCCAGATATATTAAGTGACTTGCCCAAGATAACATAAATAGGACCGTGCCTCTACATGATGTAAGAGAAACAAAATGCAACAACATTAAATTTATATGAATTCTAAGTAAGTCAAAGCAGGCAACATTAGAAATGAGATTCACAGAAATACCTCAAGGGTCATAGGTCTCCCTGACAAACATGACACATTAAAAAAAAAAAAGAAACTGGAGTACTGTGATAAAGAAAATAATAGAAAACTGTCCAAAGCTATTTGATATAGAACATTTCAAGGTCATCTAGATGGCGCAGTGGATAGAATATTAAGCCTGGAGTCAAAAATACCTGAATTCAAATCCAGTCTCATATACGTAATAGCTATATGATCTTGGACAAGTCATTTAACCTCTGCTTTAATTTGTTGAAGATGGAAATGGCAAATCATTCCATTATCTTTGCTAAGAAAACCCCATGGTCAGTATTGACATTCTTTGATCCATGAGTTATAAAGAATCAGACATGATTGACTCACTAAACTAGAACAACTGTATAGGTATAGTAGGCAGCTAGGTGGTTTAGAATCAAGAAAATCAGAGTTCAAATTCAGCATCAAATATTTACAAGTTGTATGACTATACCATAAGTGTGTGTGTGTGTGTGTGTGTGTGTGTGTGTGTGTGCGCTTAATAATTGGCAGAAATAACTGACATTGACATTTCAAGGATATCAGTGAAGCAGACAGGCTGTATACCTGTCACGTTTCAGCCTAAAAAAAAAAATGGGCGGGGGGGGGAGGGGGAATTAACTCATCTATTTCTGCTATAACACAATTCCCTGGTGAACTCGATCTCTCCCAGCCTCTCTTCCTGTCTCTCTGCCTCCACCCACCAAAATCGTCATTTCTCATACAATACATCAGGACTTGCACATAGAGTGGGCGGGGGCCATTCTTTATCCAAGCATGTATATTAATAGAGTATAGTCCAATTACTATTTAGCCTCAGGTGCTTGAGGCCTCAGTGCATCAACTCAAGCCTCAGCCCATTACATTTTCTGATTGTGTGAACTTATTCCTTGATTCTATTTGAGGACTTCTAGTTGAATGGATGAGAGTTTATGTGGGCTTGATGTGGTAAAAATTCACCTGTGACAGTTCAGGATGGCATTCTTCTGAGAAATTTATGACATTACAAGTAGATTTTGGGGATGTTCTATTCACTATTGTCTCAGGAACTTTGCTGTCACTAATCAACAGATTGTTTATCTGACAGCAAAGTTTGTAGGACTATAGTACTCCTATAGCCAGAGAACCCCAAAGTTATCACTACTTCTTCCCTAAAAAGCTAGGTGAAGACATAAAAATATATAATTATATTACTTCTAAGGTGACATTTCCCCTAAAAGTTGTACCTCATTATTCCCCCCCTCAATAGTGGGACCCAAATTCATTGAGACAAATGGATAGAAGTCTCATCTTCTGGAGCTGTTTCAGTCACCAAGGGGTATAGATCTAGCCCTTCGTAGTGGGATCCAGACTGAGGAGGGGAGACATGTGACTTGAAGGGGGCAGCAGCAGCATCCGGTAGCAGGTGATATTTTGGTTGAACAAGTACTTAAAAGTTCATGGCTTGGTGTCTAGAAGAAACAAATGTCATAAGTAGATTAAAAATGCAGAGGTCAAAAATAAGCAAAAAAAAAAGAATAAACAAAAGTGTAGTGAGTATGGGGATTATTAGGACAATAACCAGGAACCTCACCTAGAGGAAGGCTTGGGGGAGGGAGAGGGGGGAAGGGTTGATGAGGCCATCATGAATGTCTCACATCCAGTCAGTTTAGTGCTCAGGTGGCCTAGAATGCAAACACCATAATGTTTAAGAGTGTTAAACATTGGGTAGAGAGGATGGCAGGCAGAGTGGAGATGATAATTAAGTGTCTTAGCCACAGTTTGGGTTATTTGAGAAGTGAAGGCTGGGTCATTGTCTCTCTGGAAGAGCTGGGCAAGTCAAAATAAGATAAGATCTCCTTTAGCAAAAACTCTGAGCCTTTTCAGGCTTGCAACTTTTACCCAGTTAATAAAGGTGTCAACAAAGACCAAAAGCAGTTTGAAGCCCCTGCAAGAGAACATGTGTCTCTCCTAGTTTGAGTAGTAAAAAGAGGTTTCGCAAAGGATTGGAAGGTTTTTCCCCCAATTCTAAAGCTCTGGTGAAGGCAATGAGTAGGGCCCTCTGAGCAGAAGTCCCAATGGGAAGTGGTTCAGCCTCTGAGGTACTATTGAGGCTCACCACAGACTAACCTGACTTTCTTTTCCCATTTTCAAGAAAAAATGACCTATCAGTAAACCATCACCATTTGAATTGTAAGAGGGATGTCTCTCAAGTCAGATCAACTGGAGTAGAAAAAAATCTAAACCTTCCTCACAATTGTGAATAACATCACCTTAATGAATGCTGTCAGGGAGCATGGTGGCAAGGTGGCATCCCGAGAGTCAAATGGGGGCATCTAACAGGAGAGCCTGTTACCTGGAAAGCTTCTCACTAGCAAGCTACTGATGACCTTTGGCTTCAAAAATACTCTGAACCCAGTGGGGAGTTAGAGCCTCCAATGGTTGGCCTAGGGTGAGCTTGGAAGCTTCCTCAATTAGAAGGGCTGTGGTGACTACTACTCTAAGGCAGGAGGGCCACCCCAAGACTCCGAGTTACGTTTCTTTGAGAAGTAACCAATGGGCCTGGGATCAATCTAAGGTACCAAGTCAAGACCCCTAAGACCTGGCTCCTCCATTCATCACCACACATTAACAAGCATTGCTGACTGTGAGATAAACAATCTGTTGGTCAGTGACAGCAAAGTTCCTGAAACAATAATGAATAGACTACCTCTCAAACCTACCTGTAAGCCATAAAATTAGTTTTAAAAAAAGTAACAGAACGCTCCTGGTCTTTTAAACTTTCCCTATAGATTTATCTTCTTTTTCCTAATTCTTTGCTAAATTCTTCTGAAACTTAGCTTCAACTGGTGTTCCAATTATAATAAATGTTTCCCTTGACTTGGAGAATCAAATTATTTTGAAACATCACACAACACTGGTCTGAAAATCCAATTTTCTAAATTAAGCAATGGTCAGTTTACTTTTCAGGGTCATCAAAGCCTTGGCCTGATCAGGGCCCAATGGAGGGAGAAGTGTGTTTAATAGTTATAAAATCCAGCCATGTCAGGAAAGTTGTTTCTGAGAGGTAGTTTCAGGGAGTGATAAGATCTAAAGCATACTGAAGATGTTTCAAGTTTTGTTCCATAATCAATAGAATAAAGGGTCCCATAGACAATTTAGCGACCCAATTTCATAGTTATATAACTAGTAATTTGCCTAATTTTTAATGATATGACTACATATTTTCAGATTGAAAACTGCAAGATCTTATATGTTTGTATTATGCTCATGGCTTCTACTGACCACTTGCTACGATTATAGGAATTTGCTATAAGAGGAAAAAGCAAGGAAATAATTATAATAACATCAAAACAGATACTTCAGATTTCAACCTAAGAGCACATACATGATAGGATAAAGCATCCTTAATTCTGTATGACAATCAATCATGCAGTAACAATACACATAGGGGATTTTGTTTAACAAGGTTTTTTTTTAATTCCTTCTTCTTGAGTTTAAACTTAAGATAGAAAAAAAATCACAGAAAAGAATAGGAGCCTCATAACTTACAGTTAAATTTCCAGTTTTAACATACACACCACTTTAAAAGTTATTTTCCAGTTCACACAAATTATATCTCTTTTGTGAGCCAGGAAACAGTTAAATGCAAGTTTTTTTATTGACAGGTCCCAAAGTAGTCTGATTCCAAATAACACAAAAGCAAGTTGTTTGCTGCTAGAATTTTAAAAGTAGCAACCAACTGCTTTTCTGTTTTCCTAAAATTCTCAAACTCTTAAATCTTCTGTTAACAGACAATGCAAACAGATGACAACTTACATATCCCTTTAGTAGGCTTTGATTAAAGTTCCTTTAAAACTGCTTTTACTATCATATCTCAAATAACAAATTTCATTGAACTGGGTAGATTTTCTTTCTCTCCCTCTCACCTTTCCATCCATGTATTCCAGGGAATGAGGTAAGAAGGAAGAAAGGGAAAAAAAAATCTCTGTTATGCGCTATCCTCCTAATCCTGGGGAGTCCAGGAGTGGTAACCTTAATTTAGTAGAATTTGCTTCTAAATTACTTTACATACACACAAACACATACACAGACAAATAATTTATCTCAACATTGGTGTTATATGTTGGTCACATCTAAAAACCCACTTAAAGTTATCAAATAGAAAGCAATTATATCCAATAAAACAGCTAATATTCATATAGCATTTGCTTTATGCTAAACACTTTTGCAATGAATTGATCTTAGCTAATACACATTTGCAACTGAAACAGAAAATGGTGGGCTCACCAAATACAGAGGCTGACTGGTTTTCTCACCTTGTAATGTCATGTTTGTTGCTCTCAGCAGCACCTGGATTCTTACTTTTAGTAGTTCTATAATTTAATTAGCTAATTCTATTTTCATAGCCCCCAGCTTGGCCAAAATTGGGACCCACAGGAAAAAAAAGTAGGTTTTTCCCTTTTTAAGGTGGGAGTCAAGAATGTTAAGAAATCTTTCCCAGCATCTAACCACAATGTAGAATTTTTTTTTTCTTGCAGACTGCATTTTAAATCTTTCTAGGTAACAAAATCTAGCTCACAGAACAAACATGATACAAACATTCTGCAAAAAGAAACAAACACAGACAAAATGACATGGAAGAAGACTGTCCCATCTTTGCTGAAAGCCATAAAATTTCTAGTCCTATAGTGCCTCACCTCCTCTGGCACTCAAGGGAGGGTGAAAAAAATGGAAAAGGTTCCTTAGTTAGAAGGTAACTTTGCTAACAATTGTAAGAATTTCTAAGTCCCTGTCATTCTCAATCAAGGACATTTGGCTGAGCATGGAGCTCAGACAAGTCTTTAGGTGTTTAGGGTGTCCCAATTATAGGACTGAGGGAGAAAAGATTGAGAAGACTTACCTTGACAAGGAGGAAGTAAAGCCAGGGGAGTCCTGACTCTCCCTGTATGTTGAGATTCAAAGCAAAACCCTAAAGATTGGGGTTTCAGACTGGTGTTGTGAGATGTCTCAAAAAAATTTGTAGGCTTGAGCCCATCTCCAAGTCAAGGAGCAAAGTTTATTATAATTGTAATGCCAATTACAATTACAATTACAAAGTGGCCTAAATTCCAGAATTTAGCAAAGAACCAAAAGAAAGAAGATAAATTAATAGGAAAAGTTAAAGACCAGGAGCTTCATATTACTTATTTGCTAATTTTTTAATTACAGGTAGGTTTGAGGGGTAGTATATTCACTGTTGTCTCAGAAACTTTTCTTATCACTAACCAGTGATCAGATTGTCTATCAACAGTCAACAGTGTTCATAGGACTATATATAATACTCCTAAAGCTGAAGACCTCAGTATTATCATTATATCTTCCTTAAAAGTTAGGGGAAGAAATATATATTACTCCCAAGGCTAGGAAACCTTAGGTTTATTGTGACATTTCCCCAAAAGGCTGCATCCCAACAGTACGATAGTATGGAAAGAACACTGGATTGAGATTCAAAGACTGGAGTTTTCTTATTTTTACTCAGTGACCCATTTCTCTCTTCTGGGACGTTATCTGTTTAACCTTCTACTTGTTTGTCTGATTGCTTTGTTCTTTAGTTTTTTTCTTCTTTAAAGAGTGTTTGGAAATCTCCTTCTAGCTTTAAATCTGTAATTCTGGTCAAAGTGGTGCCTTCCAGAATTTGAACAAGTTTTCAACTCTCTAATACAACAGATATAAAAGCAGAGATTTTGCTCAAGAGGTTGAGACAATGCTTTTGTTTGTGCTTAAGTTTTTTATACTTGGATCAGGAAATTGTGTCCAGTTCATTCAGGACTTAACTAACATTTGAGACCAGGCAAAACCCAACCTTCCAAGATATAGTTGGAACATCCCTAAATGGACTCCTTTTTTCTCTTTGAAAGAGTCTCTTCTATAGGTACCTGCTGCTGTGTACCCCCTGAACTGCTGAATTTCTCCAGGTCTAATGCTCCGCAAATATGCCTCCAATTTTTGCTCTCCAATGAGTTTGCTTCTCTTAATTCTATCAGAGATCGCTTTACTCTTCATAACAGTATCATTAAATGTTAATACGTAAAACAATTCATTACTTCTATTACTCTTTGCTTCTCCCTCCCCCCCTTTAAAATTACAACTCTGTTAAATAGATTCTATGATTATTTTAATTTTATAGACCAGGAAACTGAAGTAAGAGGTTGTGACTTTCTTAAATCCCCTTAAGTATCCTAGACAACATTTAAACTGAGATCTTCCTGATTCCGAGTTCAGTATTCTACCCTCTGAGCCATCCAATTTGCACTTTCTTTGCTTTCTGTAAATATATCATATATATTTATCTGCAAAGACCCATTGGAGAGATTCTCCATCCAAGACTCTCCTTCTTGCATGTCCTAGCAGGGATCCATTGGAGAAAAATACATATGTGGGCTTTTTATTCCTTTTTTTCTTAAAGACCATAATTATATAGTCAGTTTCCAAGTGTATTTCCTTTACAAGTCAGGCCAGTTCTTATGAGATAATTTTTGAATGACTGAATGCAAAACATTTATATCTGTTATATTATTATATTCATTATGAATATGATCAGTATAGATTTAGCATTCATAGAATATCGAAGCCTAGCAATTTGCCTAGAGCACAATATGAGTTGATTCTTGTCCATTTCCCCCCTTTAATCACTTACAATGTACTTTATTGTGACATGAGTCCAGATAACTTATGGCTGTAGATCCTTGGGTAAGATTTTCCTGGTAGCCCAGAAATTCCTAATTATTAGCTCCGCATATTCAGTCTATTTTCAGGAACCCTGATCCTCTTCTGAGTTTATTTTCCTTTTTTAAGTTATCCTGACTTTCCTAATGAAGGGTAAGTTTATACCTCTAGTTGGATTCTTTATGTACTACAGAGAAATTTATGATGCTCTGTGCCTTTTAAGTATGCAGATGAATTTCCACTCCCAAATTTCAACCCCAAGTTGAACATAGAGATTTAGGGCAGGAAAGGTATATTGGGGGCAGGTAAGAATCTTAAATGGTAAAATTAGAGTTTATAGTTAATTCTAGAGGTAATAATATTATTACCTCTGAAGCTTATTTTTTGGAAAGTGACAAGATCAGATCTGCACTTACCTTTGCAGCTGTATGCACAATGGATTGGAGAGAGAAGATATTTGAGGCAAGGAGATAATTAGGAGGATATTACTATAATCTAGATAATAGGTGATGAAGGTCTGAACTAGGGTGGTGGGTTTGTGAGTAAAAAAAATAACCCAATGACAATCCTGGTGAAAGGCCACATTTCAAAAAAAGAGCAGTAGGTCCAAGAAGTCCAACTTCACCACATATTTGCCCTATTTCCTTTCATTTCATTCCCATCATCCCATCATGATGTAGGCCCCCCATTTTAGAAGCTAGTTTTGTCCAACAAATCACACTCTTTCTTCCTCAAGTCTTTTTACAAATGCCTTTTCAATGCAACATTCACTTTGTCCACAAGACCTTTTTTCACCATTCCAGCTCTTTTCTTATTTTTTATTTTTCCCATAAAAATGAAAACCTCAAACCTCACACCTCAGGAATGTAAGCACCTTCTCAGCTGGGACATTTCATGTCTGAGTTATAATTTAGACCACGACTCCCTTGAGCTTATTTTTGTCCCATATAGTGCTGAGTACACTTCTGGCAGAGAAAAGATGATAAATAATAATAGTTTAAGAGGATAAACAAAAAAATCCATTTCCCCTTTAAATTCTCTCAGTCACATTTGGAGGTAATGTTTCAAAATATCTGGAGGGATACTGCTGGTTTCTCATCCAAGAATCTCCATGTAGTTTTTGTGGATAACCACAAAGAGTATTTTCCACATTCTTTTATCAGTATAAAATGAAATCTGTGTCTTACTCAACTCCAGGGTACTGTACTTTGAATGTAGCCTGGGCCTACACATACATATTTTAGGAGATGATGGCTAGAAAAGGTTCCCTGGTTCTTAATGAACCTAGTTATGAAAAACTCTACATTCATTTAAAGATTAATGTAATGCATGGACCACTATAAAACATAGTAGAAGCTCACATATACTGTAGAGGCTCATCTGGGGCCATTTAAATGTTCTTAGAATGTGTGATACCACAAGTTGGCCTAGAGAACTGGAAACTCTGGCTAATTTTGACATGACCAAACTTTTCTTCACTTAGTCACAATTATTTATTTGTCTGGTTCTATTGAAGCAGAAATAGTTATTTACAGGTATTATTGTTGTTGAGTTGTTTCAATCATATTCAACTTTTTCTCACCCTATTTGGGGTTTTCTTGGCAAAAATAAAGGAGTGATTTACCATTTCTTTCTCCAGTTCATTTTACAGACATGGAAACTGAGGCAAACAGAGTTAAGTGATTTGCACAGCTTGTGTCTGAGGCCAGATTTGAACTACAGAAAATGAGTCTTCATGGCTTCAGGACTACATTGCAACTGTCTATAGTATCATAGTGTTGAAGCTTAGGTTGTCATCTATAAATCATGATGATTAGTAGACTATTTAGAAATTCATTTAGTAATGGCAGTGAATAGGAATTTTTTTTAAATGTATGCTATGTAGCTGTCTTATAAGAAATCCTTGCAATTTTGAAGATATCTACCACATCAAACTACCCTATAATAGATGGCACAGTGTTTGAAATTAGAAAGACTCCTCTTCATGAGTTCAAATCCAGTTTTAAACACTTATAGACTATGTGACCTTGGGGAAGTCACTTAATCCTGTTTACCTCAGTTTCTTCATCTGTAAAATGAGTTGGAGAGAAACATTTTTTACAGACAGTATTTCTGATAAACGCCTCATTCCTAAAATATATAGAGAACTAAGTCAAAATTATACGAATGCAAATCATTTCCTAATTGATAAATGGTTAAAGTATATAAAAAGGCAGTTTTCAGATGAAGAAATTGAAGCCATCTATAGTCATACACAAAAATTCTCTATTGACTAGAGAAACACAAATTAAGGCAAATCTGAGGTACATCATACCATCAAATTGGCTAACATGACAAAAAAGAAAAATGATAAATGTTTGAGATGATGAGGAAAAATCAGAACTGTAAATGCATAGTTGATAGGGTTGTGAACTGATTCAACCATTCTGGAGAGCAATTTGGAACTATGCCTAGAGAGCTATAAAATGTGCATACCCTTGGCCCCAACAATAGCACTACTTTGTCTATATCTCAAAAAGATGAAAAGAAAAGAAAAAAAGAATCATATGTACAAAAATGTTTATAGCAGCTCTCTTGTAGTGACAAAGAATTGGAAATTAAGGAGATGCCCATCAACTTCAGAATGGCTGAACAAATTGTGGTATATGGATATAATTGAATAGTGTTGCTCTATAAGAAATGATGAGCAGGCAAATTAAAAAAAAAAAAAAACCTGGAAAGACTTACATGAACTGTGAGCAAAACCAAGAAAACATTATATATGGTAACAGCAACATTGTGCAGATGATCATTTGGACAAACTTTGCTCTTCTCAACAACACAATAATCTAAGACAACGCCAAAAGACCCACAATGGAAAATGCTATCCACATCCAGAGAAAGAACTATGAAGTCTGAATGCAAATCAAAACATACTATTTTCATTTTTTTGTGCTTTTTTCTTTCTCATGCTTTTTTTGCTTTTGTTCTGATTCTTTTCACAACATGATCAATGTGGAAATATATTTAATATGATTCAACATATTTAACCTATATCAGATTGATTACTATCAATGGGGAAATTAAAAGGGAGAGAATGAGGGAGAAAAAATGAAAATAAAAAATATTGCAAAAAAAATTGTTGAAAACTAATAAAACTAATTTTTTAATGATCTAGAGAAGGAAATAGTAAACCATTCCAATATTTTTGGCAAGATATCCCAAATAAGGTCATAAAGAGTTGGACATGACTGAAACAACTGAACAACAGCAGTAAGGGTAAGATGTGATCAAAGCTATATTCTTAGGTATAATTTACCTCTTCACTGCCTCATGGAATCTCCAGCTCCCTTAAAAACAAATAATTAACACAATGTTAACACAGTTTTATCATGGAGTATAGAATTCAGATGAATTACAGGTAAATATTAAACACTGTTGGGAGACATCTCAATCTTTTCTGTTCTAGTCACAAAACCAGAGGGTCTTCCTCCTCCCCAGATTTATTTCTTTATTTAGATTTTTTTGCCTAGGTGAAAGAAGCCATTTTTTGCCTCATTGCTACCTAGCCTAAATGACTGAGTGACTGTGGCTTCAGTCAAACCAAGACCTGTGGAAGAAATTAACTTAAAAAGCCAAGGTCTGCCACTGCATCCAGAGCCATCTCTAGTTGTCCTGATCTATGTCTTGCCACTGCTTGCCAGCTGGCTCTGGAAGAGAAAGTGAGGCAGGAAAAGCTGCACAGCCCTCCCTCACTTAAGTCCAAAACACTTGTGTGTCATGGCATTGCTTCCCGGATATCAAAGTTGTCTTTGAATGAGGATGAACAACAATAACAAATGATGATGGTGGTGGTGGTGGCAGCAGCTGCAATGCCTAACAAATTATAGGTACTCAGAAAATGCTTATTGAATTGAATTAGCTAGAACTTGGTTAAAACACTAATAACCAACATTAATATAGGGATTAATAAATTACAAAGCATTTTCCTTTCAATTTAGTTTTGTATAAAGTACTCTGGAATAGTCAGTTTATAGGACCCCAGGCAAATCTGTCCATTTCCTTATATATAAAGTTGGGAGACTGGACTTTATCTCTAAGTTTCCTTCTAGTTCTAAATTTATTAACTATACCATGGGGTAGAGAGTGCAAACATTATCTTCTTTTTCCTTAAGGCTACAATAAATCAAAGAAATAAAGTGATTTCCCTACAGTCACACAGCTAAAAAACATGACAGCTAGGATTTGAATCCAGGACTTCTGACTCCCAAATTCTATTCTTTTTCCTGGAGTCTACCAATCGCTATAAGACTTCTCCTACTCTAAATCAATTTACTTTTCCAGGGTTGATGATAATGCATATGCATTATTTTAAATATTTTATTTTTACTCCAATTATATGCAAAAATATATTTTTTTAACATTTGGTGATTTTTTTTTAAAGTTCTGAGTTCCAAATTCTATCATTCCCTCTTTTCCCTATTTAGTTAAAAATTTTAAACCAAGATAAAAACAAGTCCTCCTTCCATTTGTTGACTTAATTGACTGAGGGGTAGAAGGGTCTAGGCCATGTTCCCTCTCAGATGTGCTCATTTACATCTGTAAGTACTTTCCCTTAGAACTTGTTTGCCTGTATAGCCTGTTACTATTATGTAGGTCCTTGTTGTTTATAACTAGAGTTCATCTGCACAGATTAAGTGTTTTCAAAAACATAGTCTCATAAAGGTGAACCAAAAATTACAATATATGTGTGCTCATGTCAGAGGCACTATTTCAATGCAACCCATCAAGCCCAAAGGGAAAAATGAGCCTTGTAGGATGGTCCTGCAAAGATTGTGAATAATTTTCCAGATGTTTTTTAAAGGCTCTGGACCCAAGACTCCATCTTGCTGTATCATTCTCAAGTAATTTGGCAGCATATGGCTCAGACAGGACAAAGGCATGCCATTACTTTCTGAGCTAGATAGGTATAACTAAAGCACTACATTTGGAGTCAGGAAGGACTAGAGTTTCAATTTTGCCTGAAGCCCTAGTTGTGTGACTTTAGATAAAGTACTTAATTATAAATGCTATTTGGCTGACTTGATTGTTTCCTCTTCTGTACCCCAAAATTGCTGTGAAGATCAAATTAGATAATATATGCTAAAGTGCTTAACTTTAATTTATATGAGTAAGTTTTAAAAGTGTTTATTCATTATTTCATATGCCCAAAGTCTATACTAAATGCTGAGGGGAAAAAAATAAAAACATAAGATGTTTCCTGACCTTAAGGAATTTTCTAATGTGAGAGACAACACTTGAACTCAGGGGCATGTCAAATGGAAAAATTCCCTGATTCTTAGGGTGCAGCAGCAAAGCAGATGGTGGTACCTTTTTAAAGTTATTTATGAAGGTAATATTATATCCATTTTTTGATATTAACCAAATGACAGCACCAAGGACTTTGGAAGCAAAAACCTTCTTTCCTACATCTTCAGTACCTACAGCGGCTAAGGAGGTAAGAATGCAATGCCTGTGAAAGCAGTATTCAGATCTCATCTCTACTGGGGAAGCTTCTGAGGATGATCATTGCAGTAGCCTGAATTTGGGAGCAGGGAAAGAGAAGGAGTTGTGATACTATTCCTAAGGTTCTTGAGCTTATATGCCCATTAGTGGTATTTGGTCATGAAAAATGAGAAAAGAAAATTGATTCTATTCTATAATTGACTTAATTTTATCATTACTAAGTCATGTTTCATTTGTCTGAGTTAGGTTTACAAGTTCCCTTTTCCTGCTAGTTACTCTTCTATTCTTGTGTCAAGGAAAGCTGTTGTTTTTGAAGAATGCAATTGGATATTGGGCAGTCTGGTCTGTTATCTCTGAAACACTGATTGAACTTCAAGAGATAACTAACCATGCAGATGGACACCACCAATGGGCTTTCCATAGTTACAGGAAGGAGAGAGTGTTGCTAGCCTTGCACCCCAAATTTCCAGCCAATCATATTGTCCCCCACATCTATGATGCTTCTGATTACATAATCATATTATTTTTCTCATTTATGATGCTGCCTTCTACTTTGTGGATATTCCTTATTTTTCTACATAAAAATAACCTATCAGTCTTCATTCAGATTAAGCTAGCTGAGGAAGCTAAAACCCTGAAAAATTTAACTGGCAAATTTATGCTTTGCTAATAAATTGATTGTGCTCAGAGCTCTGTGCCTCAGTTTACCTTAATTCCAATTGTGACAATCAACAGTTCTTCCTGGTGGTGCTGAAGAATTTATATTCTCATTTTTTATTTCCCTCAAAGATATCTGTGGGACTAAAAATGAGAAAGGTTTTCTGTTAGGGATGGGAGATACTGTTATTTCAAAAGCTTTGTGATTTAGGGTCTGAGGAAAAGTGGTGATCAAGATAATGACAATAGTTTGACTTCTTGGCACATGCTGCCTCCCATCTCTCCTTCAAAGTGCCTTACAACTTCATTAGATTGACTTTTCTGCTCCACTAGTTGGGGCTGGTGGACAGGGTGAGTGCCTCCTTCTTCACAAGAACTGCTTCCCTGGATGATAGCTATAGATACTGGGCTGGAAGTAGGACCAATGGTATGGGAGAGATTGACAATCCTGGGCTCCTGGGCTTATATTGCCATCAATAGTAGTTGGTATTAGAGGAAGCAAGGAAGAAAGGATCCACCTCCAAATTGTTTAGTCTCCTTAATGATAGCTGTGGAACCTAGGCAAGAGAACAATTTTAATTTTTAGCTATTACTGGGGGAAGATGGCATCTCTGATGTTTGCTCAGCTTGTAGCAATAAAGAGCAATCAGTCCTTCCCCTGTCGTTGCTAAAGCAACCACATTCGTCTTTTATTGAGAGATGAATGAAAAATGAGTTATCCCATGAACCTTGGTTACTAAGACTGAGATCATATCAATGATAACTAGTGAAGCTGCCTAAACACTAGGAGGGGAGATAGAGACAGTCTCATAGGGTTGCCACCCATGGGCTCCTACTCTGAGCTCCATTTCTAAATCTAGCTCTTCTCAGGAGCATTTAGTATCAAAACCACAGAATGGCAAAGTTGAAAGGCTCTTTCAGTTCACCCAGTCCACCCCATACCTGAACCAGGGAATGTCTTCCAAGCATTACCATTAACAAGTAGTTAATCAAACAACCTGTTTGAAAATACTTAAGCAATAAACAATCCATTACCTTCCAAGCCTGAGCTACTTTTTCATAGTTCTGTTATTAGGATTTTTCTCTTTGAAATGAAAACTGCTGTTGTACTTCAACCAGAGTAATAACTTTGCATTCTATTTTTAAAATATTTTATTTTTCCTAATTAGATGTAAAAACAGTTGTAAAGATTCATTTTTTTTTAATTTTGAGTTCCAAATTCACTCCTTCCATTCTTCTTCTCCCCCTTTGAGAAAATAAGCATTTTGACATAGGTTATACATGTGCAATCCTGCAAAATATATTTCCATGTTAGTCATATTATAGAAGAAGATACAGACCAAAAAAAGCAAAAATCTACCAAAAAATCAGGTGGAAAATCTGCATTGAGATTCCATCAGTTCTTTTTCTGGAGGTGGATATCATTTTTCAACATAAGGCATCTGAAATTGTCTTGGATCACTGGATTACTGAGAATAGCTAAGTCATTCACAGTACTTTGTACTATACTACGTTACTGTATACAATATTCTCCTGATTCTGCTCATTTTACTTTGTATCAGTTGGTGTAAACCTTTCCAAGTTGTAAATATCTTGCTTGTCATTTCTTATAGCACAATAGTATTTCATAACAATCATATAACACAATTCAATCATTCTCCAGTTGCTGAGTATACCCTTAATTTCCAATTAAATTCCAAAAAGGACTGCTATAAATATTTCTGCACAGATAGGTCCTTTCTTCCTTTTAAAAAATCAGTTAGTTATAGTGATTTAAATCACTACTTAATAGAGAAATGCAAATTAAAACTCTGAGGTAATACCTCATACCTATCAGATATGACCAAAAATAAAAAAGGGAAAATGATGGATGTTAAGAAGATGTGAAAAAAACTGGGTCACTAATATACCATTGGTTGAGCTGTGAACTGATCCAACCATTCTGTAGGATAATTTGTAACTATGCTCAAAGGTCTATAAAACTGTGTATATCCTTTAATCCAGCAATACTACTTCTAGGTGTCTATTCCAAATATATCCAAAAAAAGGGGAAAGGACCTTTGTACTAATATTTATAGCTGCTCTTATTGTGGTGGCTAATAATTGGAAATTAAAGAGATTCCCATCAATTGGAAAGTAGGTAAACAAGCAGTAATGTTTTCTTTTTATTTTGATGAAATATTATTGTGCTATAAGAAATGTCAAGTAGAGTATTTTCAGAAAAAAAAAAAATTACATGAACTTATACAAAGTAAGGTGAACGGAACCAGGAAAAGTTTCTATCTAGTAAGAGCAATATTGTATGTATAACAACCTGTGAATGACTTAGCTATTCTCAGCAATATAGTGATCCAAGAAAATTCTAAAGAACTAATGATGAGCACACTATCCACCATTATTTTATATCCTGCAACTTTGTCAATTGTTTCAATTAGTTTTTAAGTTGATCCTCTGACATTCTCTAAGTATATAATCTTATCATTTGTAAAAATGACATATTTCTTCACTGCCTTTTTAATTCCTTCAATTTCTTTTTCTTTTACTGTTAAAACTAGCATTCCTAGCACAATATTGAATAATAGTGGTGGTAATGAGCACCTTTGTTTTTATTTGGAAGGTTTATTGGGAAGGCTTCTAGCTTATCTTCCTTACAAATAATACTTGTTGGGTTTAGATAGATACTACTTATTCTTTTAAAGAAAGCTTCATTCATTCTTATGCTCTCTAATGTATATTTTTTTCAAAAGGTTTTTCTTCATCTATTCTATATATTCTGCATAGAATCATATTTCTGTTTGTTTTATTTTTGATAAAGTCAATCATACTGATAGTTTTCCTAATATTAAATATAAAATTAAATTCTTTAGCCTTTTAACAATAGTGGGGTCTATAAGACAATAGGATAAAAACAATGAAAGAAAGAGACATGGGAGAAGTAAAGGAAAAGTCTCATGAAAGAAAAGGATGACACTAATGAATATTCCTATGAAAGAGGAAGCATATGTCTACAGTAAGAAACATGGCCCTAATAGTGTTTTTCTACCCTGGGAAGAATTCATGGATTAGGAAATTATTCCTCTCCCCAAGGGTAGCCAGTTCTCAGGGTATTTGAGGAGGAGGGTATAGAACCAAAGATAGGACAGCATGGCCTTAGGACTAGAGATTGATCCTGGTAAGGGCAAGAAGTTGGACTGAGTCTCAAGATTTAATGCACAATTGTGACTCGCATGACACAAGAATGATTCCATGCAATATTATTTCTTTCTTGGATTGATATTTACAAGAAAGTATATGCATAAAAGCAATTAGGATGAGATAAAATCTACAGACAATTATATAGATTTCAAATGGGCCTGGTCAGCAAACACTGAGGGTGACTTTCTGTGTTAGAATGGACACTCTTGAAACTTCCATAGTTCTTTCTCTCTCAGAGTTATAGCTACAGTCCTAGAGCATTGGAAAACCATTCTCAAATCATATATTTGTTATCTGGCATAAGACCCTATTGTGATTGTGTTGAGACCCACCCACTCATCTTTATGAAGTCTGATTCATAATCCAAAGAAGGAAGTGACTAAAACAAAAGACATAAGAACCAAACTTATTTACAAAATGTGGTCAACAAGTTGCCAGAAATTTTTGTTTCTGTTAAACAGAAGTTTGTCTTTATCAATGTTCTTCAATATAATGAAGATTCATATAAAATTTCCTCTTAAGTTAAAAAAAAAAGCTGTTTTTCTTTGGTCAAGTCACGTTTCCTCTTTGGGCCTCAGAGAGAGGGGATAAGATTTGGTCATTTTTAAGATTCTTTGGAACTCGAAATCTCTAATCTGTGATGTCAAAGTTAGATCTATTTTTGTAGTACTTCATGTGAAAGGGACCTATAAATTTAGTATACAGCAAGATGTGAATTAAAAAAAGTAGGAGTCATGTTCACAACAAAAATGGCAATCCTACATTGATGAGAAATATGAAGTTATGCATTCAATTCTGACCTTCACATGTTATTTTATTTTTGTTTTGGAGGCAATCAGGCTTAAGTGATTTGTCCAGGGTCATACAACTAATATCTGAATTTGGATTTGAACTCGGGTCCTTCTGATTTCTATCCAACTGTGTCACCTTGCTATCTCTGACTTTCACATTTTAAGAGTGATATTGCCAAATTGGAGTTCATTTAGTAGAAGGTGTGACAAGGATAATGAAGGTTCTAGAAACTATGTCATGAGAACTAGTTGAAAGAATTGTAAATATTTATTCTAAAGGAAAAAAAAGGCCCATGAAGAAAAAGATTGCTGACTTTAAACATTCTAAAAGTTATCATTTAGAAAAAAAATTTACACTTAGTCTGCTTAGATTCAAAGGAACCAAGATGAGAGTTGGTCAAAGTGGGAAGAATGATAAGCTTAGAGTTAAGGAGTTTGAATCCAAATCCCATCTTTGTGTTAATTTGGGAGGAAATCATTTAATCTTTCTAGGCCTTTTTTTCTCCCTCTTAAACTATAGTTATAATCTAATTTAATTTCTCAAGAGATCCAGAGTACTTTGACCATTTTTAAATAAGCATTCAGGAAAAGCGATGTTCATTATGGCCCTACTTACTTACCCCCTCTATTCCTCTTCCTCAGCTGTGGCTGGGAAAGGGGAATTAACTGAAGAAAGTCAGGCTAAATCTCAATTGCCTCAGCAACAACAACCAAAAAATATCTCCTTAAAACATGATCAGGTCCTGAAAACAGATCAGGTTCTGGATAGCTAAAAACGTCCATATACCCTTAAACCAGACACCTCTAAACTGTTTTTGATCATTTACTTCTGTTGGTTTAAAAAAAAGTGTTAAACCTTAACCTCTGGCATATATATATATATATATATATATATATATATATATACCACATACACATACATACATATATATGTATATATATATATATATAGTACTCTATGTACTATATATATATAACATGTAAATTATAAAGACATACACAGAGATTTTAAAAGAATGTAATAAATAGCATTTACAATTTTTTTTAGTTTTATTTAATAGTGCAAGGCCTTTTGCTTTCACTAAAATATAATTATTTGTGAATTTGTAACCAATTATTATCAATGTTTCAGTAAGAACAATGTTCTTGAATATGATTTGTTATTTTTGGAAAATCTTGTTTTAACCCTTTATGATAGAGTGATCTAAGGTTTGGTTCTAACTGATTTATTTTTGGTACTTGGCTTTAATAGTTCTCATATTTGAAAAAGATGACCCAGAAAGACTCATAGATCCTAATGGAAGAAGCACATTGCTGGCTAACTAAATCATGATTCACATTTTTCAGTTCTATCCACTAATTATGCAATATTTGTTGAAATACAGTTAGTAAATTTCTTTCATGATGTCAACAGCTTGTTCTTACAAGCAAATTGGAAGGTTTTATCTTTTATATTTTTCACAATTATGTTTGAAAGCTACTAAAATTCTTCACTTAAAAGATTTTTTATACACAGAAATTCTGTTTCCAAGTTTTTAAAGTAAATGTGAGAGTTTTTATAGGTGGCACACTTACATCGTTTTTGGCAACAAAATCACCTACTAATGGAAACATTTCAAACATAAAAATATTCTTTCCACAGCACCAATTCTTTGTTAAAAGTAGTTGCTAAAGTATAAACTTTATCTTGAAAGGGCAGATTAAGTGAGTGACGGTATTAAAATATTTCCTCCCTAGTTTATTATTACTGATAGTCACTTGTCACCTCAGAAAGGGCAAGCAAATTTGGAACACTTGTCTTTTTGTAAAAATAGAAAAGTATAACTCTTCAAGTCTGACATCATTTTGCTTGAGCTGTCAACTTCTGTGTGACACACAAAAAAATTTCATGGTTACTCAATGTGATTTCTTCTCAGATCTAATTATCTGGTCATTGTTTTTACTATGTAATGTGACAGACAATGAGCTTGTACAGAAGAAGGGAAGTGATAGTTTTGTCAATATCTTACTCAGATTTTCCTTTGGTAACGTTGCAAATATAACTTGTGCCTAGATCTCCACAGATTTATATAAAACAGCTTCTGGAAAAAGAACTCACTATTTGACAAAAACTACTAGGAAAATTAAAAAGTAGTATGGTAGAAACTAGACATAGACATCTCAGTGGATAGAGAACCAGCCCTGAAGTCAGGAGGACCTCAGTTCAAATCTGGCCTCAGACATTTAACACTTCCTATCTGTGTGACTCTGGGCAAGTCACTTAGCCCCAATTGCCTCGGCAAAAACGAAACAAGACAAAACAAACCAACAACCCCCCCCCCCCCACTGTGTACCAAGACATGTTTTAGATATGAAGGGTAAAGCAATAGGAGACTAAGGAATAAGTGACCTGTAGGAAGAAGAGAAGAATTTATGACCAAACAAGAGATAGAGAATATTATCAAATTAAAAATGAATAATATCCATTAAATTTAAAAGGTTTTGCACAAACAAAGACAATGCAACAAAGATTAGAAGGAAAGCAGAAAACTAGAAAACAATTTTACTGACAGTAAATGAGATAAAGGTCTCATTTATAAAATATATAGAGAACCAAGTGGAGCCAAGAAGGCAGAACAAAGGGAGAGACTCACCTAAGCTTTTTCCCCAAATCTCTCCAAATACCTTTAAATAATGACTCTAAACAAACTATAGAATGTGAGAATCTACCAAAAAAAAAAAAAAAAGTCAAACAATTTTCTAATTGAAAACAAATTAGGTCAGAAAGAAAGATCTGTTGCACCAGGGTGGGACTAGAGTGCATTTCCAGCACAGGTCACTTTAGCACAGCACCAGCTCCAGCAAACCAAGAGTGGGACTTGGGGCCTCTGAATCAGTAGAAGCAATGATAATTTCCAGATCTCTTAGTCTACAGACACCAAGAACTTTGAAGGTCATCAGGGAAAGCTTGTCACACTAGGGTGAGAGGGTCTTAGGAAACCAGCAAACCAGGAGCAAGCCTTGGGCACCACTGAATCAGGAATGTCAGCAGCAGTGGCTTCCAGAAGTCTTGTCCCACAGATGGTAAGGGGGTAAAAATCTTCAGAAGAAGATTACTGAGGTCTCTTTACTGGCATTGAGGCAGGGCTCTGTTACTTTGCCCCTAATCAGATCCAAAATGCTTTCCTGGTTCAGGCTCCGTACATTAGAACTTAGAGCCAGAGAGATGGGGGACTCTCTTCATAGTTCCAGAGCAGAAAAGAGTGTTTGTGGTCGCTCACAGACCAGAGTATAAATCAGGAGAGTAATAAAGACACTTCTTCTTATTTCATATTACCTTAAAAGAATTGAAAACTTAAAAGGTCCCTAGAAGGATCTCTGAAAACAGCTACACAAAATCCCTGAATTGCACCCTTCACCTTGGAAACAAAGCCCTACTTTAATGAAGAGTTAAAAGCAAGTAATAGGCTGGAAAAATGAGAAAACAACAGAAAAAGTTTCTGACACTAGAAAGTTATTATGGTGACAAAGAAGATCAAAACACACAGAGAAGAAGAAAACAAAGTCAAAGCTCCTTCATCCAAAGCCTCCAAGAAAAATAAAAATTTTCTCAGGCCATGGAAGAGCTCAAAGGGAACTTTAAAATTCAAATAAGAGAGAGAGAGGTAAAATTGAGAAGCCAAATAAGAATGATGCAAAAGGAAGTACAAAAGCTTATCAGAAAAAATTTTAAAAAGCAAAATTAGCCAAATAAAAAACAAGGTACAAAAGCTCACTGAGAAAAATAATTCCTTAAAAATTAGAATTGAGCAATTGGAAACTAATGACTTGGGGGGGGGGGGAGGTTATATCCACGAGGTAAAATAGAAATTGAAAGCATTTATATGTTAAGGACCACACCTAAGTGTGAAAGGGCAGGTTGGTTCTCCAAAAGCTCCCACAGTTGTGAATCATAACAACTCTGAAGGAATTACAAATCAGCTTTTACTGACACAGATGTTGCTTATGGATTGGGAATGAAATAAATTGGAGGCAAGAGGGAATACTAGAAAGGTCAGAGAATGTAACTACTTCTCAGTCCCCTTGTATGTATCGTCCTCTCACATGAAGGGATCCATTCTGCTGGTCTGAGTTGGATCCCCAGCAGCCACTGATAGGTGGCTCCTATAACATCTATGGCTAATCTCCTGCAAGAGATACCAAGATGAAAGCTCCTAGGGATATTCTAGAACTCCCAGGGCAAGGAAAAATATTACAGGCCTCAGAAAATAATTTAAGTATATAGTGGAACCACAGTCAAATTAACACAAGATTCTACATTGAAAAATTGGAGGGCTTGAGATATGCTATTCTGGAGAGCAATAGAGGTAGAATTATGATGAAGAATCATCTGCCCAGGAAAACTGAATCTAATCCTTTAGGGGGAAAGGTGGACTTCAACAAAATAGAAGTCTTTCAGCATTCATGATGAAGAGACCATAGCTGAATAGAAAATTTGATTTTCAAATACAAAATAAAAAAAAATAAGGAAAGGAAAATCATAAGGGACTTAATAAGCTTAATCTGTTTACATTCCTACATGGGAAGATAATAGTTGTAACTTATAAGAACTTTCTCATTATTAGGACAATTAGGAGGAGCATATATAGACAGAGGGCACAAGTGTGTTGAATATGAAAGGATAATATCTATAGAGAGAGAGAGGGCACAGATGTGAATTGAATGTGAAGAGTTATCATCTAAAAGAATAAAACTGGGGTAAGAGAGAAATGTACTAGGAGAAATGGAAAGGGAGAAATATAATAGCATGAATTATCTGCCATAAAAGGCAAGAAAAAGCTTTTACAGTGGAGGGGAAGAGATACTCTCATCAGAATAGGTTTATAAAGAAAATAACCTACACACTCAATATGGGAATAGAAATCTATCTTATCCTGATGGAAAGTAAGAGGGGTGAAGAGTGATAGAAAGGAGGGCATATTAGGGGAGAACATGGCCAGAATCAAAACACTTTTGAAGAGGGACAGGATGAAAGGAAATAGAGAATAGAATAAATGGGAGGAGGGAAATATATAGTTTGCAATAGTAGTTGTGAAAAGAATTTTTAAGCAAATTTCTCTGATGAAGGCCTCATTTCTCAAAAGTATAGGGAATTCAGTCAAATTTCTAAAACTTGAGTCATCTCTTAATTGATAAATGATCAAAAGATATGAACAATTTTCAGATGAACTAATTAAGCTATTTATAGTCATATGGAAAAAATACTCTTACTATTGGTTGGAGAAATGGAAATTAAAACAATACTGAGGTACTACATTGTGACATTAGATTGGCTAATAGGCCAGAAAAGGAAAATGACAAATGTTGAAGCAAATGTGGGGGAAATGAGACATTAATTCATTGTTAGTGGACTTGTGAAGCAATTCAACTATTTTGTAGAGTAATTATAGCCCAAAGGTCTATAAGATGATGCATTTCCTTTGATATAACAATACCACAACTAAGCATGTGTCTCAAAAGATATTTTTTAACCCAAACTTTGAATTTCTTTTACTGTATGATTAGATCTTGACCTGGGCAAATCTTTTTTAAATTTTATTTTTATTTTTATTATAGCTTTTTATTTTCAAAACATGGGCATGGGTAATTTTTCGACACTGACCCTTGCAAAACCTTTTGTTCCAAATTTTCCCCTCCTTTCCCCCATCCCCAATACATGTTAAATATGTTAAAGTATATGTAAAATCCAATATATATATATATATATATATATATATATATATATATATATACATATTTATACAGTTATCTTGCTGGACAACAAAAATCTGATGTAGAAAGAAAGAAAAAAAACCTGAGAAGGAAAACAAAAATGCAAGCAAACAATAACAGAAAGAGTGAAAATGCTATGTAGTGGTCCATACTCATTTCCCATAGTCCTCTCTCTGATTTGGAACTGATTTGAATCATCTCATTGTTGAAGAGAGCCATGTCCATCAGAATTGATCTGTGTATAGTCTTGTTGTTGATATAATGATTTCCTGGTTCTGCTCATTTCACTCAGCATCATTCATGTAAGTCTCTCCAGGTTTCTCTGAAATCATCCTGTTGGTCATTTCTTACAGAACAATAATATTCCATAACATTCATATACCACAATTTATTCAGCAATTCTCCAACTGATGGGCATCCATCCAGTTTTCAGTTTCTAGCCACTACAAAAAGGGCTGCCACACAGCATATATATCTAGTATTTGTATTGCTTCATAATCTATGGTACCCTTTAGCAAGATATATTCCTTCCTTACCTCTTTTAATTAGATCAATTTTTGCATTTGCTTGATCTGAGATCAGGATGACTACTGCTTTTTTTTTTTTTTTTTTTTTTTTTTACTTCACTTGAAACATAATAGATTCTGCTCCAGCCTTTTACCTTTACTCTGTATGTATCACTCTGCTTTAAATGTGTTTCTTGTAAACAACATATTGTAGGGTTCTGGCTTTTAATCCAGTCTGCTATCTGCCTCTGCTTTATGGAAGAGTTTACCCCATTCACATTTATAGTTAAAACTACTAATTCTGTATTTTCTTCTATCTTCTTATCTCCAAATTATATTTTTCTCTTTCCTTTTCCCCTTTTCCCCCTACCCAGTATTTAATTTATGAAAACCACTTGCCTCAAGCAGCCCTCCCCCCCGTTAGAATCCATTCTCCTTTAGAGGCCCTCCTCTTTTCTTATACCTTTCCCCTACTATTTCTGTATTCCCTTCTATTTAGCCTACCACTTTCCTTTCGCCTTTTCCTTCCCACTTTTCAATAAGGTGAGAGAGATTTCTATGTAAACCAAATATGTCTAATGTTTTCTCTTTGAGCCAAATCTGATGAGAGTAAGATTGACACAAAGTTCATTCCCCTTCTTTTTTTCCCCTTAAATATAATAGGTTTCCTTTGCCTCTTTGTGAGATACAATTTCCTTCATTTTACCTCCACTTTTCCTTTTTTTTTTTTTTTTTTTTTTTTTTTTTTGGTACAATCCCCTTTCCACCTCTAGTTCCTTTTTTATATTATAATGGTAAAACCAAATTATACATGCACTCTCTATGTATACCCATTAACAGAAATACTGTTCTCAAGAGTTCTTTTTACCTTTTTATGCTTTTCTTGAATCCTATATTTAGAGGTCAATTTTTTTTGTTTAGCTCTAGTCTCTTCATCACAAATAAATGGAATTCACCTCATTGAATGCCCATCTTCTTCTCTGAAAGAAAATGCTCAGTTTAGTGGGGTAGTTTATTTTTGACTGCATTCCAAGTTCCTTTGCCTTTTGGAATATCAGATTCCAGGCCCTTTGATCCATTAATGTGGAAGCTGCTAGATCCTGAGTAATCCTTATTGTGGCTCCTCAGTATTTGTATTGTTTTTTTTTTTCTGGTTGCTTGTCATATTTTTTCCTTGGCCTGATAATTCTGAAATTTAGCCACAATATTCCTTGGAGTTTTAATTTTGGGGTATCTTTAGGGAGGTGTTCGGTAATTCTTTCAATGGCTATTTCACCTTTTGATTCTATGACAACAGGGCATTTCTCTTTCCTGAAAAAATAGTGCTTAGGCTCTTTTTTTCATCATGGTTTTCAGAAAATCCAGTAATCCTTAGATTATCTCTTCTAGATCTATTTTCCAGGTAAGTTGTTTTCCTATGTAGGTATTCTATATTTTTTCTATTTTTTCATTTTTATGATTTCATTTGACTGATTCTTGATGTCTCATCGAGTCATTCATTTCCATTTGTTCAGTTCTGATTTTTAATGAATTATTTTCTTTATTTACTTTTTTTAAACTTCTTTTTGTATTTATCCAATTGAGTTTTTAAATGAGTTGTTTTGTTCTGTGAAATTTTTTTCCATTTCACAAATTTTTTAAGGAGTTATTTTCTTTTTCCATTTCACAAATTGTTTTCCTGGGAGTTCTTTTCCTTCTCCAATTCACATAATCTGTTTTTCAGGGAGTTGTTTTCTTTTTTTCGTTTTGTCAAATCTATCTTTTAATGAGTTATATTTCTCTTCCAAACCCTCTTGCAGAGTTTTTCTTTCCTTTCCCCATTTTTCTTCTAGTTCTCTTTTGAGAGTCTTTTTAATTTCTAGGATAGCCTTGTGTGTTGGAAACCAGGTTATATCACCCTTTGGGGCTTCATCTGGAGATAATCTGCTTTTAGTCTCCTCAGGTTTTGTAATCTGCTCTTCTCTTTCACTATAGAAACTATCTATAGTCAGAGTTTGCTTTGTATTTTTACTCATTTTTTTAAAAAAATTTAGGATCTTCTTAGGCCACTTCCCGTGCCCCACCAAAACAGATCTTTTCTGGCAATCTTTGGAATTATCTTCTGCTGGAAATTTGCTGCACTCCCAATATTTGTGGATTCTGCCAATCCAGCACTAATTCAGAGGCTGACTTTTGTAGTTAGTGTGAGGGTAATAGGAGAGATCAGAAAGAAATGTTTGTCCTCTCTGCCATCTTGGCTCAGCCCCCAAGATAATTAAAAAAAAAAAAAAAAGGAAAAGGACCTATTTGTAGAAAAATATTTATAACTCTGTTTTCAGAACAAAGAATTAGAAAATGAGAGGATGTTGATCCTGCAGTATTACTACTGCGCTTATATCCCAAAGAGATTTTAAAGAAGGAAAAAAGACCTGTATGTGCAAGAATGTTGGTGGCAGCCCTCTTTGTAGTGACCAGAAACTGGAAACTGAATGGATGCCCATCAATTGGAGAATGGCTGAATAAATTGTGGTATATGAATATTATGGAATATTATTATTCGATAAGAAATGACCAGCAGGATCATTTCAGAAAGTCCTGGAGAGACTTACATGAACTGATGCTGAGTGAAATGAGCAGGACCAGGAGATCATTATATACTTCAACAATACTATATGATGATCAATTCTGATGGACGTGACCATCTTCAGCAATGAGATGTACCAAATCAGTTCCAGTAGAGCAGTAATGAATTGAACCAGCTACAACCAATGAAAGAATTCTGGGAGATGACTATGAACCATTACCAATTCTTAATCCTTCTATTTTTGTCCACCTGCATTTTTGATTTTCTTCACAGACTAATTGTACACTATTTCTAAGTCCAATTCTTTTTGTACAGCAAAATAACTGTTTGGACATGTATACTTATATTGTGTTTAATTTATACTTTAACATGTTTAACATGTATTGGTCAACCTGCCATCTGGGGAAGGGGAGGGGGGAAGGAAGGGAAAAATTGGAACAAAAAGTTTGGCAATTGTCAATGCTGTAAAATTACCCATGCATATAACTTGTAAATAAAAAGCTTTAAAAAAAAAGAAAAAGAAAATGAGGGGATGCCCATCAATTGGGGAATGGCTGAATAAATTATGGCATGCCATTATGATGGAATACTGTTCTTTTATAAGAAACGATGAGCAGGATACAATCAGAAAAACCTAGAAAATCCTCTCTGAGTTCATGCAAAGTGAAATGTACCGTCTTCAAAGTAATGGCAATGCTGTGGGATAATTAGCTGTGAATGACTTTGCTATTCTCAGCAATACAATGATGCAAGACTACTCTGAAGGACTTATGATGAAAAATGCTATACATACCCAGAGAAAGAACTGATTGTTTCTGAATACAGAATGAAGCATTTTAATCTTATTTTTCCTGATGATTTATTTTGGGAGGAGAATATCTTCTTTTACTATATGACATTAATGGAAATATTTTGTATAATTTTATATGTACCTTCTCAATAACAAGGAGGTGTGGAAGGAAGGAAGAAAGGGAGAAAATCTGGAACTAAAAATTTTAAAAGCAAATGTAAAACAAATGTTTACATATAACTGGGAAAAAAAAATATAGAGAGAACTGAGTCAATTTTATAAGGACACAAGTCATTTCCCCAATTGATAAATGGTTAAAGGAAATGAACAGAAGGTTTTCATATGAAGAAATTCAAGCTATTTAAATTCATATAAAAGCTCTAAATCACTATAGATTACTCAGCAGGGGTCCTCAAACTATGGCCAGTGGGCCAGATGCGGCAACCGAGGACGTTTATTTCCCTCACCCAGGGCTATGAAGTTTCTTTATTTAAAGGCCCACAAAACAAAGTTTTTGTTTTTACTATAGTCCGGCCCTCCCACAGTCTGAGGGACAGTGAACTGGCCCCCTATTTAAAACGTTTGAGGACCCCTGGTAGAGAAATGAAGTTAAAACAACTCTGAGACACCATTCACAGCAATCAAATTGGCATGGAGAGAGTTTAAGAAGTCCTAATCTAGAAAATAGATTCCTAGACTTGAGAGTCAGGAAGATCTATGTTCAAATCTGTCCATAAATATCTACTAACTGTTTAACCTCTGAACAAATCACCTAACTTCTATCTACTTCAGTTTTCTATTAAATTCTAGGTTAATAATAGGGTCTAACTCACAGCCTTGTTGTGAAGATCAAATGTACTCTGGAAACCTTTGAGTACTTATATAAATGTTGGGTGTTATTTCCAGATATATTCTCCCCAACATTGCCCTCTCTGGTCCATCCTCCATTGAGCTGCTAATGTGATTTTCCTAAAGTTCAGGTCTGTCTCCATGAGGAGATTATTAAAGTGAGAAGACAAAAACTTGAATTCATTTTCATAAACCAAAAAAAAAAAAAAAAAAAAAAAAATGCATTTGTTTCACTGTGTTCTTGGAAATGAAATGAGAATAGGGACAATTTCTTCAACTTTTCTATTGTTATAACCTACATGATGCAACATTTGTTTGTGCTCTTTCATCCTAATTTTTGCCCAGTTTCCCCTCTTCAGGGTTTCTGCTTAGTATACTTCAAAGGATCCTATGGGGATAGTTTTCTTTGACTTTTTGCTTACATTATGTTAATTCCTTCTGCTCACCCTTTAATAGAAAATACTGGAAGATAAGAAAGTTTGGGGAAACACTGCATTGGCTCTCCAGGATCAAATTTAAAATCCTGTTTGGCATTCAAAGCCTTTCATAACTTAGAATTCTTTACCTTTCTGAGCTTTTTATACCTTATTCAGGGGTCCTCAAATTACGACCGCGGGTCAGATGCAGCAGCTGAGGACGTTTATCCGCCTCACCCAGGGCTATGAAGTTTCTTTATTTAAAAGCCCATAAAACAAAGTTTTTGTTTTTACTATAGTCTGGCCCTCCAACAGTCTGAGGGACAGTGCACTGGCCCCCTATTTAAAAAGTTTGAAGACCCTTGCCTTATATCATCACTCCCACCCCACATCCCTAACCTGACCTATCAGTAACACACACTCCCTCAAAGATACACTCCACATCATTACTCTAGGCATTTTCAGACCAGTCTCTCATGCCTGGAATACCCTCATTCCTTATCTCCTCACCCTGACTTCCCAGGCTTCTTTCAAGTCTCTGCTAAAACCCCACTTTCTTAGGGTAGTATTAGCTACCTAACCCTAGGGTAGCTAAGTGGATCTGTAAATAAAGCTGTGTGATTCCTGGGCAAGTGATGAGCTAGAGAAGGAAAACCACTTCAATATCTTTGGCAAGAAAATCCCTAATGAGGTCATAAAAAGTCATACATGACTCAATAACAAGAAGCCTTTGTCAATCCCTTTTAATTCTAGTGCCTGCCCTCTACTGATTGTTTTCCTATTTTACATACATACAGATGTGTGTATGTGTGTGTGTGTATGTGTGTGTGTGTGTGTGTGTATAAAATCTTGTCCCACTGACTAAACTGTGAGTTCTTTGAAAGCAGGAACTGTCTTTTACCTCTCTTTGCATTCCCAGCTCTTACATAGAGCCTAGAACATTAAAAAGCACACCAAAAAAAAAAAAAAAAAAACCCAAAATAAAAAAACCTGCCAGACTGGACTAGGACATATTCATCCAGCCTTCCAGCTGAGATTAACAGACATGCTGATAAACTGGCAAACTCTTCTTTGGTCATTAACTAATCTAGTTTTGGAAACTGGGGAGACTACTAAAATGAGAAGACAAAAACTTGAACTCATTTTCAGAAACAAAAAAAAAAATTCACTTGTTTCACTGTGTTCTTGGAAATGAAATGGGTGTGGAAACAATTTCTTCAACTTTTCGGTCATTACAACCCACATGATGCAACATTTGCTAGTTCTTCTTCAGGACTAGGATGAACATGTCATACTAATTTTTGCCCAGTTTCCCCCCTTCTTCAAAATTTCTGCCCAGTATACTTCAAAGGATCCTATGGGGTAGTTCCTTTTGATTTTGTGCTTACATTATATTAATTCCTTCTGCTCCTCCCTCAATACAAATTGCTTGAAGATGGCAAAGTTTGGGGGCATTTATTCTTTAATTAACTTCTACAAGTATATATTGTGTATCTAAGTTATATTTTAATATATTTAACATCTACTGGTCATCCTGCCATCTAGGGGAGGGGGTGGGGGTGGGGGTAAGAGGTGAAAAATTGGAACAAGAGGTTTGGCAATTGTTAATCCTGTAAAGTTACCCATGTATATATCCTGTAAATAAAAGGCTATTAAATAAAAAAAAAAATAAAAATAAAAAAATAAAAGAAATGATCCTAAAAAAAAAAAAAAAAAAAAACTTCTACAAGTATATATAAGTCCATTGGTTCAGTGAACTTATGTCCCTCACATTTTCAGCTACCTGGTCATAGAAGAATAGTCTCATTTAGCTTGGGAAACTTAAAAGATTATCTACTCAAAACCTTTCATTTCACATATGAGAGCACTGAGATTACATTGGAGTGCTGGACCTGTAGTCAAAAGATACAAGTTCAAATCAGGCTTCACATAATGCCTACTATCTGTGTGAATTTGAATAAATCACTTAACCAGAGTCTGCCTTGGTTTTCTCATCTGTAAACTGGGGATAATATCACTTATCTCCCTGGGTTTTTGTGAGGATAAATCAAACAATATTTGTAAAGCTGTTAGGATTAGCATGGTACCTGCAACATAATAAGTGCTGTAAAAATGCTTATCCCTTTCCTTTACCCCCACCCCCACCCCAATCTTTTATAATGCTAGCTATTATAAGCTAGTTATTTAGCAACTCTTTGTGCTAGGTCCTAAGTTGAAAAGCTAAAAATGGAAGAACTCTGGCCTTCATTTACATTTGATTAGAGAAAGAAAAAATTTACCAAATTTACATAGATAAATATAATACAGATTATGCAAGGTATGGGGCAAGGAAGATAAGTCATCTGAGACAATGTAAAGAGTAAGAGAGAGAGGGATAAAGAGGCTAAAATTAAACTTAAAACTTTGGTCAAGAGAAAATAACGGCAGCAAGAATTAGTTTCCAAAAGAATGAATACTTATTGTGCCTGTGGAAAAAAAAAAACTTAAAATTTGGAACATATGACTATTCCCCCTAACTGGGAAGGGGAAAGAAAGACAGAGACATATTGCAACATACTATATTTAAAATGAATTTTCCTAACATGAGACAATAGCTATCACTGTTCTTTTGGCACCAAGAACACTGGAATCAAGTCCTGGATTCAAAAATACTTACAAAGCTTTATTTAGTTTATATAATTGTAGGATCCTGGATGGAGAACTGAAAGGGACCTTAGATGCTGTTAAATCCAACCCTTCATTTTACAGATGAGGCAATTTGAAGGCCAGAAAAATTAAATGACTTTTCATGGTGACAAGTATCTGAAGTAGGATTTGAATCTACATCTTCCTGACTTCAACACCAGTACCCTATCCACTACATCATGCAGTTTCTCAAAAATTTTACTTAATATGAGTCATCATTTCCAAGGATGCAAGACAATAGGGATCCCCAACATTGGTTTCACCATTTAAGTCAACAGGAGACTGGGAGGAGTTTAGAGAAATGCAGCTAAGAGAACATTACTTCATCTGCCTTTCAATGAAAGAAAATCCTTGCTTGATCATTTAATTTCCATCCTTTAAGAAGAGGAAAAGAATCCATAGGATTAGAAATTTCTACCATATGGGCTTTCAAAATTCTTACATAGGTGGATAGAGTAGAGTCTCAGAACAAAGCAGGTCAAAGGTTTGACTATCTCAGAAGGGCCTTATCATAACAAATTATTCCCAATACAAGAATATTGACCCTATTGAACGTAATGGTACCAAACATAATCACAAAGCATGAGTAACTCAGCAAGGGAAGAGGCAAAAGATAAAGGGAAAGGAAGATGGGAAACATTGACTCTATGGATTGGTACTATAGGGTTTAGGAAGTGAGACAGATAAAAGGATGTACCAACTATAGCAAGTAGAGATGAAATTTCAGGTTAGGGTCTGTGAGAAATTAGGGGAGCTAGATAAAAGACACCAGGAAAATGGAAGAGAACATAATTTTTTTTCCTAGAATGGAGTGTAATATAATAAAGGAGCATTGTTTACAATTGTCATAGTTATATAACTAAAAGACATCTTAACAATCATCTAATTCAGCTATTAGAAATTACTATATACTTTGGGCTCTGTTGATGATCTCAGTTTTCCTAAGAAATCTTGTTACTTTACAGCAAGGCTCTCACTATACCCCATAAAAATTGCAAAAATAAGCTCAATGTTAGCAACTGAGTAGCTCAGCAGCTAGAATACTGGACTGGAAGTCAGGAAGATTTGAGTTCAAATTCTGTCTCAGATACTTACTAGCCATGTATCCTGGGCAAGTCTCTATCTGCCTCAGTTTCCTAATCTGTAAAATGAAGATAATAATAATAATACCTACTACCCAGAGTTGTTAGAATCAAATGAAATATTTGTTTAGTGTTTATATATATATATATAAAAATATAGTGTTTAGAATAGTTCCTGAGATATCATAATTGTTATATAAATGCTATACATATATATGTGTATATATATAATTTTATGCTATATTATTTTAAAATCAATTAAAGCCAAAGTTCAGCTAAAGGCCCAGAAATTTTGAAGGTACCTACTACCCCATCCCACAGTACCATTTTCAGCTACCTGGTCATAAGATAATAGGATCATGAGATTTTGAGTTTTAAAGGACCTTAAGAAATCATCTAGTTCAACCTTTTCATTTCACAGATGGAAAAACTGAGACCCAGGGTTTACACAGCTAGTTGGTGGCAGAATATTGACTAACACCATTGTTATTTTCCATACAAATAGAACTTTGCAATTAAGTAAATGAGATTACTTTTCTTTTCAATGAAACTAGAAATGACCTTGGAATTCATTTAATCTAATTTAATCTCCTTTATTATAAAATGAGAACACAGAGAAATGACTTAAGATCACCCAGATAGCTTAATGTTTCCACTGTAACCTCAACTTAGATAGTATAACCAGGGTTCTTTCCACCATTCCAGAATACAGGGGATGGAAAAGTTTGAAACATTAAGAAAACATACATATATATATTATATATATATATATATATATATATATATATATATATATATATATATATATATACACACACATATATATATATATATATATATATATATATATATATATATTTTAGGTTAAACATGTGCAATTCTTCTAAACACATTTCCACATTGATCATGCTGCACAAGAAAAATCAGATCAAAAGGGATCACAAAAAAGAAGAAAAAAGCAAGCAAAAAATAACAAAAATTAAAAAGGGAAAAATACTATGCTTGATCCACCTTCAGTCTTCATAGTTTTCTCTCTGAATGTGGATGCCACTTTCCATAATAGTTCCTACTATTACATGTAAACATGTTATCTCTTTGGTTGGAATATAAGCTCCTTGAGGGCAGGGAAATTTAATTTTGTCTTTATATCCAGCATATATAGCACCTAGCATAGTCCTTGGCACAAAATAGACCCCTTACTAAATGATTTTACCAGCAGAGGAAGCATCTAATGAGAACCTTTCCCAGTTAACTTCAGTTCAGTTAACCTCTGGCCAGCTATCATGGACTGGTCAGCAATGGGACAGAGTGATGGATGAGGAGTTCAAATCCCAACTCTGCCACTTACTACCTGTGTGACATTGTACAATTCATTTAACCAATTAAAGCCTCAGTTTTTTCATCTATAAAATGTAGAGGTTGGATCAGATGGTCTATAATGTTCCTTCCAATTCTAAATCTATTATCCTATGATCCTCTTTTCTCAAGGATAAGTAAGGGCTTTGTGAATAATCTCTATTACCTTGGATATCCCAGATAAATTCCCTGACTTAGAAAACAGATTTTAGGGCACAGAGGACTTAGGGTTTGCATTGTCAATAGCTTGAAAGATAATACATATTTATTAAACTGCAATGAATTGAAAAACAAACTCTTGAGTGAGTGAAGAATAAGTGAAGGATAGATATAGATACAGTAGAATCCAGGATGGTCCTTGTTCACTTTTTAAGTCCTCATGTGTGTCTGGATGGAGACTACTGAAGCAGTTCTCATAACATACCACAAAACTAGCTCTTATTGTTAAATATGTTCAGTGATGAAGAACCTGGGAAGTTTTTTGGCCAATCTCTTCTAACCATCCAATCCAGGTCACTGGGCCTAGACTACACAAAGCCTTCTTTCCGATCCTTTACTTCAGAATAATTAGGCATCATGATGATATTTCAGGTCAAGTTCCTATACACAAATTTCTGAAACTCAAATGAGGCAAATATCAACCCAGAGTCAGAAATGATATTCTAACAACCTTGTTGCTGCATGAATGTGATTATTGCAACAGAGTTTTTCAAGAATACACAAGCCCTTCAAACCATCTTGAGAATAAATTTACTGTAACCAAGGAGTTATTTGCCTAGTACACCTGAAAAATCAAAAAGGGCAAAAATTCTAGACCAAGTCTTTTTGATTCTTCTTATAGAAAAACATGGACATTTGGTAAATTATGCTGAGTAACCTATTATGTGCTATTCTTTACAGGTTTCTTAATATTCAAATCAGTCCAGGTCACCAGAAATAGATCTTAGCCTATGATTTTAGTGGAACAATTCCCAGATCTGCTATATGTAGTAGGGCAAAGATAATTTAATGGTTGCTTTCTTCAGTGGTGAGATAGCTCTCTAACAAACTAACCTGTGTGTAAACCAGGCATGATGGGCTATAATTCCCATCCAGTGAAATTTCCATGATGGAAATGGGACTTTCTGGTAACAGAGGCAATCAGCATCAGAGGCAGAACTGTAATACAAGTTTTCCAACTTCAGAAATAGAACCCCACTTTATTGCCTCTCTTCATTTCTCATATGGCCATCCACATTCTCTTGATCATCTTCCTCCAAGTACTTTCTAATTTGTCAATGTCTTTCCTAAAAGATGGCACCTAGAGCTAAACATAATACTTGATCAAAAAGAGCCATAAATAGTGACTGCTACCTCCTCTTCTAGTTTGTTGGAAATCACCCTTATTATAATGTATTGTACAGTTTTGCCATAAATTAAAATTAACCTCATAATCCTATTCCACTTTTTGAAACTTAAAACAACATTTCACTGTCTTCAGTCCTCTGGGAACTTTCTAAAATTGTAGTACCACAGCTGCATTACTAGAAAAATTGCAAACAATGAAACAATGAAAACATTTTAGAGACAACAATCACTCCAAACTGTAAGTATTTAACTTAAAATGTTACTTGAAGAGTGATACTGCTTAGGAGTTGTGGCAGATGAAAGATGAAATGATTGAGGAAACAAAGGATTGAGATTCTGAGCATTGGGGTGTATCAAGCAATTGCTTACCAAAAAAAAGGGCCCCTTTCCAGCTGAGGGATGGATCCCAAATATAGGAGGGAGACAGACTTTAATACACAAAAAATAGTTAATCAAATAGCACCAATTAATTAAAAGAAAACAATCAGGATACAACATTAGGTAATCTGATTTCTAATTGAAAGAAAGATTAGGGATGGTTCAAGTTGGGAGGAAGACAAGCAACAGGTACTATTCTTTGAAAACTGAAAAAGAGTGTCCCTCTCCCCACAAGTGCCTGGGAACTATCAGAGGAACATGGAAATAGTAATTGTTTGATTAGTATAGATTTTTTCAGTTTTCAGATAAGATGTGGGTAGATCTAATTGAGTTTCTAGTTAACATAACCTAGGTCCTTAGTTAAGGACCTCAAAGCAGCACATAAAAGTGATGTAGCTTCCTAGTCATGCAGAGGCAGGTTCAAACATTATAATAAAGTTTTCTCCCAATTTCCACAATTGAATGAATTTTTCTTACAAGACAGAAGTTGGACTAGACCCATAGTTGAAAGAAAAGGAATTGAGCTAGCCCCAAACTGGATCACAAGATGGAATCTATGTGGTTTACTCAACACCCATTACCACTTGTTTCTTAGTCCTCTCAGTTCCCTCAAAGTCAGCAGCTACATTGACATCTTTCACTCACTCAATTATTTTGGTGTAATTCACATTTACATGATGATTTACCAAGTGTTTTCCTCATAAATAAGAGATTCAGAAAGCTCTGAATTCAACTTCTAATTCTAAGTGATCCTAGGAAGGCACTTAAATTTTTAGTAGCCCAGGAAAGCTAGATAGTACAGTGAATAGACTGCTGGACCTCAAGTCTTAATCTGGCTTCCAATCTGGCCTCAGATTCTTTCAACTCTTTGACCCTGGGGCAAATCATTTAGCGCTGTTTGCCTTGATTTCCTCATCTGTAAAATGAACTGGGAAAAGAAATGAAAAATCATTCTAGTATCTGTGCCAAGAAAACACCAAATGGGATCACAAAGAGTCAGATATGTTTTAAACAACTAAACAACAATAATAACCACCATCCCAGACTATTCTCTAAGACTATAAATTAATGAGAAAGTGTCAATCTGCAGTAATAAGGGGAGTTTCCTCACCTGGGAGTTTCTTATCTTGATGAAATTATAGATTCAGTCCCTCTCCTTTACAATAGCCCTATGAAGTATAAAATACAAATATCAAATAATTCACTATTGGCAAGCTTGGGCAAATTTGTGCCTTGTAAAGATTCTCCCTTCAGCAAGATTGTGTGGATAGACTACAGGCATTAGACATGGGTCCTGCCCAGATGCATTATTAATCTCCAATTTAAACAATTTAGCAAACATATTTTGTGTGTGCAAAGTACTCTTCAAGGCAAGCATGTTCACAAAAAATGAATAAGAGACAGTCCTTGACTTTAAGGAGTTTATAATCTAATAAGAAACTCATAATCCAAAGATCAAATGACTGCTAGAACATGATATATAGATGATGACCAACATGGTTTAAGAGATTTTCATAGGTTGCGGTAGTTTAGTTGTGTCTGTCTCTTCATAACCCACTTGGGGTTTTCTTGTAAAGATCCTGGAGTAGTTTGCCATTTCCTTCTCCAGTTTATTTTACAGATGAGGAAATTGAAGGAAACAGGGTAAAGTGGCTTTTCCAGTTTCACACAGCTAGTCAGCATCTGAGCCAAGATTTGAATCCGGGAAGAAGAGTCCTCTTGATTCCAAGCTTAGTGTACTATCCACTATGCCACTGAATTACCTATTCACAGGTAGATAAAGGGAATATTAATTAATATTATATGTATTATGCATATTATGATTAAAATATTAATATTCAGTAGACAATTTATGATGGAAATGGAGTTTAAGGAGAAAAAGGATAACTGAACAAGTAATAGTAGAGAACTGACAGAAGAGAAAAAAGAACAAAAGAAGAAGGTTTTGGGCTGAAATTATAATCACATAATAACAGAATCCCAGATCTAGAAAAGAATTCAGTGATGCTCCTGTTCAATCTGTAATTGGAATGATTCATCATTTTACTGCTCCAGCTCATTTTACAGATGAGGAAACTGAAGTAAACAGGGTAGAGTGACTTTCCCAGTGTCACATAGCTACTCAGTGTCTGAGCCATGATTTGAATCCAGAAAGAAGAGTTTTCTTGATTCCAAGCTCAGTATACTATCCACTGTGTCATGGAGTTACTTTATTCACAGATAGATAAAGGGAATATCATATGTATTGTGTATATTATTATGATTATAATGTTAATTAATATTCAGTAGACAGTTTTATGATAGAAATGGAGTTTAGGAGAAAAAAGATAACTGAAGAAGTAACAATAACTGATAGAAGAGGGAAAAAAAAACAAAAGAAGATTTCCAGTCACATAATAACAGAATCGCAGATCCAAAAAGGAGCTCAGGTGTGCTCATGTCCAACCTGAATTGGAATGATTCACCATTTTACAGAGGAGGAAACTGAGGCAAACAATGTTAATTGACTTATTCTTGGTCACATGGCTAGTATGTGTCTGAGACCAGAATTGAAAATTTGTTCCAAAATATCTGTAGATATAAATATTCTCCTTGATAGCTCCATTTCCTGTCATAGTTCAGTCCTAGTTTTATGCCATCTTTATGCAAGATTGAAATGTTTGTTGCAATTTCTGGAAGAAATCTCTTCTCAATTTGCTGATAGTAGCTCACAAGACAATGAAGAGACCCAAAATCATGCCATATGAGACTTACTTGAAGAAACTAGTAATGTTTACACTGAAGAAGATTTAGGGAGGAAAAAAAAAAGGCAAATCATTCCAATATCTTTTCCAAGAAAACTCCAAATAGGGTCACAAAGAGTTAGACATGATTGAAAACATTGAACAACAACAGTCTTATGATGAGCTAATTGTCATAATAGATATAATAAGCAATGTCTATAGTATTCCACTGATCTATTAGTCCAATAGCCTCATAAGCAGAGGAAATAAGGTTAATATCACATGGCTTACTCTTGATGAAGCTAAATTGATTCTTTTTATAGCTACTTCCCCTATTAGTTGTTCATTATATAATTATTCTTTTAATATTAAATTTCAAATTTTTTCCAGGAATCAAATTAAAACTAATTGACCCATGGTTTGCACATTACACTCTCTTCCTTTAAAAAAAAAAAAAAAGTGACATTGTTTGCTATTTTCCAAAGATATTTCTCCAATTCTCCACAATCTTTCAAAGATTATGGACAATAGCTTAGCAAATACAGCTACTGGTAGTTTCAGTACCTTAGTTCATTTGAGTCAGTAACCTACCCTTTTTTCTTATAATCTCTCTATTTATCATGGATACCACCTTCCTATTAACCTTTTTTTTTTTTTTTTTTAATTTTTGATCTTTCTAAAGGACATTCTTTTTGGCAGAGGAAATCAAACAAAATAGAGTTGAGAACCTTGACTTCTTTTCTTAGTCTATTATCATTGACCCATTGATCTTTAATCCTCTTCCATCTCAATATTGCTTTTAAAATCAATCCTTTATGTTGTTCTTGGTTTTCCTTTATCCCATGATAAGGGTTAGTACACCTGTCACTATTTTTACAGAACAATGCTCACATTTATATTCATCCTTTGTCACCTGCCTTTGCCTGTTTTCTATATGTGTCCCATGGATAGGATGAAAATTTTAGGCAAACAAAAGATAAATAACATCACAAATTATAAAATAATTTTACTTACCTGAAATTTTAAAGTTTTTACTTTATTTTTATTCTATTTATTGGGAAAATATTTAATATTTTATTTTATTTGAAAATAATGGCATCAAATATGCTTAATAAGGTTTTGATTTCCAGATATAAGGAAATTAATGAAAATAAGATTGAGATATTCCCTATGGACAACTGCTCAAAGTATTAAATAACAGCTCTCATAAGATTTATCAACTATTAATAACCATGTAAAACATTGCTCTACAACTAATTAAATTTTTTTAAATTTTTTAATAAGTTTTTATTGACAGAACATATGCATGGGTAATTTTTTACAACATTATTCCTTGTACTCACTTCTGTTCCGACTTTTCGCCTCCCTCCCTCCATCCCCTCCTCTAGATGGCAGGCAGTCTTTTACATGTTAAATATGTCACAGTATATCCTAGATACAATATATGTGTGCAGAACCAAACAGCTCTCTTGTTGCACAAGAAGAGTTGGATTCAGAAGGTAAAATAACTTGGGAAGAAAAACAAAAATGCAAATAGTCCACAATCATTTCTCAGTGTTCTTTCTCTGGGTGTAGCTGATTCTGTCCATCATTGATCAATTGCCACTGAATTAGATCTTCTCTTTGTTGAAAATATCCACTTCCATCAGAATACATCCTCAAACAATATTGTTGTTGAAGTGTATAATGATCTCCTGGTTCTGCTCATTTCACTCAGCTGATTCATGTTAAAACTAATTTTTAAAAAATTTACTACCCTGACCTTCACTGCCTAAGGCCAGATAGATTACATGTAACACTTTGTACTCTAGCCCAACTGCCTTATGGTCTGGTACTCTTAAGAACTTGTCATTCATTCATGAGATGAATTCTCCTATAGAATTTTAGGTCACAGGAGATCATTATATACTTCAACAACAATACTATGTGATGACCAGTTCTGATGGTTCTGGCCATCCTCAGCAATGAGATCAACCAAATCATTTCCAATGGAGCAGTAATGAACTGAACCAGCTACGCCCAGAGAAAGAACTCTGGGAGATGACTAAAAACCATTACACTGAATTCCCAATCCCTATATTTATGCCCACCTGCATTTTTGATTTCCTTCACAAGCTAATTGTACAATATTTCAGAGTCTGATTCTTTTTGTACAGCAAAATAACATTTTGGTCATGTATACTTATTGTGTATCTAATTTATATTTTAATGTATTTAACATCTACTGGTCATCCTGCCATCTGGGGGAGGGGGTGGGGGGTAAGAGGTGAAAAATTGGAACAAGAGGTTTGGCAATTGTTAATGCTGTAAAGTTACTCATGCATATAACCTGTAAATAAAAGGCTATTAAATTTAAAAAAAAAAAAAAAAAAGAATTTTAGGTCACAAGAAATTGTGTATTCTTTCCTCTGAATTCTTTGGAATCTGCTTTCCTAAAATTTAAGGTGTATGGCTATGTAAGGCTTTCCTCTCCTATGGCATACATTTTAAGATAGTGTTGCCATTTCTCTCTAAGGCTCTCATCATTTTCATACCAACAACCTCTTTTTCTAGGATGAAAAATATGATTTTAAAGTTCTCCTTCTTGGTTTCTCCAACCTTTTAAAGCTGAATTTATCATTATGGCAAGATATGATTAGCACCTCTACTTTGAGGAAGGAAAAGATGAAAGAGACAGAGAAAGATTGAAAGTCAGGGAAACAGAGGGATAGAGAAACAGAGAAAGAGAAAAAGAAATTGAGACAAAAACAGAAAGAAACAGAAGCAAGAGGAAGGGAGGGACAGACAGTCAGGGAGGGAGGGAAGGAGAGAGAGAGGGAAGGAGGAAGGGAGAGGGAGAGAAAGAAAGGTTGACAGAGGATAGATAGGCAGATAAAGAGACACACAAAGAGAAACAGATAAAGAAGCAGAGCAGACCAAGATAGACAGAAAGACAAAAGATAGAGACAGACATTCAGACAGAGAGATAGACTGACAGACAAGAGACACAGAAAGAGACCGAGAGAAAAGAGAGAGAGAAACAGACAGAGATAGAGACAGACAGGCAAACAGACAGAGAGCATTCTAGCATTATATGGATAGTATATAATGCTCCTGTGCCAGGCTTGTGATGTTTCCTAAGCTACATACTTATCTCCATGTGATCTCTTATATACTCCAATAACAAGATCATTTTTGTTTCTTCTTCTTTTGATTTTTACCAAGATATTCTCCAACTTGTTTCCTCTCCTTTAGTTCTTGGATCTCTGCACCTACTTAGGAAAAATACTTGGATAAAAAGAAAAAGTAACCAGAGAGAATGTTTCCAAAGGTATCCCCAGACTCTCCTCTCCTAAATCAAGCTTATAAAAGAATTCTGGAGCAACAGAATGTATAAAAAGACAGAGTGAAATTGTTTTCCAGCCCAAGATAACTTAGAAGGGCTTCAGGAAAGGTCTCTCTCACTTTGGTAAAAGAGGTATAAAGCCCAGCACAGCAGTCCAGACAGGTCAGCTTCTTAGCCACAGCACAGATCAGCAAGTGAGGCCCTATGATTCTGACTCAGCGGGCCAAAGACATAGTTGGCCAATTGGCCCCAGCACAGGAGGCAAATCAGCTCCTCCAGAACCTTAGACCTAGCAGATACAACTAGAAAGGCCACCCTAGTGTAGTGGGCAAGCCACTAGCTGCAGAGTCCCGAGAACAGAAAGTCAGTGACCAGGTTCCTTGCCCCCAGTTCAAGAAGATTGGGACCATGCCTCATACACTCTAGAAGCAGGATTCAACTAATTTTTAATGCTAAACATGTGTAATTCTTCTATACATATTTCCACATCTATCATGTTGCACAAGAAAAATCAGATCAAAAAGGAAAAAAAATGAGAAAGAAAAAAAAGCAAGCAAAAAACAAAAAAAGTGAAAATATTATGTTGTGATCCACATTCAGACCCAACAGCCTTCTTTCTGGATGGAGATGCCTCTCTCCATCACAAGAGCAGAACTTGATTTTTAAAAATTAGTAAAAAACAAAAACAAAACAAAAAAGAGCCCTTACTATAGAAAGCTATTATGGTTGCAGGGAAGATCAAAACACAAACTCAGAAGAAGACAACAATATTAAAATGTCTACATGCAAAGGGGAATTTGTAATGGTCTCAAGCCCCAAAAATTCCTCTTGGAAGGATTTTAAAAATCAAAGAAATATAGAAAAATTGGAAAAACAATTGAGTTATATCAGAATTATAAACAAAAATAGCTTGGAAAAGAAAGCACAAAAATTGAAGAAAACAATTCCTTTGGAAAAAAAATTTGGCCAAATAGAAAAGGAGATAAAGCTAACTTAAAAAATAATTTCTAAAAAACTAGAATTGGGCAAGTAGAAGCTAATGACTCTATGAGACATCAAAAATCAGTCAAATCCATATTCATTTATTAAGCAAGGTATGGCCATTGTCCAATTAAAGCACAACTATTATCTCTTCAGCTTATATGTGAATCCCAAATATAGGAAATATATTAAAAACAATTAACCAAAAAAGGCCAATTAATTAAAAGAAAACAATGCAACATTAAGTAATCTGATTTCTAATTGAATGAAAGATGATTGTTGCTGTTGTTGTTCAATCTTGTGAAACTGTAGTCCCTTTGGCAGAGTTTTCCTGAGAAAGATACTGGAATGGTAAGCTATCTATTTCTCTAATACATTTTTCAGTTTTCTTGGAACTGAGGCAAACAGAGTTAAGTATCCAGGGTCACAGAGCTGGTAATTTTCTGAAACCAGATTTGAACTCATTAAGATGAATGAATATTCCTAATTCCCTGCCCAGAACTTTATCCATTGCACTACCTAGGAAAGATACTTTCCAAATTAGGAAGCAAAGAACAAATGTAAAATTCCCTGAAATCAGGAAAGGAGGTGTCCCACTCTCTCCAAGTGTCTGTGAATAATCAAAGGAACATGGAAACAATAACCAGTTGATCAGTACAGGGCCAGTTTTTAGATAAGACATATGGACTGTTTGAGATGTACAATTGTGAGAAAATATCTCGCATCAATCTTTGGATCCAACTGGATTTCTGGTCAACATAACTCTCAAGTATTTACTTAAGGATCTCTAAATAGAAGATTGAAGTGGTCTAAGTTTTCCAGCCATATGGACTTATGTTCAAACAATATAATAAAGTTTTCTCTCAATTCCCACAATTGAATAAAGTTTTCTCACAAGACACAAGTTGAACTAGACCCATAATTGGGTTTAGAAAGGGAACTGAGCTAGATCCCAAAATTGAGTCACAAAATGGAATCATTGTGGTTTATTCAATTACCACAATTAACCACTTACTGTCCTAATCCCCTCAATTCTTTCAATTTTCTTATATTGAAGTAAAAGAGATCAAAAGACCAAGAATGGATTAAAACTAGAAATTTACTTCTAAATGCCATTGAGTTCACTACCTAAATCTAACTAAATCTTTATTTCCTAATTCTATGCTGCCCTAAATTAATTTTCATGGTAATTTCAAAGGCTATTTTTAAAAATTCTAGTGATTGACCTAATATAATTCATAATTACTTTAGCAGTAATAGGAGAAACAGCTCAGATTTATGCAAATGGAGACTTTTTGTCCATTTCAAACAAAATGCAGCTGCTAGACAAGTAATCCATAACATATTTGGAGTCTACCCTTGAAAACAAAATGGCAGCATTTTCTCTTAGACTCTGAGACAAGCAGGTTACTTGTACATTTCTACCATATTCTACCATGTGATTTCCTGGTTCCCTTTGTTATTTTGAAAGTTCTTCATAATTTTGGTGATCACTTTATAAACTATTGCATTGGCAAGGGAGAAAATAACTCAGACTAAGTATAGACATTGCATTTGTTGAATGCATCAAATCTGATTATCTTTCACTGAAGTAACTGTCCTCAAATTCACTGTGCATGTAATTGGAACCTGCTGTAAGTCTGGGCTCCACTCACCAAGATTTTTTGTGAATATAACTGTGAAGTTTCAAGCTTTTACAAGCACTTGCCCAGTATAGTAAATAAGATGTTGAAAGAGTTGCCTTTTTCCAAAACTTTGTTGTTGTTGTAGCATTTCCAGTAACTACCACATGAGTACATATCATTTAATAATATTTACATGGACATGAAAACTTATCATAAACAGATGGATGTGGATAAAACTGTTTCCAAATATGACCACAGCTGTCTACCCTGTGTTATACAGGACTTCAGATGATTCTTCTGTATTATCCCCTATTTTTTGATTATCACTTCATAGCAAAACTCATTATGGTCATTTAGGAAAACAGCCATGAAGAGAAATGACACAGAAATATAACAAGTCTGTTGACTCACTTTGCTGAAAATACTCTATTTGATTCTTCAATGTCCTTCATAAACTACCCTGCTCCCCATTTCATCCCCATCCTCAGTTTTCTTCATCTTCTACCCTTCTGTGATTCAGTAATACTGGCATTAGCCTTGCTTTTCTGCACATATAAAACACTCTATATCCTGACTATGCATTTCTGCAGTCAGTCTTTGATATTTAAAACACTTTTTCTCACCTTCACCTCTGGGCTTTCCTAGCTTATTCCTATTTTTTTTTCAAATTTATTTTAATTTATGAAATTAAACAAACATTTCTAATCTCTACATTTCTTTCAAATCTCAGCTAAAATTATACTTTTTGCAATAGCTTCCACTTAACATATTCCCCTTAAAATTGTTTCTAATTTATCCTGAATATAGCTTGTTGATATGTTACTTCTCCCATTAGAATGCAAACTCTTTGAGAGTAGAGACTCTTATTACCTTTTTCTGTCATATCTAGCACTTAGCACAGATGCTAGGGAACAGGAAATTTGTTGTCCAATTCTTTATGATCCCATTTCAGGTTTTCTTGCCAAATATATTGGAATGGTTTGGCTTTTTTTTCTGTAGGTCATTTTACAGATGAGGAAACTGAGGCAAACAGGATTAAATGACTCAGCCAGGATCACACAAATAATAAATGTCTAAGGTTAGATTTAAACTCCAGTCTTTCTGACTTCAGGCTCAGCATTCTATCCATTAACTCTAACTACCCTGAAAATTAGTAGACCCTTTATAAATTGCTTGTTGATTTGACATCTTGACCTTTCATGCTTTTATTTTATTCTTTTTTTCTGATGTGGACCATTCTTATCCAGAAGCTCAACTCCTGGTGTGGAAACTCCTTTTATCAAGATAAATAAGCATTTGTTTGATACCTTTTAGTCTTAAGGACTTGTCAAAGAACTACAAGGTAATATTTATCAAACTCTCACAGCCAATATGTTTCAGAATAGATCTGACATATCTTCCTGCCAAAGATAGTCTTTCTATCCACTACGTCAATGATGCCTCTCTTTTACTTGCTTGTCATAACTAAACAGAGAAATTGATATCAGCATTAAAAATTATTACGATGCAAAAAATGAGAGAAATAACACTGAGCAAGCAACTGATTCAGGCCATACTCTATCCAGGATTCCCTAGGAACCATAACATTTTAAGAATCGATATCATCTCTTCTATAAATAAAGAGCAAAGGTTCAAGAGATTTGGTTTTATAATGAGAAATGCATTCTAAGAAGCTGAAAGTTTGGACATTCCAGTCAGAATAAATGGTGACATAGAGGTGGGTGAAAGATGAAATGACTGAGGGAACAAAGGATCAAGATTCTGAACATATTGATTTATTAAGCAATGCATGGCAATTACCCAACAAATTAGGACCAATTCCTTCCTAAGTTGTCTTCCTCAGCATTGGCACTGGACCTCAAATAAAGAGGGAGACAGATTTTTATACATTAAAAAATTATTCAAATAGCATCAATTAATTAAAAGAAAACAATTAACCAGGATACAGTAAACATATGATTTCTAATTAACAAAAAGATTAGGGACTTTGCAAGTTGGGAGGGGGCGAGCAAACAGATACAATTTCTCTGAGATCAGAAAAAGAGGCATCCAACTCCCTCCCAAGTGCCTGAGATTAATCAAAGACACATGAAAACAATAACTGATTGATTAGTATGAGAGTGGTTTTCAGATAATACATATGGGTTGCTTGAGACATACAACTATGAGAAAATGTCTTGCATTAATCTTTGGATTTGACTGGGTTTCTGGTCAACATAATGTAGGTCTTTAGTTAAGAGTCTTTTAAACAGCAAATAGAAGTGATTCAATTTCCCATCCATTCAGGGCTGTTTAAATAATAAAACAAAGTTTTCTCCCAATTTCCACAGCTGAATAAAGTTTTCTCACAAGACAGAAGTTGGACTAAACCCATAATTGGGTTTAGAAAAGGAACTGAGCTATGTCCAGAATTAAATCACAAGATGGAGTCCCACAATTAACCACTTGCTTTCAATTCCTTTCAATTTCCTCAACATGGAAGATATTCTAATCCAGGATACCTTAAAGTAGGAACAGGAATGCAGATTGAAAGAGAAAAGGTTAATACCATTCTCTCACCCTAATCATAATAAATGGATCTACACAGTACATAACAAATAATTCTAAAAGACTACTAAATAGGAAGTTGGCTTTGCATAGGGAACAATTTCCCAAACATTTATTAAACACCTACTATGTGCAAGAAAATAGCCTTAGCACTAGAAATTCTAAGAAAAAGAATTGAAATGTCCTCAAGGAAGTATACATTCTACCTAGAGTAGGAACTAGGCATACCAGATTATACACAAATAAATATCAGGAGGGAATGAGTGCCATCAACTGTGGCCATCAGAAAAGGCTTCATTTCAGAGGTGGTAGTAGAGCTTTTATGTCTGGAGTACAAGCAATAGTTATTGAGGAAGAATTCATTTGATCTGGGCCACTCCAAACACAACAGCAATAATCTCTCAATACATATGTCCATTACAATTCAATAAATCTAGAGGATGGGCCTGAGTTGACATTGTTTTCAATTTTAGGGTCTGCTTATTTAACTAATGGCTAGTTCATACATTAGGGAATATCTGTACATTCAAGTTATGTACTGACCTGACAAAAATGATAAATGTTCTTTATGTTAATTTTATGATCCCCAAGGAGAGAACATACGTGCTCTGGCCCTATTCTTACAGGAACAAGTAGGCTATCTCACCCCTCAGGATTCCAGGGTTCTTGGAAGGATTTGAGGGATGATCTCTTTTTCTACTCTCACCATCTCAAGCTTTTAAAAAAAAATTTAATAATAGCTTTTAATCTTTAAAATACATGCAAAGATAGTTTTCAACATTCATCCTTGCAAAATCTTGTGTTCCAAGTTTTTCTCCCTCCCTTCCCTTTACCCCTTTACCCTAGATGGCAAATAATCCAATATATGTTAAACATGTGCAATTCTTCTATACATAACACCACATTTATCATATTGCACAAGGTCAAAAAGGGAAAAAATGAGAAAGAAACAAAAAAGATAGCAAATAGCAACAAAAAAGTGAATATACTATGTTGTGATCCACATTCATTTCCCTCAGTCCTCTCTCTGGGTACAGATGAATCTCTCTATCACAAGACCATTGGAAATGGCCTGAATGACCTCATTATTGAAAAGAGCCATGTCCATCAGAATTGATCATCACATAACCATGTTGTTGCTGTGGGCAATGTTCTCTTGGTTCTACTCACTTCATCTAGCATCAGTTCATATAAGTCTCTCCAGGCCTTTCTGAAATCATCCTGCTGATTGTTTCTTATAGAACAATAATATTCCATAACATTCACATACCCTAGCTTATTCCGCCATTCTTCAATTGATGGGCATCAACTCACTTTCCAGTTCCTTGCTACTACAAAAAGGGTTGCCACAAACATTTTTTGCACATGTGGGTTCTTTTCCCTCTTTTATAATCTCTTTGAGATACAGACCCAGTAGAGACACTGCTGGATCAAAGGGTATGCACAGTTTGATAGCTCTTTAGGCATTGTTCCAAATTGCTCTCCAGAATGGTTGGATCAGTTCACAGTTCCTCCAACAATATGTTAATGTGCCAATTTTCCCACATCCCCTTCAACATTCATCATTATCTTTTCCTGTCATCTTAGTCAATCTGGGAGGTGTGTAGTGGCACCTCAGAGTTGTCTTAATATGCATTTCTCTAATCAATAGTGATTTGGAGCATTTTTTTCAGATGACTAGAAATAGTTTTAATTTATTCATCTGAAAATTGTTTCTTCATATCCTTTGGCAATGTATCAATTGTAGAATGGCTTTTATTCTTATAAATTTGAGTCAATTCTCTATATATTTTAGAAATGAGGCATTTTCAAAACCTTTGGACATAAAAATTTCCCCCAGTTTTCTACTTCCCTTCTAATCTTGATTTTGTTTGTACAAAAACTTTTCAATTTATTTTTATTTATTTAGTCATTTATTATCATAGCTTTTTATTTACAAAACATATGTATGAGTAATTTTTCAACATTGACTTTTGCAAAACCTTCTGTTCCAAATTTTCCCCTTCTTCTCCTCATCCCCTCCCCTAGATGGCAGGTAGTCCAATACATGTTAAATATGTTAAAATATATGTTAAGTCCAATATATGTATACCTATTTATATAGTTATCTTGCTGCACAAGAAGACTCAGATCTAGAAAGAAAAAAAAACCTGAGAAGGAAAACAAAAATGAAAGCAAACAATAACAGAAAGAGTAAAAATGCTATGTTGTGGTCTACACTCATTTCCCATAGTCCTCTCTCTGGGTGTAGATGACTCTCTTCATTACTGAACAATTGGAACTGGTTTGAATCATCTCATTGTTGAAGAGAACCACGTCCATCAGAATTGATCATCATATAATCTTGTTGTTGCTGTGTATAATGATCTCCTAGTTCTGCTCATTTCACTTAGCATCAATTCATATAAGTCTCTCCAGACCTCTCTGAAATCATCCTGTTGGTCATTTCTTACAGAACAATACTATTCCATAATATTCATATGCCTTAATTTATTCAGCCATTCTCCAATTGATGGGCAACCATTCAGTTTTCAGTTTTTACTTTTTTAATTTAATATGATTAAAATTATCCATTTTGCATTTCATTATATTCTCTAATTCTTCTAATTTTCCCAGAAATTTTTGTCAAATAGTGAATTCTTCTCCCAGAAACTGGAGCCTTTGGGTTCATCAAACACTAGATTACTATAATCATTGACTATTGCATCTTGTGAGCTTAACCTATTCTACTGATCAACTACTCTATTTTTTAGCCAGTGCCAAATGGTTTTGATGACTGCTATTTTATAATATAATTTTATTTCTGGTACAGCTAAGCTACCTTCATTTGCATTTTTTTTCATTGATTCCCTTGAGATTTTTGACCTTTTGTTCTTCCTGATGAGTTTTGTTATTTTTTTCCTAGCTCTCTAATTTCTTGGCAATTTGATTGGTATGGCACTGAATAAGTAGATTAATTTAGATAGGATTGTTATTTTTATTTTATTAACTTGGCTTTGTCACCTCAAGCTTTGATTGGCTGTGTTCCTCCATTTTAAGGGATCTAGAGACTAGCACCAAAGTTCTATTTCTGCATAGATTTTGTATTGGAATATTTGCTTCAAATAGATAGCAAAACCAAATATATAAACATTTTCCTCAATACCTTGAGACACAATTCTCTTTAACCAATGTTGGTCTGTGGAGGAATAAAAGTTTAGGTTTCTAATCTTGTTCAGTTCTTTCATAGAGTTGGTCCCACCAAATTCACATCCAAAGGCTCATTGTTGCCAGATAAAGTTGGAAGGTCACTCTTAATTTGCTTTTTGCTTCTCAGAGTAGTATTGCTCTGGCTGTAAAACCTGGCCTGCAATCTGAATCCTGAATTCTTATGACTCAAGTGTTATGGGCCTTTGAAACTTCCAAAGTTGAGGTTTGTGTTCCCTGCTCCTTGCAAAGAAAAAATTAAAAGACCAAGAAGTCCCCTTTATCAGAAGCCATATGGCATAGGAAGAAGAGGAAGATCCCTCAGTCCCTCTCCTTAAAGTATAGCAACCTCACCTTAGGCCATGAATGTAGTCACCTCATTATCCCAGATGCAAATATACCCCAAAATAGCAGAACTCATGCAAGCCCTGTTGAACACATTAAACAGCTCTCTCTATCAAACTATTAAAAAAAAAAAGATTATGCCCAACCACATGGTAGGCCAACTGGAACCAGTTATAAAGCATTTATATGCAGGTTCCCCTCATCATGATCCTTCTTAGCAGATGCCCAACATCTTAGCTTTCAGGATATCATCTTGGCAAACTGATACCTCCATCACACTTAATTTTTAAAGTTTCTTTTCTATTGTAAACTTGATGATCATAACTAGAAACATTACAACTATAAGGAAGAACAAGAAAGAAGATTACATAAAAACTAAACTCTTTTTTAAAAAAAAAACGTATGTGTGATTTAACAAGTCAGAAAGGGAATTGCTCTTGTGTCCCTTTCTGTGCTTATTTTTGTTTCCTTCTATGCATTTAAAAATATTTTGTGAATATTCTTCTTTATATGCCTTATTATGATTATGATTATGAAATGATTCATTTCAGTCACTTCTGACTCCACAACCTCATTTGGGGTTTTCTTGGCAAAGATACTGGGGTGATTTGCCATTTCTTTTTCCAGTTCATTTTATAGATGATGAGCTATGGTCAACAGAGTTAAATGATTTGCCCAGGATCAGCTAGTAAATGTCTGAAGTTAAATTTGAATTCAGTTCCTCCTGACTCTATGTCTGGCACTCTATCTGTTATACCACCAACTTGTCCTTTTATATGCCTTACAGCTACTATTGATGCTATAACCCTTTTTTATATGTTAAGAACCACTGATGAGAATTAAACAACTATTTGGCATTACCAACATTCAGCCTAAAATTTTGTGTTTATCACATGGAACTTACAAGATGTGTGTGCTGAGGAAGGACAACAAACTGAGCTAAGAAATCTCTTTCATTTTGTTAAATGAGATCTTCCAAAAGTCTGGGTCTGGGAATGAACCATTTACCCAAATTAAAGGGTTAAAAATCAATCATTACAACAAGGATGAAATTAGCACATAAATTAAAAAAATATGTAGAGAATTCTCCATGATTTTCTTCCATTTGGTGAAGATTGAAAAACTGCATTCAATTCTGAAATGCTTGGTGAGTTCATTCCTAGACAGGGAAAAGATTTTATTTTATTTTTTTTAAGCTTCAATTTTATTTTATTTTATTATTTTTTTAAATAACTTTTTTGACAGAACCCATGCCAGGGTAATTTTTTTACAACATTATCCCTTGCTCTACTTGTTCGATTTTTCCTCCCTCCCCCACCGCTCCCAAGATGGCAAGAGTCCATACATGTTAAATAGGTTAAGTAGATCTTGGAACAAATATGTGTGAGAACCAAAAATTTCTTTGTTGCTCAGGGAGAATTGGATTTGAAGGTATAAAAACCGGGAAGAACAAAATACAAGAGTTTAATTATTTCTAGTGTTCTTTTCTTGGGTGGAGCTTTCTTCCATCCTTAATCAATTGAAATTGTTAGATCTTTCTTTGTTGAAAAATCCACTTCCATCAGAATACATCCTCATACAGTATGTTATTGGGTATATAAATCTCCTGGTTCTGCTCATTTCCTCAGCTAGTTCTTGTAAGTCTCAAACCTCTCTGTATTCGTCCTGCTGGCTTTTTATAGAACAATATTCCATAAATCTTTTACCCAATTTACTCAACCATTCTCCAATTGATGGACATCCATTCATTTTCCACTTCTAGCCATTACAAACAGGGCTGCCAAAACATTTTGCCACATACAGGTCCCCTTTTCCTTCTTTAATATCTCTTTGGGATATAAGCCCAAGAAATACTGTGGATCAAAGGGTATGCAGTTTGATAACTTTTACATAGTTCAAATTGTTCAGAATGGCTGGATGTGTTCACAATTCCACCAACAATGTATCAGTGTGCCTGTTTTCCCACACCCCCTCCAACATTCCGCATTATCTTTCCCTGTCATTCTGGCCAATCTGACAGGTATGTAGTGGTATCTCAGAGTTGTCTTAATTTGCATTTCTCTGATCAATAATGATTTGGAACACTCTTTCATATGAGTAGTAATAGTTTTAATTTCATCATCTGAAAATTGTCTGTTCATATCCTTTGACCATTTATCAATTGGAGAATGGCTTGATTTCTTATAAATTAGAGTCAATTCTCTATATATTTTGGACATGAGGCCTTTATCAGAACCTTTGACTGTAAAAATGCTTTCCCAGTTTATTGTTTCCCTTCTAATCTTGCCTGCATTAGTTTTGTTTGTACAAAAACTTTTCAATTTGATATAATCAAAATTTTCTATTTTGTAGTCAATAGTGATCTCTAGTTCTTCTTTGGTCATAAATTCCTTCCTCTTCCACAGGTCTGAGAGGTAAACTATCCTATGCTCTTCCAATTTATTTATGAGCTCATTCTTTATGCCTAGATCATGAACCCATTTTGACCTTATCTTGATGTACAGTGTTAAGTGTGGGTCAATGCCTAGTTTCTGCCATACTAATTCAGGGAAAAGATTTTAAAAGGAAGAAGTAGACACTGTAAAAGGGCTTGAATCCAAATAACAACCAGCCTAGCCATTAAATCTGTTTCTTCTGCTTTCTTTTGAATCAAGTGTTCTTTCCACCTTACTCTTACTTTTTTTTCTTCCTCTCTGGATTCCATCTCTCAAGCTTCCAAAAGCCAATTTTCTAAAACTACAGATCTTGAAGGAGCATTCAGAGACCTAGCATCTACTATCTCTAAGCTTTGAGAGGTTTCCCTTAACAAGCCCACAAGTGGAAGACAATACATCTTGAAAGTCAGGACACAGAACTAGGGTTCGCTGATAAGAATAGTTTTCTGCTGTCTTCAATTCACTGCACCAATTATACACAGGTACAGTACCACATAAGGATGTAGCTATTGTTGAGAATGACTGATGACTGAAAGCTTCATTGTGAATTTTTGAGTGCTACACCAGAAAAGGAAGATCTGAGAAATCTAAATTATTAATACATTCATTATACATACCATGTTGGCTAATATGAAAATCATAGCTCTCTTTACAAACCATCCTTGTATAGATTCTCCTCACCTCATACCTGGATTGTTGCAATAGTTTGCTTGTCCGTCTCCCCAAGTCTTATCCCTATTCCAATCTATTTTCCACTCATCTTTCAACTTGATCTTCCTGGAGCACAGGTGCATACACACACACACACACACACACACACACACACACACACACATCACAACTAAAAGACAGTGGCTCCCTATTGCCTCTAGGATCAAATATAAAATTCTTTATTTGATTTTTAGTGTTTCCTAGCCTTGTTGCTTCTTACCTCCCCAATTTTCTTATACTATGGTTCCTTCCAAATACTTTGTGATCCAATGACATTATTCTCCTTGCTATTGCTTAAATATAACATTACTGATTCTGGGGATTCTTTCTGGTTGTCCTCCATGCATCAAATTCTCTCCTTCCTAATCTTCACCTCCTGGTTTCTTTGCCTTTCTTCAAGTCTCAACTAAAGTCCTACCTTCTATAAGACTTTTCTACTTAGCTTTAAACTTAGTGATTTTCCTCAGAGATTATTCCCAGAAAACTCTTTGAAAGCAGTGGTAGTCACTGGACAACCTGGAAAGTGATTAAAGAATGTATCATTAAAATTCTGTGTGGATTACAAGTAAAATTAGAGAATTATGTTAGCTCTATTCTTCTGTTGAAAAATTCCATGTATAATAGATAGAGAATTGTTTTCAAAGCCAGGAAGCTCTGGGTTCAAGTCTTGTTTCTGACATAAACTGACTTTGAGTCTGAGTAGGCCATTTAATCCCTCAGTGATCCAGACTCCAGAACTATCAATTGAAGAAAAGACTTTTGATAGTTAAAGGCAGGAGGAAGAAGAAAAGAAATAAGTAAAGGAGGAGGAAGAGAAGGAGAAAGAGTGGAAGAAAAAACTAGAACAACAATAAGAACAAAAACAAGAAAAGAAGGGGGAAAGGAAGAGAAAGAAGAAAAGAAGGAAGAAGAAAAAGAGGAGGAAAAGGAGGAAGAAGAAAAGTAAGAGAAAAAAGAAGAACAAGATTAAGAACAAGAAGAGGAGGAGGAAGAAGAGGAGGAGGAGAAGGAGAAAGAGAAGGAGGAGGAGGAAAAGAATGAGGAGGAGGAGAAGGAGAAGGAGGAAGAAAATGAGGAGGAGGAGGAGGAGACTATGGAATGTTAAGCTATTCTAAGTGATATACATACATTATCAGATTTAAACCTCACAATACCTCTGAGTTAGCACAACTTATTAGATGTCACCCTCATTTTACAGATGAATATAAACTGAGGCTAAGATAGATCAAGTGACTTGTCCTGGGTTATGTGCTAATAAGTAACAGTCACATATTTATTTTAGACCTTGTCACTTCAAATCCACTATAAAAATGCTAATTAATGATCACAAAGTAGCATGTATATAGAGCTTTAAGTTTTGCAAAGGGCCTTATGTATATAATCACTTTTGGACAATATAGTAATCCTGTGGAAAAAGTACTATAAAAGTCATTATTTTTATTCTCAGGTGAAGAAATTGAGAATCAGAGTTGAATGACTAGCCCATGGTCCCACAGCTAGTAAGTTTTAGAGACAGGATTTAACCCTAGAGCTTCCTAATAACAAGAGAAGGACTCCATCACTGGAAAGGTTGCCCAGGGGTAAGCATGTTGTGTGAGAGTCAGGACTGACTAGCTACACTTTGGGTTATTTGGAGGGCAGAGGATATGAAGTTGCAGAAGAAGATGTAACAATGGGCCAAAGCCAGGGTCACTGGAGCCTGACTCAAGAACTTTTTTAAAAATAAAAAAGCAAAAGAGAAACTGACAGATTTAAGAAATGTTGAAGAGATTGCAAGGGAAAGGACATGGAAGTGGGGCAGGAGAAAGACATATGAGAAACAGTGGAAGAAATTGTGTATGAATTCTAACATCTCTTTCATTAATTATACCCCAGATGCACTATCCAAAATTCTGAAAATTCCATCCATTTAATTTAATCAAAACCCACTTTTGATAGTGTTTTTGGCACTAAGTTGTTTGCTTCTTTTGTTTGACATTTAAAGCCCTTCACAAATAGGCTCCAATTTCCCTTTCAATCCTTATTATACATTCCTCCTCTTAATTCATTCCATCATCCAGTCAGACTTATCTTCATGGTATTCCTCAGACACAATACTACATCTTCTACCTCTATCCATTTGCACAAACTAAACTTTATGTTTGGAATATATTCCTTTCTTTACCTCCACCTCTAAGAATATCTGGTTTTCTTCAAAGCTCAGTTCAAGCATTACTTTTTACATTGAGGCCTTTTCTGATCCTTTCATTTGACAGTAGTGACTTTCCCTCAAAATTATCTTATATTTAAATATTTATTTTATGTACATATGTACATATATGTGTCCATACACATATATATACACAATATAAATGGATCTGTACAATATACATATCTTGAACTTATATACTTATACATATATATGTGTATGTATATATATGTATATGTGAATATGTATCATATGTGAGCATATTCTTTGATCTTTCTTAGTAGAATATAAGCTCTTTGAGAATGGGTACTTTTCACACAAAACCAATACAGACAAGATTAGAAGGTAAGCAGAAAACTGGGGGAAATTTTTTCATCCAAGAATTCTGATAAAGATCTCATTTCTAAAATTATATAGAGAATTTACTTAAATTTGTAAGAATTCAAGCCATTCTCCAATTGGTATCAAAGAATATTAACAGACAATTTTCAGATAAAGAAATTAAAACCATTTCTAGTCATATTAAAAAATGCTTTAAATCAGTATTGGTCAGGGAACTGCAAATTAAGGCATCTCTGAGGTACCACTATACATCTCTCAGATTGGCTAAGATGACAGGAAAAGATGATGATGAATGTTGGAGGGAATGTAAGAAAACTGGGACAATACATTGTTGGTGGAGTTGTGAACCAATCCAACCATTCTGGACAGCAATTTGGAACTATATTCAAAGGGCTATCAAGCAGTGCATACCCTTTGATCCAACAGTGTCTCTACTGTATCTGTATCCCAAAGAGGTCATAAAATAGGAAAAAGGACCATATGTACAAAAATGTTTGTAACAGTCACTTTTTATAGTGACAAGAAACTGCAAACTGAGTGCATGCCCTTCATTTGGAAAATGGGTGAATAAATTATATTATATGAATGTTGTGGAATATTATTTTTCTATAAGAAATGATCAGCAGGATGATTTCACAAAGGCCTGGAGAGAGTTACATGAACTGATGCAAAGTGCAATGAGTAGAACCAAGAGAACATTGTACACAGCCACAAGAAGATTATATGATGATCAATTCTGATGAATGTGGCTCTTTTCAAGATGTAATTCAGGGAAATTCCAATGTTCTTGTGATAGAGAGAGCCATCGGCACCCAAAGAGAGGACTGTGGGGATTGAGTATGGATCACAACATAGTATTTTCACTTTTTTGTTGTTGTTTGCTTGCATTTTGTTTTCTTTCTTAATTTTTTTTCCTTTTTGATCTGATTTTTCTTGTGCAGCATGATAATTGTGGAAATATGTATGGAAAATTGCACATGTTTAACATATATTGGATTATTTGCTATCTAGGGGAAGGGATGAGGGAAAGGGAGGCAGAAAAAAATTTGGAACATGAGGTTTTACAAGAGTGAATACTGAAAACTATGTATATGTTTTGAAAATAAGCTTTAAAATATAAAAAAAGATAATTGGTACTTTTATTTTTGTCTTTATATTCCCATCACTTGACATATAGTAGGAAATTAATATTTATTGATTATCTTAGGGTTTCCAAAATGTTTTCTCCACATATTTCTGTGAGGTAATGAAAATAAATAGAAAAGTTTCTCTATAGCCAAGAAAAAACAAATAAATGTCATGCCCCATGCCTGGGATGATCTCCTTTCTTACTTCCATGGCTTACAATCTTGGGCTTCCTTCAAGACCTAGCTCAAAGGTACTTCACATAGGGGAGTCTTTCTACATCCCCAATTCCCAAGTGCTAGTATTTTCTATTCTAAAATCACCTTCCATCTAACCCATATGTATTTTAAATGTATCTATAGATATTTTGTTTTCTCCATTAGAATGTAAACTCCTCGAGGGCAGGAACTGTTTTTATTTTTTCCTCATATTCCCAGAGCATACCAAGGTGTCTGGCAAATAATAAGTACTTAGTAATGGTCATTACTTCTTTAATTAATGGATGCTTCTGATCCTCAGAGAAAAATGTTTTCATTTCAACTTTTGAAATATTTTAATACTTCAAAGACCATGTAGATATAAGTACTTGTTCCTCAAACAAGGCAAAGGAAGACATTTTTGATCCTACAGCTAATTTAATGATAAAAGTTTCTAAGATATACCTAAAATTTGAGAAGGGAGTAAAATTAGCCTTTCTTGAAATGGCCCCTCTGGCCAGAAACTCACCAATCAGGAGAGCAGAACATTTCTTCCTTGGTTAAGTATGATCTTTGTCTATTTGAAATTTATTCTAGCTCTCAGGTAGAATCTGAACTAGCATTTCAAAAGGCTGTGGGTGGGGAAAAACACAAATACTTTGATAGCATCTTTTATTTCTCACTTGAGAAAACAACCCAAGATCATTCTCTTGACACTAATCAGACAATTTGAGAGGCAACATTCTCTGAGATGATTCATGCCCATATCAGGTGGCAAACTGCAAATGTTAATTATTTATTACTTTATGTTACTTTTGTCCCTAAAACTAGAAGAAAAAGTCATCTAGTTGGAGCATCAGATATTTGGGCCTTACTCTGTGGAACTTCCTGAGAACCTTGCTGGGATATGCAAATTCCTTGGCTATCAAGAGGAATCTCATACAGAATGTATGTGTTGAAACAATGAAGAGTTTTGGAAATGATGAATTCTATTTCCAGGAATCCCATCATAGGACCAAAGATATTGTCGAAATTTATCATGTGATTGTAGCTTACAATTCTGGTTCTGCTCACGCTGTGTGTTTTGGCAGGTAATGCCATCTCTCTTCAACTCTGTTTCCTCATTTTTATGTGAGAGAAAATAAAATCAGGTAAATCATTCAACAATGTTGAAAAACTATTCAGTTAGTGTGGCCTTTGATGAACACAGAGAGAAGTGTTGCTAGTGTACCAAACTCAGGGCCAAAAGTTGCCTACAGAACTCCTGAGTGCAGCCAAACCAAATGAAAATATAATTGGGAATTGTTTTAACAAAATCATTGAAAATACAATACAATATAGATATGTTAATTTGTGGGTTTTCTAAGTCAAGCCTGCAGGATTCCATTTCTATATGAATTTGAAAACACTGTAACTAGAAGAGATGATAGGATATAAATAATCCAGACATCAGAATAATTTGCTCCAACTAGTTTAGGGTCCATATACACCATGGCTAGGAGTACTCCAATCATTGAAACCATTGACTTCTCTGCATGTGGTACACAGTGTCTCTGTGCAGAGTATAATACCTCTCTTATGTATCTATTATACACTTCTGTAAATTGTATCTATTGGTGAATGATCCCTGCAACAAAAGCTACAAACCCCTCCAGTGGCTATTTCTGTCTTCTCTAACTTCTTCCTCTTAGCTCACGTATATGTCATTCATGGCTCAGAGACCTTTGCTCTGACCTCACTTAGCAGCCAGACTCAAACTAGGAGATGACTTCCCTCAAGGAGAGAAATCAGATTTTCGCTCTGTCTTTCCCTCTCACTGGCTTGTAAAATCTCTGCCCTAGAAGAGAACTTTGGGGAAATTCTTTGCCACAGAACTTGTACAAGGATAATGTTTAAAGTCTCCCCAAAAAGGAAATAATAGATGATGCACTTTTTTGAAAAGTAGCTTTGGTGTACAAAATAGATATTGGGAATATTGCCACCATTTATTTCTTCCACCTCAGGATAAACATTTAAAGCTCAAAAAACAAAAGCACACATTAAAAAATATTTATGTAATTCTGCCTCCTATCCAAGATGGGTGGGGGAGAGAAAGCTTGAGCTTCATGCTGTGTATGGATAAAAGCTGGATTACACATAAAAATATGCTAATAATTCATCAATTCAATTTGATAAACATTTATTAAGTGCCTGCTATGTGTCAGGAATTGTGCTAAGCTCTGAGAATACAAAAAGATGCAAAAGACAGTCCACCATTCCTAATATATCCTGCTGGGAGAGAGAGACAACTTTATAGGTTGTTGAACTAATTGACCTCATCCAAACAAGTCACAAAGTCCATCATCCATGAAAGATTCTGTAATCCCTTCAGCTTCAGAATTATCCTGCTGGTGGACATCTTCTCTAAGAAGTAATGTGATTTCCAGGAATAATGTAAATCGACAAACATTTATTATGCGGCAGGCCCTGTACTAAGTTCTAAGGATACAAGTATAAGCAAAAGAAAGATAATCCTGTCCTCCAAAAGCTTACATTCTCTTGAGGAAAGAGATCAGACAAAAGAAAGTGAAAAGGATCGGGAAGATGAAGGAAAGGAAGGTACCCAAATGAGTAGATAAGTCGACAATGTTTCTTAGTGAAAAATGAAGACTTAATTATCTTAGGGACCCTATTCAAATGGAGGTTCTAGGAAGAACCATACAATCAGAGAGTGGGTAGAATACTTCCAAGGAATGAAATCAAGGGCTAGTATGATCTTCCAGAGTTTTTTGGGCTATCCTGGAGAAATCTGGACTTATTTTGGCAGGAAAAAGAACCTTTTGTTGGGCAGATGGTCCTGACACAGGAACCCAGTTTAATTTTGCATTTTGGAAAGTTTCTCCGTTGCTTTCTTCAGTCTGGAGAATCAACAAAACAATGGACCAAACTCTGGTTTATAGCATTTGCCAACTTTTCTCAAACATATAAGATAGCTCCTGAAGCTGGGAGTGTTTATACATGGAATACTCTCTCTTTGTCTCCAATTCCTCATTTCTATATCTTCTATAGAAGAAAAAGCATATATACTGATACTAATATTGTAACGTGGGCTTTTTTACCTCAAGTCTTCTAGAAACAATTTTATTGTTTCGCCATCCTTTTATAACCAAGACATTTTTAGTTGGAAGAGAGAGAGGTCCAAACTGGCACAGTTCCTCATGCCTGCCCATATAATTCGAATCTGCTCTAAGAAGATTACTAAGAATTTATAGACATCATAAATATGGAAAGATAAAGTTTGGATTAATATTCCATCCCATCCTTTCTGAACCACTTCTGAAATGTATATGGAGAATATAACTGAATAGGAGGCAAAGAAGGTGACTCCCTTTCAAAGAAAAAAAGGCATTTCCCTTGGGTCATCCTGGTGTGGGGAGGGCACTCACTCCATTTAGACTAGACTCAAGAATTATCTGTATCCATTTTGTTTAAAAAGCCTTTTGTGTTTTTGACCCATTACCCATCTTTCTTAAGGGCTTTTTTTTTTTTTTAAATCTAGAAATAGCTCTGATGAGAAATAGTATTTCTTAATAATTCTAGGAAAAATACAAAGGAAGTTTTTAATGTGGTTCCAAGCTTTCTTCAAGACTCAACTCAAATAGTATATTTTGCAAGAGGGCTTCTTCCTCTCCCTCCTTGTTCTTCCTTCCTCCAAGATTGTTTCCAATTTATACTATGTATATCTTGTAGATAAATAGTTGTTTGTATGCTGTCTCCCCCATCAGAGGGTCATTTTCAGTCATCCTGATCCATATCTTGCCACTGGCCCTCTCTGGAGGAGAGTAAGGCTGCTGACTTTGCACAGTTCTCCCTCATTTAAATCCAATTCACTTGAAAGTCATGATATCATTTTCATGATGTCATGGTCCCCTTTGAAAATGAAGGACAAACAACAACCTGCAAGTAGTTATAGCTGCCCCACTGGGGACCCAACTTACCAGTTCTACTCAGGCTATGCAGCTCCTTTTTTTCTTTCCTCCTTCCCTCCTTCCTTCCCCACTTACTTCCCCCCTTTTTTCCTTCTTTCCTTCATTCCCTCCTTCCTTTCTGCCTTCCTTTTTTTTCTTCCTTCCTTCCTTCTTTCCTCCCCTCCTTTTTTCCTTCCTTCATTCCTTTGCTCTCTGCCTTTCTTAATTCACTGGTTTCTCTCCCCTTTTCTGCTCCCTCTATCCTCATAGGGTATCCAACCCTTACCTGTAGTGCTCAACTCAAAGGAATGTCTATTTTGATCATTGAAATGTCACAAGATACCTTGGGTTTATAGGTTAAATTTCTTTTTTTAAGGATCATGCTCTCTTTTTCAACAACAAAATTATGCAAGCCATTTCCAATGAACTTGTGATGGAGAGAGTCATCTGCATCTAGAGAGAGAACTATGGGGACTGAATATGGATCACAACATAGTATTTTCACCTTTGTGTTGTTGTTTGCTTGCATTTTGTTTTCTTTCTCATTTTTTTCCTTTTTGATCTGATTTTTCCTGTGCAGCATGACAATTGTGGAAATATGTATAGAAGAATTACACATGTTTATTATATATTGGATTACTTGCCATCTAGGGGAGGAGGTGAAGGGAGAGAGAAAAAATTGGAACACAAGGTTTTGCAAGGATGGATGCTGAAAACAATCTATGCAAATGTTTTGAAAATAAAAAGCTTAAAAAAAAGAACCATACCTTAAACCCAAATCACTCTGACTCTCAAACATTAGACAACAATAGATTTCAATTAACTTGATCATTATTTGGGCCCTGCTGGCTCAGGTTGAATATAAATAAACATTGTTTCTGTTTTGGCCAGAAACTCTGAAGTGGTCATTCTTTGCTTTATTTCTCACCTAGTCTTAATCACAGAATGGGCACCCAGAAAAGGCTTTAACCTAAAAAGGCCAATATTTCCCTCTGTACCTGTAACCATTTCCTGTCATTCTGATTTATATCTTGCCACTGGACCCAGATGGCTCTAGAGGGGAAAGTGAGGCAGGTGACCTTGCCTAGCCTTCCCTCACTTAAATCCAATTCATTTGCAAGTCACAGCATCTATCTTCCCAATGTCATGGTCCTCTTCAGGAAGGAAGGACAAACAACAACTCCCATCAGAATGTGATCTCTTTTAGTGTAGAGACTGTCTTTGTCCTTTCTTTGTGTCCTCAGCATTTAGAACAGTGCCAGGCACATGGCACTCAATAAATGCCTGCTGACCAACTAGTTCTCAGTATTGTCATTTGGTGATGTGTGCTCCAGGAAACATAAAGCACAAGGAACATTCAGGGACTTCAGACTTGCTGAAACAAATGCAAGTTCTACTGCCAAGTCCCATAGCCACCATTGCTATCAGCTATAGGAAGGGAAAGAAATCCCTTTACCCATAGTTTGAAATCCAAGGGAGAGTACACATAATTCCAAATTTTTTAGTCAATTTTTTTAGTCATGTTTGACTGTGATCATATTTGGAGGGGTTTTTTGTTTGCTTGTTTGCAAAAATACTTCAATGTTTTGCCATTTTCTTCTCCAACTCATTTACAGATGGGGAAGCTAAGACAGAGTTAAATTACTTGCACAGAGTCACCCAGCTACTAAGTGTCTGAGGCCAGATTTGAACTCAGGGAGTTGTCTTCCTGACTCCAGGCTCAATACTTTATCCACAGTGATACTAGCTGCCCCATTTATGGAGTAAATGGAAAGTAATATAAAAGGAAGACATTTGTGGGATGAGAACTGGAAAAAGCCTCTTGAAGAAGAAGGATTTGTATTGTCTTTTTTTATCTAGGAGATTTTTGTTTGCTAGTTATATTAATAACCATAATTATCTTATTAAAACAATATCTGGTATTTATATAGTTCTTTAAGATTTGCAAAGTACTTAACAAATATTATCACATTTAATCCTCACAAAGATATGGAAAGTTACAGGCTATTGTTATCCTCATATTATAGATGAAGGATCTAAAGCAGATAGGGGTCAAGGGACTTGCCCAGGATCACACAGATAATAGATGTCTGAGGTTGAATTTGAATTCAGATATTCTTTACTCTAGGTCTAATATTCTATTCACTGTACTGTACGGCTGCTTAGTATTATTAATAATAACAATCTTAATTACTATCACTGTTATTTTGTTTAGTATTTTTTAAAGATTCAGATAGAAAAGATCATAAGACAAATTATTCTGCTATTATACTTTAAATTTAATATTCTATAAAATAGGAGAGCAAAATGACTGCTTTTTGTAACTGAATAAACATATTGGGATTTAAGTTTGTTTTTTACATTCTCACTAAAACTAGGACAATTCCAACACCAAAGATATGACAAAAATGAACATACCTTGTCTCATTTCCTCCTCATCTAATTTATTCTTCTATGTCTCTATATTTTGAAAGTTTTTTTATTTCATGTAGTTTGGAGATTACTTATTGCAACAGCTATTAAAAATATTCTTTTTCAATGTTATTTCCAAGAAATCTAAAGCAATAGTTTTCTGAAATGATGCTCCAATTACATTATAATTGATTTCTTGAACTCTTAAGGGTGTTTTGGGATTTGCATTTATAATATTAGGATCTGTCATATGTTTGTTTCTAAATAATAATGACCTCCTGGTGTAGAATTCTTTTTTTTAATTTTATTTTTTTTAATTTTTAAATTTTTTTAAATTTTATTTTATTCTGAACTCAAATGAGCATTTTCATAATATATTAGAATAGGAAAAAAAAAGATAGTTGCACATGAAATTGCAAATCTATTATGTATAACTTGCTATTCCTTTTAAATATATGCCACTACCATGTGGACATTCTTAAAATCTCTCTTAATATCTTTAAAACTGATTGTATGACAATGGGAGACACACATTGCACAGGACTGTGCAGCATGCCATGTCCTCATCAGAGAAGGTATTGTCCTCTATGAGCAAGCACAGTTGAATTAGCTCAGAAGTAATGTAAGATATACAAAGTTAAAGAATCCACCCTAATGTTCATAGAAATTGTGTGTGTCTGACCTGTGACAGAACATTCTGAGCTTATATTGGTCTGATCAACCACAGGCAGACACACTAACTTGCAGTTATTAATGATATGATTTTGGTTCAATGTAAGAATGAAGGATAACAACCAACCAACTTTCCTTTTTTTCTTTCCTTTTCTTCCTCCAGAGATGGTTACCATTATACACAAATATGGACACACATACATATAGGTTTGTGTGTGTATGTAAATATATAGTGTGTATGTATCTATATGTGAGCATATAAAACCAGTCTATACATACTTCTATTTATCAGTACTTTCTCTGAATGTAGACAGTATTTTCCTTATAGGTTCTTTGTAGTTAATTTTGGTATTTATAATAGTCAAAAACACTTAGTCTCTCAAAGTTATTTTTAAAAATATTATTGCTGCTACAATGTTCTCTTGGTTCTGCTCATTTCATAAAGCCAAGAAAGAATGTGGAGGTGAGAAAGAAAAGCATTCCATTCAAGGGGGCAGCCCATTTAAACTCACAGCTAATAAAAAGACCAAAGATGGAGTGTCATATACAAGGAATATGGAATAGGGCAATATAGCTGGATCATAGATTATGTAAAGTGGAAGAAGTTTAAGAAGACCAGAGAGGTAAGAGGGGGGTCATATAATCAACAACTTCAAAAGCCAAGCAGAACATTTTATACTTTAGAATTAATAGATAATAACAAAGAGACACTAGAGTCTATTGAATAGGAAGGAGACCTAGTTAGACCTTCATTTTAGGAAAATCATTTTCATGTTAAGTGGAGTATGAATTGGAGTGAGGAAAAACTTGAGCCTGAGAGGCTAAATAATAGTCTATGGTATTATTCCAGGTGAGAGGTAATGAAGTTTTGACAACAGATTAACTACATAGGGTGATTATGAATGAGAAGTTAAATGATACTCACTTTATGGGCCTAGGTAACTGAGATGATGGTCATGCCCTCAATAAAAATGAAAAAAAAAAAAAAAAAAAGGAATAAAGGAGAGGAAAAGATAATGGGTTCTATTTTGCACATGCTGAATTTGAAATGCCTACATAGCATCTAGTTTGATGGATGTCCAATGATTATGGAGGCCTGGAACTCAGGAGGGAAATTAGGAGTGGTTATAGAGATCTGAGAATCATCATAGAGAGGATAATTGAACATTAGGAGCTAATAAGATCACCAAGATAAACAGTTGAGATGGAAAAAAAGAATAGGACTCCAGAAGACTCTGTATCATTGAATGGACATTGTCTCAGACAAATTGAGTCCTAGGAAAGAGTTTAACTTAGAAAGTCCAAGGTCATCCACTGCATCCCAGGCCATCACCAGTCGTTTTGACTTTTGTCTTATCAATGGATTTGATGACTCTGGAAGAGAGAGTGAGGCTGATGATTTTGTGCAACTCTGCCTCAATTAAATCCAATTCACACATGAGTCAAGACATCACCCTGTGGTATCACTGGAACTCTTCAAAAGTGAAAGGAAAAAATAAATTAAAAATTTAAATGAAGAAAAAACAATTTTAAGAGGAACTGAGGAAAATTTAGCTAGCAAGGAAACAGGATTAAAGAATAATAAAGGGTTTAAAGGGAAGGTATATTAGATAAGGAGAAAAGTAGAAATTGTTTTGGAGTCCAATTCCCTTTCTGAAAGCAAGCAACTATATCTTCTGTAACATTCCTCAGTCCCTGTTTACACCCTTTTTGTGATTTTATGATTTATGATTAACTTAAGAAGGGAGTGGTTAATAAGGGAAAGGGAATTTAAAACTTGTATATGCCAGACACTTTAAGCATTTTACAAATATTTTCTCATTTGCTCCTCACAACAAATCAATGAAGCAAGTACTATTATTATCTCTCTTTCACAGGGGGAGGAAATTGAGGCAGACAGAGATTAAATGATTTGCCCATTGTCATACAACTTGCAAAAATGTTAAGGCTGTATTTGAGCCCAGGTATTATTGATTCCAGGCCCAGTGCTTTATCTACTGTACTATCTCACTGCCTTATAGAGAGCTGAGGCCAGAGAAAACTCAATATCTGGGGTTTGGGAAGAGGGAACTTGGAAGCTTATTTTCATTTTGTTGTTGCTATTCAATCATTTTCAGTTATGTTTCATAAACCCATTTGGGATTTTTCTTGACAGGGATATTGAAGTTTTTTTGGCTATTTCTTTCCTCAGCTCATTTTACTGATAAGGAAACTGAGGCAACATGGTTCAGTGACTTGCCTGGGATTACCCAGATACTGTCTGAGACCACATTTAAATTCAGAAAGATATCTCATTTTCTTCCAAGCCTAGTACTGTATCAACAATATTACCTAACTGCTTTTTAACAATGATTTGATCTGTCAAACTAGCATGTATTCAATAGAATACCATAGACGAACTCAGACTAGAAGTTTAAACCCAAATTGACATCAAATAGCTTCTTAAATTTGTCAGGAGACAAAGGTAAGAGTGGCATCTGTAGGGCCCCATCCCATACAAAAATTTAAGAATGGAAAACTTTAATGAAACTGGAAAGGAGCTTAGGAACTTTAAGTAGTCTCACAACTATCCCTGAATATAGGATCTTCTTAATGAGCTGCACTTTTCTTGCAACAAGCTCATCAACTCAGAATTACTATCATCAGCCCAAACAGCTTCCAACAGAAAAATATCGCTAATGGGGTCCAAGTTTTTTCATCCAGCTTCAAAGAGTCTGAAATATAGTGTCATAAGGAAACATCATCACTAATTGGGTCTCAAGCTTCAACAAGAAAGCTCACATTCTTATCAAAACCATCTGCAGGCTAGATAAGAGTCAGTTCTCTCAAGGATAAAAGATCACAGGCAAATTCAGAAAGATAAAACTCAGAAAGATCTTGGGATCTTGTTAGAAGACTACTTCCATCTATAATTGTTATTCCAACCTGACATCTGAGGGTTTTTTAAGTTAGCTACATGACTCAGTAAGTAGAATGCTGGACATTAAGTCAATCATTTAAACTCTCCCTATCTCAGTTTCTACATATGTAAAAAGAGATTTTTAATTCAGTACTATCTAAGGTTCCTTCAAGACTTAAATCTATGGTACTATTAGCCCTCTGTCTACAATTCCTTATCCCTAATCTATGACCCTCTAGAATACTAAATTTCTTTATATTTCATCTCATCAAGCATCTTTGGCTTTATTTTAGGAAGCAGAAAAAAAAAAAGTTATAAGCAAAAGGGAAATTAAAAAGATTTACAAAAATCATTTTAAAATGTTTTCTCCATTTAAGAAAATGGAATTGTTATGTGGACCTTAACATCACAGCAATAGATGTGCTTAGAAAGAGAAGGTAAAAATGATACCAGAGAAAACAAAGATGGGGAAAACAGCTGGATTAGACCCAGTATAGAGAAAAGAGATCCATAAGGATCCATAAAGATCCAAAAGGAAACAATTGTGAGGGTGTTAAAGGACCAATACTAGAAGTAATCTGAAAAAAGGGAAAGTCTGTATATTGGGAGGTGGCAGAATTCTGAGAAGATGGGAGAGTAGGAAAAGAAGGACAGTGTGATGAGTCAGAGATCTGAATCCAGGAAGATTGAGGGATCTTCAGCCAATAAGGAATGCCAGGCCCAGATGTATTGCTGAGATGAGCCCTGCATAAGAAGGAATCAGCACACCTTGTGAGTGCAGAAGGAATAGGACAGGGATGCTGCTGGCTGTGGGGCACTTCCAGGTATGTAGAATTCTTGGTTTGGGGTTCCAGGCAAGAGGGGAGAACAGAAGTGAAGTTAAAGACTCCATCCTCCCACCCTAGAACTACAGACACTTATCCTAATAAGTTCTAATGTTAAAAAGAGAGCAAACAAAAGGGAAAGAACCCAACCATAGAAACTTATTATGGGAATAGGGAAGACCAGGATTTATCTTCAGAGGAGGACATTGAGAGGGAAAAAGCCTTTCTTAGTTAAATGGTTACCTTCCCAAAAAGAATTTATAGAAAAACTCAAAAAAAAAAAAAAAAAAAAAAAAGATAGATTGAGGAAAAACTTTAAAAAAAAAAAAAGAAGAAAGAAAATAAAAAGGAGAAAAATCAACCAAAAAGACAAGAATATTATGAAAAGACAGTCAACCAACTGAAAAATGAAATCTAGAGTCTTAAAAGAAGAAAATGAGGGGTATTAATAGGAAAAAAGCAGGCTTTTATAAGTGATGGCTGACAATGGACAATATCTTTACTCTTTTGCAATTAACTAAAAGATGAAAAGAATAAAAGATCCCTTTATGATTATTATTTGTTGATTTTTTTAAAAAAAGGATTTGATTCAATTGAATAAAATGCTTTCTTACAGGTACTTTTGCAATATGTATCTCCCATTAATATAACAAAATAATTCAAGATTTTCTGGAAACTCTAATTGCAGAAATAATTCTGTTCAATTACCCTCTCTGATAATAAATATCAATTAAGTCATTAAATAAAGTGATTTATACTCACAAAAGGTAGACATCACTGTGATAAAGTAGATTTAATGTAGTAGCCACATTGAAGAGGAAGATCTTCAGATACTCTTATTTGTGAATGAAATTGGGACATGAAATTTGTTCTGCTTAGTACCAGAGGCTAGATGAGAAACAATTGTTGGAAGTTGCAAAGAGACAATTTTAGTTTTGATATAATGAAAAACTTTCTTACAAAAAGATCTCTCTACAAATAACAATACTGGTTGCTTTGGGAGATGAGTTGTCGTGACCACATGTATTCCTGATTTTTCATTTACATATATGTATTTTATTTACATGCCCACTCTTAGCACGTATGCTTCTCCACCCCCTTCCGTGTCTATGTGTAGTACTAGCTAGGTGGTTGATTACTTGTCAGGTATGTGGTAGAGGAAAATTTTTAAGCTATTCATTTTCATATTCATATTCAACTAAATGGTCTCTGAAGTTTCTTCCAATTTTGAAAAACTGTGAATTAAGCAGCTCCACTCTTTCCCTGTCAAAAAATGTCTTACAGAAGGTCTAGTTTGCTTCTTTCTGTTTCTATCTCTCTGTCTCTGTCTTTGTATGTTTCTTTTACTCTCTCTCTCTCTTTTTTCCTCTCTCCCTCAATTTCACTTTTGCTCATAACACATATCCGCTAGTCTTCTGGAGGATGTAATTCCTTTTGCCTCCCCCCAAACCACCATCTCCCCAAAAAACCCTCACAAACTATATAATTTATGCTCAGTTACGCCTCTTTAAATAGGAATTTTCATTTTTTGTGATATTCTTCAGTACTTATCCAATCTGTTAACTATTCTTCAAGAAGGTAACCATGAGATGCAGCTGTGATGTTTCTCAATTAGCTACATATCTTTGCCTTCTTTTATTTCTTAATCCTGAACCATATTTTTCAACATAGTTTTCACCATCCTTTCCTGTGCTCATCCTCATATTGAAATCACTAAGTATCAAAGTATATGTTATTTTAATTTCAAGGATCTTTTGATAGAATAGCTTTTCTTAATCCTTTACAATAGATGTTGATGGATAAGGCGCAATTATCTTCATGGTGGTCTGCCTTCTTATTTTCATTATAAGCACTGAAATGCTGTTTTATTTTTGCCCTTAGGCACTCTATGATAGCATCTCTGCCAGCTCCTTTATTTGAATCTCTGAATATAACCCATGAACCACCTTTCCATTGAGCTTCAATTTCTTTATATCTCCTGGTATAATCTGCAACAAGATTGTCAATATACATGCTAGAATAAGAGTCCAAAAGTTCATTTAGAGGCCTTGTGACTGCAAGGAATATCCAAGGAATCCAAGGAATATCCTTGGTTTTTCAAGAAAGTCAGGAGACTCTGGATGTGACAAGCACTGGATAATATTGCCAAAAAAAAAAAAAAAAAAAAAAAAAAAAAGGTGATGATATCCTAATGGGCCTAAAAATGACTGTTGCTGGTATAGGAATCATTTCCAAAACAATTATATATAGTCAGATGATCAATTTGCTTGAGGAAAGATCAAAATCAACATTGTTACCAAAAATAAATACCAATGAGAAATATATAAAGACAAGCAATTAATACAACTCCAACCTGTCCTATTTTTTTAAAAATGGGAAATGGATGAAAGAACAGATATCTGCACAGACCAACACCATTCTTAAAGAAGCTTAACTGATATAAACTTTTGTACAAAGAGACCAAAAGAGGCTCAAAACTTCAATAAAACTTTGATGAAATAGTTAATCTTCTTGCCAAGTAAGAGATAAGGCAGCCAAGGACAACATCAATTTAAAATATAAACTCATTTGTGAAATCTTATTGAGGCTCATAGAAGACTATGAGCAATATTGTTTCATAAAATAGAAAAAGGCAGTAGATGGACAAAACGGTTTTATAGAAAGCTTGGCAAGAGACTCATTAAGCCAAATCATCCCAAGAGCATATAAAGATGAAACTGGAAGGAGGACAAGAAACAATAAAAATGAAAAAGAAATGTCAAGAACACCCTAACATGGCAGGAGAGCTGCCACATTTGACTCTAGCATAGAGTCTCTAAAGTACACCATGAGGAAGTAGAGATGACATTAAATAAATAAATATAGGAAAAGCAGCTGGAGTAGACCAAGTACTTTATTGTTGCTGAGTTTCAGTCATATCCAATTCTTCATGACCCCATTTGGGGTTTTCTTGGCAAAGATACTAGAATGGTTTGCACTTTCTTTCTCCAGCTCATTTTACACATGGGGAAACTGAAATAAAGTTAAGTGGCTTGCCCAGAGTTACCCAGCTAGTAAGTGTCTGAGCTTAGATTTGAACTCAGGAAGATGAGACTTCCTGACTACAGACTTAGTACTCTGTCTACCTACCTGCCCCTATGATCAACATAGAAACCTTTTATTAGGTTTCTTTTTGTCAGCCCCCAAATCATTCTCACTGCTTTCTCAGGGACTCAGCACCTCCCAATTAGTTTCTTTTTACATGGGCACTAACATAAATGTTGGCATTCCTCATTCTGACCTTTAAATTCTCTGATTGCATTTTAAAGCCATGTGGAGTATGATTGGCTAAAACTCAGAATTTGGAATCAAGAAGACGCAGCTTCATATCTCACCTGAGTCATTATGTGACCCTGGACAAGTTCCTTAATTCCTCTGTGCCTTATCTATTTGTTTCCTTATTTATAAAATGAGTCAGGGAGTCAGGAAAAGAGGGTCATAATAAATGTTCTCTAAGGTCCCTTTCCTTTCTATATCTATTATACTCAATTATTGTTCCTTTACTCCATCACAGCCACATACAAAAACAGTCATGCCCTTTATTTCACCATTACCAAGATATTCTACTTTCAGGATCAAGGAATCTTAAATCCTCTCTCAGACTATAAAATCTCTTATTCTTCAATCTCTCTTTCTGCCTCATTCCTCCTAAATCCATTGTCTTCTTCACAGTTACCTCCAACATCTTTTTTTTTTATTTTTTAAAATAACTTTTTATTGACAGAACCCATGCCAGGATAATTTTTTACAACATTATCCCTTGCACTTTCTTCTGTTCCGATTTTTCCCCTCCCTCCCTCCACCCCCTCCCCCAGATGGCAAGCAGTCCTATACATGTTAAATAGGTTACAGTATATCCTAGATACAATATATGTGTGCAGAACCAAACAGTTCTCTTGTTGCTCAGGGAGAATTGGATTTAGAAGGTATAAATAACCCGGGAAGAAAAACAAAAATGCAAGCAGTTTACATTCATTTCCTAGTGTGCTTTCTTTGGGTGTAGCTGTCCATTCTTGATCAATTGAAACTGAATTAGATCTTCTCTTTGTCAAAGAAATCCACTTCCATCAGAGTACATCCTCATACAGTATCGTTGTTGTACCTCCAACATCTTTACTCCTCAATAATTCCCAGACTATTTCTTTTGTGGTTTCAATTTCCTCTTCCCTAGACACTTATTAAAGACCTTAGCCTAAAAAGGCCAAAGTCTTCTACTGTATCCAGGGCCATCTCCAGTTGTTCTGATCTGTATCTTGCCACTGGACTCAGATGGCTCCAGAAGAAAAACTTAGTCTAGTGAACAACCTGTATTTAACCAGTTCAATATGATAGTGGCCTCTACATGCAAATCCCTTGTTTCTTTGTCTTCTTGCCAAACCCAAAATTGGAATTACTCCCACCACCAGCTTCCTTAGTTCCATTCCTATGCTGGAGAATATCATGAACCTGTACAGATTAAACTCGCTAAAAATGTATGTTTTCTAATCTCAATGGAACCTTCATGGCAACAGGTCAATTCTTTTACTCCTTCCTCATTGATTCTCTATGATACTTACCACAGAAGCAGTTTTAGACTTTTGTAATCCTCCCACATCATCCTCTCTTCACTTTTTCTTAGTCAAGGATCTTGCTTCATACTTTACTGAAAAAATAGATACCATTAGTATAATGCTCCATTTTCTTCCCTTTTTTACATTGAAAAAACCCATCACACCATTCTTTCCTCCTTAACTCATCTCTGATGAAGAAAGTGTCCTTCTCCTCACCAAGACCTGCTTCATCATATGAATCTTTGAATCTCACTCCCTCTCGTCTTCTCCAGCAGATTACTCCCCACAATAATCTCTTTGTCTCCAAGCTTTAATCTTTTCTTTTTAATTACATCCTTCTCTTCTAACTAGAAACATGCTCAGACCCCTCCTATTTTTATAAAATCATCATTTTTCTCCTACTTGAGAGTATTGAGAGAATACTCTCCAGCTATTCCCCTATATCTCTCCTTTCTTTCCCCAACCAGATTCCTAGAAAAACATTATCAACTCCAATTACTTCTACTTCCTCTAATTTCACTTACCTTTGCAATCTAATCTAATTACTTAACTATCCAAAGTTATTAGCTACCTCAATGGCCAAAGTGATAATTTTTTCTCAGTACTTATATTTTTCTTGACCTCTTTGGAGCATTTAATACTGACCATCCTCTTCTCCTGCATATGCTTTTCTCTCTTTTTTCTTCTATAATATTGCTTTCTTTATTCTCTCTATTTGACCATGCCTTTTCTGTTTTCTTTACATCATTTCCTCTGGATCCTCATCTAAATCCTACTCCCCAACTAGAAGTATGCCCTCAAAGTTCTATTCTAGACATTCTTCTCTATAATCTCTCTTAATGACTTCATCAAAGATTTAGAAATCTAGGGGACCATGATAAATGTTCTCAAAAAAAAATGAAAAGAAAAGAAATATGCAAATAGTACTTTTAATTTTAACCTGCATTATTAGCATTTCCTACAATTCCTATAAGTATAGAGAATCAAAACCAACAAGAAAATAAATCAAATCTTTATTTATAGTGTTTGCCAAAGTATACATTGTCACACTGAAAATATAGCTCTCATGAACCTATTTGAGCAAACATGATCACATCCCTGGATCTAAGGGAAGGTCTTCAGAACAATGGGTGGATTTCCTTTGAATGATTAAGAAAAGATGATGGACAAGAGTCACACACAATGAAAAGGTACTGATAGATTGGGATCAAAGTAAGTGGCCACATCGATAATATGACAGATTCATATTAAAAGACAGTAGTCAATATAGTCATTTTGATAAAAACTTCTAGACTTGGAATTTCACAAGTATAACCTTTAAAAGCTAAAGATCAGCTCTACAGGGTAAGAACATTTCAGAATGGGATTTTTGTGGATGTTTTTCCTTAGATTCAAAATGTCTTCATACCAAGTGTGAACATTCATGTGACAGAAAATTAGATCTTATCAATCATTATGACACCAGGGCATACAGTTGTCAATCAAGAGTAATATAACTAATGTCTAGGAGTATGACACCAATCAGGGCACTTTGTCAATCAAGCTTTTATTGAAAGTTTTATTTTATTGTTGTTCAGTCGTGGTCCCCATAGACCATATCAAACTAATCCTTGGCTTTGGGTTTTCTTGGAAAAAATATTAGAATAATTTGTCATTTCCTTCTCTAGTAGATTAAGACAAACATGTTAAATGACTTGTCCAGGGTCATACAGATAATATCTGAGTACAATTTGAACTGAGATCTTCCTGACTTCAGGTCCAGAACTCTATCCACTGAGTCATATAGCTGTCTGGTCATTACTTTAGTAAATTGTTTAATTGGGCTAAACGAAAGGATGTTAAATGTGAGCAACAATAATTTAGAAGCCACAACCATCTTAGTTCTCCTTTCCACTTGAATGAAAAAATTTCATCTTAGTGGTCCCCGTTGGAGGGGAAATAAATAGGAAGTTCCAGTACTTAATGCAAATCTCCCCTTTTCTGACACACAGGTGTAGTTTAGCCATTCACTACAGTCACTTCTGGCTAGGAGTTGCTTAAATGCCTATAGAAACATTTACCCCAAATAAAGCCTCTCCATGTACAAGAATTTGCTCTCCCCATGACAACTTCCATGGACGCACTAGGGTCTGGCTTACCTTTGCTTGCTACTATAGGTACCAGAAAGACCTTTGATTCCAAGATAAAAATCATACCAAGTTTCAACAAATGTCTCCCTGTTCCATATTACCCAGTTTCTCTAAGTTTCATCTTAAAACATTCATTCTCCATGAGATCATAGTTTTCCCACAATACTGCAAATTGGAAGCTAGAAGAACTGTTAGAACTTACCTAGTCCAAATTTCTTATTTTATAGAAGGAGAAATGAAAATCCAGAGGAGGTTTTTTTTTTTAATTTACTCAGGGTCACCTAAATAATAGGATTTAAAATTTACTCTTCTAATACCAAATCAGCATCTTTTCTACTCTACTATTCTACCTCTCATTTACCCTTGAAAACAATCATTTTTGAACTTAACTTTTCTTTTCCCTAACCAAATTATCACTCTTTGCAGATGATATGATGGTATATTTAGAGAACCCTAGAGAAAGAAGTTGTTCTATCAAGTGTTATTAGGTAGGCCAAGAAAAAATAATAAAGATGACAATACTACCTAAATTAATCTAATTATTTAGTGCTATACCAATCAAACTTCCAAGAACTTATTTTATAGATCTAGGAAAAAATAATAACAAAGTTCATCTGGAAGAACAAAAAGTCAAGAATTTCAAATGAATTAATGAAAAAAATGCAAATGAAGATGTCCCAGCTATACCAGATCTAAAACTATATTATAAAGCAATGGTCATCAAAACTATGTGGTAGTGGCTAAGAAATAGAGTAGTCCATCAGTGAAATAGGTTAGGCTCACAGAACAAAATAGTCAATGACAAAATAGTCTATAGTAATCTAGTGTTTGATAAACTCAAAGACCCCAGCTTTTGGGACAAGAATTCGTTATTTGACAAAAACTGCTGGAAAAATTGGAAACTAGTATGGCAGAAACTTGGCACTGACCTACACCTAAAGTTGAAATGGGTTCATGATCTAGACATAAAGAGTGATATTATAAGCAAGTTAGAAAAACATAGGATAGTTTACCTCTCAGATTTGTGGAGGAGGAAAGAATTTGTGACCAAAGAAGAAATGGAGATCATTATTGATCACAAATTTGATAATTTTGATTATATTAAGTTAAAAAGGTTTTGTACAAACAAAACTAATGCAGACAAGATTAGAAGGAAAGGAAAAAAAATTTTTATATTCAAGGGTTGTGGTAAAGGCCTCATTTTAAAAATATATAGAGAATTGACTCAAATTTATAAGAATTCAAGCTATTCTCCAATTGATAAATGATCAAAGGATATGACAATTTTCAAATGATGAAGTTGAAACTATTTCTACTCATATGAAAGGGTGTTCCAAATCACTATTGATCAGAGAAATGCAAATTAAGACAACTCTGAGATACCACTATACACCTGTCAGATTGGCTAAGACGACAGGAAAAGGTACTGACAAATGTTGGAGGGGATGTGGGAAAACTGGGACACTGATACTTGTTAGAGAACAGATCCAACCATTCCGGAGAGCTATTTGGAGTTATGCCCAAAGAGTTATCAAACTGTGCATACTCTTTGATCCAGCAGTGTTTTTACTGGGTAAGGTACTAGGTACTAGGATATAGATATCCTAAAGAGATCTTAAAGGAGGGAAAGGGACTCACATGTACAAAAATATTTGTGGCAGCCCTTTTTGTAGTGGCAAGAAACTGGAAACTGACTGAATGCCCATCAGTTGGAGAATGCCTGAATAAATTATGGTATATGAATGTTATGGAATATTATTGTTCTTTAAGAAATCATCAGCAGAATGATTTCAGAGAGGCCTGGAGAGACTTACATGAACTGATGCTAAGTGAAATGAGCAGAATTAGGATATCATTGTATATGACAACAAGATTATATGATGATCGATTCTGATGGATGTGGCTCTCTTCAATAACGAGATGATTCAAACTAGTAACAATGATCTTGTGATGAACAGAGTCATCTACACCCAGAAAGAGAACTGTGGGAACTGAGTGTGGTTTACAACATAGCATTTTCACTCTTTTTGTTGTTGTTTGCTTGCATTTTATTTTCTTTCTCATTTTTTTTCCTGTTTGATTTGATTTTTCTTGTGCAGAAAGATAATTGTATAAATATGTGTGGATATATTGGATTTAATATATATTTTTCAACCATGTTTAACATATATTGGATTACTTTCCATCTAGGAGAGGGGGTGAGGGAAAGGGGGGAAATTCACCAGATTTTTCAAATGTTAATGTTGAAAAATTATCCATGCAAATGTTTTGAAAATAAAAGACTTTAATTTAAAAAAAAAAACTAAAAAAAAATTTCTCTTCCCTAGAGCCTTCTGGGAGATTCAGTTCATGGTAAAGAAATAATAAATTCCCAGGGTCATAGATCTGTTACATCATCTTTACCTGAACTTGGTTTCCTTTCTGTTGTTGCTTATAAGTTAAAAGCATAGTTGATTATTCAACTGATTGCTACATTGTCTTCTCTTCGAAGAAGGCACTTATACTGTGTAAAGGTAAAGATTGTGAAAATAAGCATGAAGATAGTTCTATCCCAAGCATCATTTAAAAGTTATCATCAGGCAAGCACACAAAAAGATAAGAGTCCTTCTTTTCTGGGGAGCCAGTTATTTTGTAATTGACAAAATAACATGGCATCTCTCTGAAATGTTTTCTTTCACATCTAAAATTTAGTGTAGAAAGAAAGGATTGAAATCACTTGCATAGAATAAAAGCTAAAGCAAATAAAATATATCCAATTGGAACCATTTGGCCCACTAGTTCCCAATAGGTATGAAGGTCTTTAAATAGCAGAGTAATTCATCTGCCTTTGCCAAAAATAGATCATTGACCTGGGGATTCACCCAGGAATCTCATGTTCCGTGTCTTTATAGTGTCTTTATAAAAAACTAAGAACTGACTTTCATACCAGGAAACAATTCTTTGGCAGGAGTTAGGTGAGATTCCAGGTGGATTTACTCTTCTATCCAAATTAATTGTACATTTCAAAGACCGATCAGATTGTGAAAATTTGATAAAGGACATTTTAAAAGTTCACATGGTTTTTAAGGCTCATAAGTTATCCTCTTACTATTTAATTATTAATCACAAAGCTCCAGTTGAATTTCATCCAAATTACCCATAACTATGAAATGAATTCCCTATGCAACTTCCTTTTCTAGAAAACTCAGTCTTCCCACATCTAGTTGATCAAAACCATCACTACATTCCTGGGCTGTTAAAATACTCTCTTAAAGAGAAGTTTGCCTAGAACAGCTGCTGGGCTTCTCCACTGCCAGATTAAAGCAGATTAAAGAGGATTGTTCATTTAGATTGCAACCTTGAATCATTGTTTTGCCTTTTATTCTTAGTAACCCCATAGAGAAATTGAGGTAAAAACATTCTATCTTCAGAACAATCCTTTGATATATTTTTTCTTATCATACAGTTTTATGTAAATGAGGTAGAATTTGAACTCAGGTCTTCCTGATTTCAAATCACCACTCCACCCACTGCACCAATTAGCTGCTTCATTCCTTTTCTATATACTACTTTATTCACGGGTGGTAGCTTCATAGCTTACACAAGACATTTATTTTAGTTTTCTTTTATAGTGTGAAACCAAAGTACAGAGAGGTCAGGCCAACTTCTGTTTTGTCCACTGAACTTTTACTGTCCCTTCATCATTTTGTTTAATGAAGAGCTATTTTATATTAAAGAAATAAACTTTCTATAAATTAGAATTAAATAAGGTTTTTTGTGCTTTGTGATTTTCTTTATATCAAATGAGCATCAGTTGGAAAGAACTCAGAATCTACCTGCCATCCTCATCCACACTCCTTCTATACAATTTCAAACTCTTTATACTTGCAATCACAGACTCTTAGAACAGGAGAAGGAAGACATTTAGTTCAGCCTCTTTATTTTATAGATGAGGAAGCCCAGAAAAGGTATGTGATCCAAGGTTAGAACTCATATCTCCTGATTCCTGGATCAGTGCTCAGATCAAACACATGACCCTTCCTCAAATTGAATGTCAATGGCTCACACTGGAAGGCAACTGTTAATCTTTCAGTTCACCCTAAAAGAGTTTATTTTATAAATGTTCAGTTGTTTTTTGGGTATATCTGACTCTTTGTGACTCCATTTAGGATTTCATTGGCAAAGATACTGGAGTGGTTTGCCATTTCCTTTTCCAGCTCATTTTACAGATGAGAAAACTGAGTCAAACAGGGTTTTAAATTGGAGGTCACACAGCTAGTAAGTGTCTGTGGCCAGATTTGTGGGATATGAATCTGACTCCAAGCCATGCTCTCTATCCACTGCAGTGCCACCTAGTGGTATGTTTTGTAAATAGACAACTTTCATTTCCATGGCATATAAATATTTATCAGTGTCTTTTTCCCCACTGGATGGTAGCTTCATGGCTTACACAAGACATTTGTTTAGTTTTCTTTTATAGTGTGAAACCCAAAGTACAGAGAGATCAGGCCAACTTCTGTTTTGTCCACTGAACTTTCACTGTCCCTTCATTATTTTGTTTAATGAAGAGCCCTTTTATGGAAATAAACTTTATATAAATTAGAATTAAAAAAGGTTTTTTGTGCTTTGTGACTTTCTTTATATCAAATGAGCATCAGTTGGAAAGAACTCAGAATCTACCTTCCATCCTCATTCTCTATAGGCTTCTAACTGGTGTACTCCACAGGGCATCTAGGTCTCTGCTGTTACTTCTTGCCTCTGAAAAACCCTTTTTTCTTCAGTTGATGTGTATACACATACCAAGCATTATTAATCCATAGTAGGGAAGCTGATTAAAGTCAATTCATCAGAGAAAAGAAGAAGCCTAAAGTGGAAGTAGCTAGCAACATGGCAAGACACAATCTGACAAAGGAGCAAAACATCAAGATGGCAGAACCTTACCACAAAGAATGCTATCATGGGTTTCCCTCTTTCCCCATCCCACACCACATACTTTTGATGTATTCAATGTTTGGGGTTCAGCACTAAATGATGAAATTGATATAGGCACAAAATGTTGGGATTAGGGCACATGAAGAATTCACAATGACTACTCTCTTTGGGAAAAGGTAGGTTTATTTATGAGAAGAGATTACAAACAAGATGAAGAGGTGTGATGGACACAGGAGTGGTAAATAGAGTTAGGAGAGCATATAGTTAGCAAGCAAAGGGATTTTAACAATTAACAATGGAAAAAACAAGTTCCCTAGAGGAACTTACCATTTATCCAGGAAAAAGGAAATACCCCCATGAAGTGGGAATATACTATTGACTCACAGTTTAAATACATAAAGGGATTTAGTCTCCTAAAAAAAAAACCCGTTGATTAGCTATAAGAAGGAGAAAGACAGCATGAGGCATGATGGGGGATGAGAGGGAAAACATGATAGGTATAGGGGAAAGGAGGGGAGAAAGTCATAATAAGATAGAACATCAAAAAGGATTCAGCCAAGATGACTTGATGTCTTGAATATCAAGATATCCATGGATATATTTATAGAGGAAATTTAACCTTGGAATTTGACATAACTTGGATTTCTGACTGGGTACAGCAAGGTGGAGCTACCCAAGACCTCCACAGAAAGTGGGATTATAAGGAAGGGTGAACTGATCCCTCTCAGTACCCTTCCCTGCTTTCAAGGAGTACTTTTTTCAAGTGCTTTTCAAGGAGTTTCAATCAGTACTTCAGTCTTTCTCTGCCAACCAAGACATCTTCAGGAAATCTTCACTTTACCAGAGTCTCATCAGGGTACACTAAGTCATGATGGCCCATTAATAGAGAGAAAACTCTTTTGCCCATCTATGAAATAAGATCCTTTACTATATATTATATTATGTAAATAAAGCATATCTCATGTTTGTAAGGAAAATAAACCAGGGCCTAAGTACGTATTCTTGTATAAAAAAATGTGATCTAGCAGGTGTGCTAAGAAGTGGTATTGAAGTGGTGTAAAGGTACCAGAAGTGGTAATAAGGAATAGAAATATGAAGTTGATTTGGGAAAGCGTAATTATTTGATTCATGACATAAAGAAATTATGTCAGAGAATCCATCACAGGTAACTGAGATTTGCTATTTTATTATGTGAATTGCACACAGACAAAATCAACCACAACTAGGCAAAGCAGAGTCAGATGATTAAACAACTTGCTTTTGAGGGGACATGACTATTAAAGTCTCAGGAGAGGTGAGGGAGTAGGATGAACAGGATCTAGCCAATAAGGGGAGTAACCACAAAGGAGTTTGGTAATTCAGAGGGAGGAGGAAAAAATAAAGGTGGGATCTAGGAAGTGACAAGATTGTGTATTGAGACAGTCTTGGAAAACTGAGTCCCTGTCAAGGCTGTCTCAAATATACTAATCAAAATAGTCTTAGAGGTTGAAGACAGACTGAATGGACTCTGGCAAACAGGACTCTATGCAAACAGGACAATCTGGAAGAATTGATCTGATTTTATGATTAATAGGAACAGGATGGGCTCATTTTAGCAATTCCTGGGAATAAGCTGTCTAGCCAGTCCAGAATTCCTATCAGTATGGTCTATTGATTTATTTTGGATCTCAACACTATTCCCCACCTAGTTTCTTGTTCCTATTTTGAGCTCTAAACTGTACCTTGGCTTAAAGTTTTCTTAGTTTCTTAGTTTTTTTAGAGTTCTTTTCATTTTTCTTCAGCACAGATGCTAATTTCTAACCCATTTATTCTAAATATATTTCTACATTTGCTTTTCTCTGTAGTTTAAATTACATATGGCACTAACTCTTGATCTTTGTTGCCTGTGTAACTCTGTCAGTGACCCTTTCACAGCTTGGACCATGAATGAAATGGTGAATTCCATCTATTCAGACTCTAAACCTCCTATGCTTTGTATTTTGATATCATTTTAGCTGGTATCCTGAATCTTGACCTTTGCTTTTCCCTTAGGATACAATGTTATGCATGTTATCACTCCCTTTTCCCAAAAATCAACTCCCTCACTATGGTTTCTAATTTTCATAGTGTTCTATCTGTTCTAGATACTGGTCAGCCCTGTGGATTACCTAGAGCCCACTACTAATCTTAATCTCCCTAATATGGTAATACATGGGGAATTTTGTTACCTCATTCACTAGAGTATACTAAGTGTGATTCATTTTACCATTTCTTGAAAAGTTGTCTATAAACATAATTTTTGAAAATGAGTCATTTTTAGATGCCTGAAAGGCATTTCCCAAGTTTCTCCTTGGAACTGTATAAATGTCCACTATCAGATTCTCATATTAGAGCTTTCAGAAAAATCAGTAGCTAAAATGATTATTTTCTACTTTAATATTTTCAATTTTGTTTAAAAAATGTAACAGCATTTTAAGACAGTTCAAAGACTCAAAAGGGAAAATGTTATCCACATTCAGAGAAAAAACTATGAAGTTTGAATGCAGATCAAAGCATAATATTTTTACATTTTTATTGTTTTTTTTCTTTTTTATGGGTTTTCCCTTTTGTTATGATTCTTCTTTCACAACATGACTAATGTGGGAAGATGTTTAATATGATTGTACATGTATAACCTATACCAGATTGCTATCTTGGGAGAAGAGGACAGAGGGAATAAAAATGAAAATCAAAATATTATGAAAGTAAACATTGAAAACTAATGAATAAATTTTATTAATATATATGAAAGAATTTCAGAAAGGCATTATTCAGTAGCTGTGCGACTTTTGACAAGATCACTTAACCCATCTTATTTTTCTTCTTATAAAATGAAAGTTTTGGACCCTGTTTATGAAATCATGCTCTTTTAAAAGTATTTAGTAAGTATTTGTTGAGTTGGACTGAATATAGATGAATGAATTTTTTTAAGCTATTAAACATCTTCTGTGTTACTTATACAACATTATTAGTCCCTGTCTTCAAGGAGTTTACATTCTTTTTTTTTTTAACTAAATACAAAATTTAAAAAAGTAGAAAAAGACAGAAAAAGAAAAAACAAAACAAAACATTGTCATGTGCCCAGCAAAATATTAGGGAAGATTCTCCTAGAGATTTCTCCTAGTTAATTGTGAGTTTCACTAGGAAACTTGTCTTTTCCATCATTAATTATTTAAAAAAAAAAAAAAACCTTTCCTTTCTGACTATAAGCTCTCCCAATTCCATTTCATATTTATCATTCCTGGTTTCTATTGCGTCTTTTTATTTTGTCTGTAATCGCTTCTCCTAAGTAAACCTGTATTCTCTGTAGAGAATGGCCATTGCGAATTTTTCATTTGATGCTGAATCCAACACATCATTTGGTCCTGAAATTGCTCTCCTAAATCACATCATAACAGCAAATTTCCATTTCAAAAAAGCCTACATACATTATATTAAAGAGCTTACATTCTAATAGGGAAGACTACACATTTAGTGAGGGTGAGAAAAGAATGTTTTGGTCTGGGGTGCTACAAAAGTGATTAGTGAAACAATAGAACAACTAATTGCCTTTTCTAGGGTGCTTTCAACCTTGGAAGGGATACTCACATTGATACCATCACAAATGCTTCAAATGATATATAAAAAGAAACAATAAAATAATGTTTTCTAATTCTGCTATTCTTTCCTTCAGTTAATAACTTGCTTTTGTTTTTGTTTCATCTTGGCAGAAGACCAGGTATGTATTTTACTTTGATACCATTCATTAAATGTAAAAATCCTTCCAGTTTGTTTTAACTTATCAGAACAAAGTAAGCAAAGTCAAGAGAGCTACTTACATGACCACAACGATATAAAGGAAATTATATAGAAGGGCATAAGAACTCTGATCAGTGCAGTGATCAGAGCTGGTAACAAAGTATGCCTCCTGCCTCTCCATAGAGAGGTAGTACATTCCAAGTATGAAATGATACATCCACTATCCGAGATGGTCAGTGTATTCATTTGTTTCACTTAGCTGGAATTCTTTGTTTGTGGGAGGTTGGGAGTGAGAAGGATGGAATGGAAGGAGAGGCAGGGGAGGAAAGAGTCATTAGAAAGTGAAAACAATGTAAAAAAAAAAGCACTAATGAAACTCAAAATCAATCTCTAGTTAGCAGCAATTTATTCTCTAATAACACATATCTTGTCTCTTATTTTTAACTTTTTAAAATGCCCACCTATGCCTTTCCCCCTCTGTTTGCTTGAGGAGCTGGCCACAATTACTAATGATACTGTAACCATCAGAACTAGGAAGTCCATGAGAAACAGGCTTTTTCAACATAAACAGATTATAAATGTTCCTCATCCTTGAAAGGCTACACAGACTAAGAATGAAATTCAAGAAAAACTGGCCAAGACATACAAGACAACTATAGATGTCATTTTTGCCTTTCTGTTCCATTTTGGGTGTGATAAAGATTCAGAACCCATTTTGGTGGTGGCAAAACATCAAGCTTTGGCATGATTTATCATTCCCTTGACTATGCAGAGAAAAATGAACTAGAGCACAGAACTGTAAGGCAAATCCTGTAAGAGAAGAAAAAGACATCAAGAAAGCAAAAGGAAGGCAAGAAAATTAAGAAAGTTATGGGTACTGCAAAGGTAAATGTGGGTACTGGCAAAAAGTAAGTTAGAGATTTTATGACAACAAAAATAGATACCTTGGCTGATGTTTATCCATGAAATTAATATGAATTTTTCATGAGAGGATAAATAAACTATATTTTAAAAATTTCTTTTAATTGCTACCCCTCTATTGCTTCTACCAATCTTCTCTATAATATCTTAATTCTAAATGCACCGTTTCATCTATAGATATTTACATATGTTAAACTGTACAAGCTCTAGCAGCATTTTAAGCCAACAGTTCTAATGAATATATACAGCAACATCCCTATGATAAAAATTGGACTTACTTAAAGCAGCTTGGCTTAAAGTGAGGTATACCTGCATAAAAACTTAGACCTCCCTTTAGGAGTAAAAAAGGCATGATCCTTTCATCTCAACAGCTGGAGCCTATAAAGACTGAACAAGCAAGCTTTCTTAATTACCTCTTCCAAATATTCTTGCTAAAACTGAACTGACTCACACACCTACCACACCCCTCACCATGCTAGATTAGACCACACACACTCATTCCTGTAATCACAGACTTCCCAAAAACTAGCTCCCATCTCTCACAGACACACCCAGCATGCACCATTCTTAATCTATGCCCAAAACTACTTTGGAAATAATAGCAAGATGTCTGGAGAGTTCACATCCATAATACAGATCATAACATAATAAAACTAGAGTTGAAAGAAACTTTAGAGAGCTTTTCATTTTGAAGATGAAGAAATTGAGATTCAGAGAAAAAAAATGATTTGCCTAATGTTATTCAGATAGTGAGACTCAGAAACAGGATTTGAATCCAGGATCTCTGACTGGAAGACCAGCCACTTTAGAATGTACCTCAGTATCTTGAAATGTTCTTTCTTTCATGAGAGATTGCAGAAAATATACTTTTCTGCATACAATTCTTTATAATAAAATACTAATTAAGATAATATTCACTTTTCCTAACAAAGTAATTATGGAATAACTCATAAAATGCAGTATACAAAATAAAATTAATAATATGCAGATCATTAGAATTCAATGAACTTTTGTGCTAACATCTCAAAAAAAAAATATTTCAGACATGATTCATATTTTATGATACATGAAATCTACAGTACCATAAATAACTGTACTCCAAATAAAAGTATTAAAAGCCAAATATTTTTAGGGGTTTTTTTGTATTTCATTTTTTCCCAATTACATGTCAAGAAATTTTTAGCTTTCATTTTTACAAGATTGTGTGCCCTCCTTTCTTCTGAAGATGATAGTTTGATATAAAAATTAAAACATTTTTTAACCTTACCTTCCATTGTGACAGAAGGTAGTGTGAGAGCATTGTGCTGTGTACTATATTGCTATAAACCTCTTTACCTAGGCTGCCTTCTGAAAACCAGGGGAGAAGTTATTGGGTCTTTGGTCACTGCTGTTGGAAGACACAGAGACTGTTGAAGTCTCAATATCACCTCCAATATTCCAACCTTCATGTCTGGTTGATGGCATTGGAGATCTTGAACTATGGACTAGCTTGAATAATCCATCAACAACTTTTGAGATCTTAACGGGTCTCTTGGCCAGAAACAGCTACAGGCATTCCAACACTAAAGTTTATTTAACACCTTTATTTTCTCACTAAGCTGCATCACTGACTGTGCACAATGGGGCTTAGAGATCAAGGGATTTGCATTATACTTTGAAGACATAATTGTAACACAAAACTTGAGTTTTAAAGGCAAACAATGAAAATATGTAATGAATGCACAGAATGTTCCTTATGATGAAAGACCAATGAAGCAGACAGAATATCTGCTGCCCTAAAAACTTGCAGGCATTTTACCACTCTCCACCCCCCCCCCCCAACAAAGTTGCAAATGTGTGGAACTGCCAATCTGAATCATGCACATGCTTGAAGTTTTGAAAGTTAAAGTGTTAATGTCGAGGATTGGTTGTATTTGGCTTTTAAAATCTTTAAACTTAATATATTTTACCAGTCTTCTGGCACCTTTCTTCTCCTCCCTTCTCCAATCTAGTCACACTGGCCCCAACTGCTGTTCCTCAAACACAATATTCTATCTCTTAATCCTGAGCATCTTCACTAGCTTTTTTCCCATGCCTGGAATTCTTTCCCTCCTCACCTCCGCATCCTGGACTCTCAGACCTCCTTCAAATCCCATCTTCTATAAGAAGTCTTTCTTTAACTCCTTCATACTAAAGCGTTCTAAAACTTACTAATTATTTTCAATTTATTCTGTATATATCTTGTTTGCATATAATTGATTATATGTTGTCTCCTCGATTAAATTGTGAGGTCCATGAGGGCATTTTTTTTTTTGCATTTCCTTGTCTCCCAAGTATTTAGCACAGTACCTGATACATAACAGATACTTAATAAATGGTTATGTGTTATAGCTTGCTCTCACTAGCCATACACATCCCCATTGCACTGAGTAATGTTCATTTTTATTTCTTTGAAGGCTATTGTGTTCCACAATTTTCAGTCCTGTAACAGAACTCTGGAAATACATTAATATTTCAGTAACACAATGAATCTGTATTCTTAATGATGTCAGCAATTTCTCTATTGGGATGTTTCATTCTTTCCCATGTTTCTCTCCAGATTCTCCCTAGAAAATCCAGCCAATATCACAGAGATTTTTCAGTTCAGCTTTTTAGATTTCCTATATACCAGCAGAATACACGTCATACAATTCTTCTCTTTTGCTCTCCTTACCCATCTTCTTTTCTAATCCTATAATTCACCAATGATATCTCTTAAATGACTTCTTAAGTATGAATTGTCATTGGATTAAGGCTGAGACTTATTTGTGCTTACCAGCCATCTCTCTATTGCTCTTTGAATCTTATCCTAATAGCCTACATTTTTTCCCACCACCATTACATCAGCCTCATTGTTACCTATAGCTGGAGTGTCCTCATCTATTGACTTCACCTGTAGCTGAAATCTTACTTTTTTCCTCAAGGTCCAACTCAAATATATACTGCTTCATGAAGTTTTCCCTGTTGCCTTTACCATTAAAGACCTCTCTATGCAATATGATTAATTTAAATGAACATTTATTGAGCCTCTACTAGGCAGTTAAGAGGTACAATGGATACAATACCAGATCTGGAGGAAGGAAGACATCTTTCTGAGTTGAAATCTGACCTCAGATACTTACTAGTTGTGTAACCCTGGGCAAGGCACTGAACTCTGTTTGCTTCAGTTTCTTTTCTGTAAAATGAGCCAGAGAAGGAAATGGCAAAACACTCCAATATCTCTGCCAAGAAAATCTTAAATGGGATCAAGAAGAGTCAGATGCATTTCAAACAATTGAACAACAGAAAGCCTCTACTATGTATGATCAGTTGTATTGTACTAAATACTAATGATATAAAGATGAAAGACTACAGTGTTCTTACCATTAAAGGGGCTTAAAATCTGATGGGGGAATAGAATAGAATAGATAGAATAGAATAATAGGATATAGTTGGGGAAAGCATAGAATTTGGAGTCAGTAGAGGACCAGATTCAAATTTTGCCTCTGTCATTTATATCTCATATGTCTACACTTAGTGGGCAAGAGGAAGGAGACAAAACAAGAAATATGGCAGAGAATGAAGAATTAGAAATAAGAGAAAATGTATCATATGTTAAGAACATTTTTCTCAATAATATTTTATTTTTCCAATTACACGTAAAGATAGTTTTCAACATTCATTTTTGTAAGATTTCAAATTACAAATTTTTCTTCCTCCCTCCCTATTCTACCCTCTCCTCAAAACAGTGAGCAATCTGATATCATTTATACATGTACAATCATTTTAACATATTTCCATATTTTTCATGTTGTGAGAGAAAAGAAAAGCATGAGAAAGAAAAAAAACAACTAAAAAAGGTGAAAATAGTATCCTTTGATCTGCATTCAGTCTTCATGATTCTTCCTCTGAAGGTGACATTTTCCATCCCAAGTCTACTGAAATTGTCTTGGATCACTGTATTGCTGAGAAGAAGTGGATCAAAACACCTCACAATCTTTCTGTTTGATCCTCTCCTTTTATGGAGATATTTTAATGGTGTTCATTTCTTGATTCCCCCACCAAAAGAGAGTGAAAATAAACTTAATGAAGTAGAGGGAAGAATAAATTATTTATTAAACACTTTCTATTGCCATGCACTTGCTAAGTATAAAATTTTACAATATTATATTATTTAATCTTCACAACAACCTTGGGAGGCAGGTGCTATCCTTGACACTATTTTACTGTTGAGGAAATTGAGGCAAACAGAGGTCAAATGCCTTGTCTAGAATTACACATATAATAAGTTGTCTAAGGCCATATTTGAATTCAGGTCTTCCTGACTCCAGGCCTACTACTCTCTCAAAGGCACTACCTACGTGCTGTCTCAAAGTAAATCATTCTATCCTATTCAGTAGAGCAGATGATCACTTTTTCAATTTAAAGAAGATAAAATATTGAATCCCAGATACTGGTACCACAACCTTGCACAGAGCTAAGATATTTAAGCAAACCCAGCCCACACTCTTTACACGCCTATGATTACTATATTATGGTTTCATTCCCCAGATGACCATTGTGTGCCCATGAAATAACAAACAACTTGATAAGCAAGAATGACTCCAACCCTAAATGAGAATCATTATTTGGTTAAACCAAAGAATCCAACTTATTTCCCTAGATACTACTTTAAACACTCTGGATTTTTCCATCCTGTTTTGGCATCAGTTATACTAAAGTGACTTCTATTTTTAAACCTAAATTTTCTTTTTTTTCTTCTTTTAAGTGTTAAAAATATTTGGTTTTTTGGTTTTTTTATTAAAACTTCTTATTTTCAAAAAATATGCATGGATAATTTTTTAACATTGATCCTTACAAAATCTTGTGTTCCAAATTTTCCCCCTCCCCTAGATGGAAATTAATACAGTATATGTTAAAGATGGTAAAATTATATGTTAAATCCGATATATGCATACATATTTATACAATTATCTAGCTACACAAGAAAAATCAGATCAAAAAGGGAAAAAATGAGAAAGAAAACAAAATGCAAGCAAACAATAATAGAGTAAAAATGCTATGTTGTGATCCATATTCAGTTCTCACAATCATCTCTCTGGGTATAGATGGCTCTCTTTATCATAACATCATTGGGACTGGCCTCAGTTATCTCATTAATCTCCTTTGCTCACTTCACTTAGCATCAGTTCATGTAAGTCTCTCCAGGCTTCTCTGAAATCATCCTGCTGATTGTTTCTTATAGAATAATAATATTTATTAACATTCATATACTTATTCAGCCAATCTTCAACTGATGGGCATCCACTCAGTTTCCATTTTCTTGCCACTACAAAAAGGGCTGCCACAAACATTTTGCTCATGTGAGTCCCTTTCCCTCCTTTATGATTTCTTTGGGATATAAGCCCAGTAGAAACACTGCTAGATCAAAGGGTATGCATAGTTTGATAGCCCTTTGACTATATAAACCTAAATTTTCTTATCCAGACTTTTGGAAAAGCTGTCCTTCACCTTCTGCCACCTATATAATTTATCTTTTGGAGGGTTTCAGGGATAATAGTTTTCATTTCGCTTTGAGATTATTTATTTTGTCTTACCAATCAGTCCTATAGGCATAAAATCATGCTTCTTAAATATTGTTTTAATAGCTGTAAGAAATAATTACAACTGATTTAAATTAGAAATCTCAAGCCAGAATCATCATGCATCTCTGACAAATTCTTTTCTGTTTTCAACTTCCAATAAACACCAACCAGTGCCCTTATTCTCTGCACCATTCTAAACTTTTTTCTGATGTGACCCAATGTCAGACAAAGACCATGATCTCTATTTAACTTATTAAGAAAACATTGCTAAAGCACACTGATCTAGAAGTCCTCTCTCCACGATGCTAATTACAATTTTGCCACTATTAATACTCTCTGCCTTCCCCATCCTGGACATCTTCTCCTCCTTTGGCTTCTGCAACATTTGTTTTGTTGTCTCTATTGGTTTTCTCCTCAGTAACTTTGTCTCAAAATGGAAAGCAGTCTAGTAGAAACTAGGTATAGACTAACATCTCTTACTATGGAAAGATAAAATTAAAATGGCTATGATTTAGCTATAAAGGGCAATTTTAAATTAAATGTAAATTACCTTTCAGATTTATAAATTAATGAAAGCATTTATGACCAAATAGAATATAGAAAAGATTATGGGAGGTAAATGAATAATTTTTATTACATTAAGTTAAAAGGTTTTTGCACAAACAAAACCAATGTGACAAAAAAGAAGGAAAGCTAGAAATGGGGATGGGGGAAGAGGTAGGGTTGGAGGCAGGGATATGAATTTCTAAGCTAAAGATCTCATTTCTTAAATCTATGTAGAGCAGAGTCAAATTTATAAAAATCAGAGCCATTTCAATTAATAAATGGTCCAAGGATATTAACAGGATAAAGAAGAAATCAAATTTATCAATAGTCTTATGAACAGATGCTTTGTCTCTAATAATTAGAGAAATACAAATTAAACTTGTATGGCATCATCTCACATATATCAGTTTAGCTAATATGACAAAAAGGGAAAATGACAAGTGTTGGAAGAGCTGTGGGAAAATATGTATACTAATGCACTGCTGTTGAAGTTATGAATAGATCCAACCATTCTAGAGAATAATTTTAAATTATGCCCAAAGGGCTATAAATCTTTGACCCAACAATACCACTCTTAGGTCTGGATCCTAAAGAGACCCAAGGAAAAGGAAAAAACCTATGTGTCCTTTATGGAGGCTTCATACTGGGAGGGAGGGAATTGCCCAGTGATTTCATAAAATGAGAAATCATGGAAGAGTTAGCATCTAAATCTGTGGAGAACACCTGAACCAATGAAATCAGATGCTCTGAAGTAGCAAATTTGTTCTTGAGGTTTTGTTAAAAGAGGCAGAAGAATATTTAGAAAAATACTGAATTTGGAATCAGAAGCCCTACATGGAAATCTTGTATCTCAGTTTCTTATAACTGTGGAAATATGTGTAGAAGAATTGCACATGTTTAACATATATTGTATTACTTGACATCTAGGGGAGAGGATGGGAGGAAGGAAGAGAAAAAATTTAGAACATAAGTTTTTGCAAGGGTAAATGTTGAAAATTTTCCATGCATATGTTTTGAAAATAAAAAGCTTTAAAAAAAAAAAAGTAGATGTATCAAACATATGGCTCACACTACTCCTGACTCCACTCAAACCAGAATAAAATATAACTAGGAAATACTTAAGAAAACAAATGAAAATATAATAAAACACAGATTATATTAACTTGTGATTTTCTAATTCAATATATCAGTCCTCAGAGACTCTTTATATATGGTTTGTTCATTATTATTTTAGTAAGATCTAATTCTTCATGACTCCATTTAGAACTTTTTTTGGCAGAGACAATAAAGTAGTTTGCCGTTTCCTTCTCATTTTACAGATGAGGAAAATAGGCAAAATAAGATTAAATGACTCTCCCAGCTAGTAACTGTCTGAGACTAGGTATGAATGGGACTCCTGGCCTGGCACTCTAACCATTGTACTATCTAGCAATGGTTATATATGGTTTATTGGCTCCTGTTTTTATTTGATTTTGACACCACTACTTTAGAAAGCATGTCCAATATGTGATTTGTTTTGTTTGACTGCTTATAATCCAGCAGAAATAGTAACTATCCTTCTTTATTCTTTTTGCCCACTTCCTGCCCTCATCCTTCCAGGAGTCCTGCTAATACATCAACCTCCATAGCCATAATCTAGAGCACATCCTCTACTTCCTCAACAGTCACAACTATTAGAGAACTGGAAAAGAAAATTCTCACCACCAAAGTCCCTGGCACTGTCAAATAGTTCAGCATGAGAAATGGATATGGCTTTGTTAATAGAAATGATGGAAAAGAGAATATATTAACTTTTTCTTTATCATTGTAAAGCCCCTTTCATTTGATATAACTGAAACCTACCATATAGGACTTCACATGGTGCTTTGCACATAGTAAAATCTTACTATTTCCTTCTTTCCTTTCTTCTTTCATCCCTTTCTTTTTTATTTCTTTCCTTTCTATCTCTCTTCATTTACACTTAAATGCTTAAATCCTTTAGCATCACTCCTACATATTGCCACTTGTGATATAATTATTACCTATTATAGCTCATCTACTTCTGATTCTGCTGTTGTATTAAAAATATACAATTCCTTTTCTCACCATAAGCATTTAGCTCACAATGAACCATCTACTCCCTTAAAATTATGAGGGGAAAATAATTTTAAATTAGAAAAGTATTGATGTGCTATTTCTCCAAATTTTTTGTCTTATATTTCCCTGCTTCTATATCCTATGCATTTTAAAAAGATTTTGGGGGGGATATTTTTAAAGCAAAAATGTACCTTTTACATATTTCCTTTTATATACAAAGGCATATTGTGGGTTTTCTTTAAAAAAATTTACTTCTATTAGAAAATGCCATATACCAAGATGTTATGTCAAAAATTCTCAAAAGAATAAAAATAATAACATATACTTTAATATATTTAACATGTATTGTTCTACCTGCCATCTGGGGAAGAGGTGGAAGGAAGGAGAGGAAAAATTGGAACAAAAGGGTTTGCAATTGTCAGTGCTGAAAAATTACCCATGCATATATCTTTTAAATAAAAAGCTATAATAATAAAAAAGGATAAAAATAAAAATTTTACTAATAAAAAAATACAGCCCCTTTAGGTATAGAGGAAATGTTTCATTTTGAACTAATTTATTCTAAACTGATCAAGTGCTAAATTTTTTAAAAATAAAATTATCTTTTTCCCCCTGTCTTTGATTATAGTCAATTGTAATTTTGTTGAAATAATGCATTTAAATTTTATTGTAAAATGTTATCATCTAACCAATTTCACATTTATAACTAGAATGGTATCACATTTATCTAGCATTTTATAATTTAAAAATTCCTTTTTTACAATAATTTCAGGAATCAAGTAGTGTAAATATCAGGTAGCATAAAAATTATTTTTTCAAGTGTTGAAATTGAAAATAAAAATGTACATTTTTAATAATTTAGCTATCTGAGTTTAATGGCAAGGAGCATGATAGTGAGGTGAGTTCTAGGTTGAGTTCTAAGACTTAGAACATCAAAAGTAATTCAGAAAGTAGCGGGTCTTTTTCACTTTTAAAATTTTATTTTAAAAAAATGACAGGAAAAAGGAAAAACTGAAAAAGAAGATGAAAAAAAATAAACAAAACAAAAGAGAACATTTTCCTGTACCCAGCAGAACATTAGGAAAGATTTGAAATATATAATAACAAATTGTCAGTTCAAGAAAGTATATATATATATATATATATATATATATATATATATATATATATATATAATTTCTTTTACTAATATATATAGTATAATATATAATATTATATAGTATAATATAATATTATATATTAGTAAAAGAAATTATATTCATGAATGTCCATCTTTTCTTCATTTCCTTGTAAATTGTTCCTTTGGTCTCTGCTCTTCATCTTTTTTCTTGTTACTTGCAAAATTTTCTGTTTGATCTTGAAATTTCAAAATTTGGCAATAATATTCCTAGGTGTTTTCCACAAAGAATCTCATTGACGTGATAATCAGTGAATTTTTTTTTTCTATTTCTACTTTCCCCTCATGTTCTTTCACTCCAGGACAATTTTCTTTAATTATTTCTTGCATTATTTTGTCAAGATAATTTTTTTTTGTCACAATTTTCAAGCAGTCCAATTATCCTTATATTTTCTCTTCTTGATCTATTTTCCATATCTATCTGCTTTCTTATAAAATGTTTCACATTATGCTCTGTTTTTTCATTCTTTATAATCTATTTTGTTATTTCTTGTTCTCTCATAGCTCCACCGGCTTTCCCTTGCCTAATTCTAATTTTCAGAGTTATTTTCATCTTTGAGGCTCTGCATCTTCTTTTCTAGTTGTTTAACATTTTTTCATAATCTTCTTGTTTTTCTTGGATGGTTTTTAAGTTTTTCCTCAATGTCTCTAATTTGATTTTTGAATTCTATTTTGAGTTCTTCTATAAATTCTCTCTGGGCCAGGAGTCATTTCACTTTATTTTTAGGGATAGGAGTTTTTACTTCTGTCCTCTTCTTAAGCTGAACCCAAGTCTTCCCTCTATGGTTGGGTTCTTTCTTTTTTACCAATTCATTTTTTTTTAATAATAAGTTTTGATGTTAAGCATCTCTAATGATGAAGTGGGGGGGGGGGGGTGCCTCTAGCTTCACTTCAGCTCTTCCCTCCAAGCTGGAACTCCAAACCAAGAGTTCCATCCTTCTGTAAGTGCCCACAGTCAGAAGCATCCCTGTCCCCCTGCCTCTGCATTCACTGGGTTGTGCTGGCTCCTTCTCACCCAGGGCTGCATCTCCACAGTACAGCTGGGCCTGGTGTTCCTAATCAGCTGAGTTTCTCTCAGTTTTCTAGGACTCAGAGACAATTCCTCTACCTCCACTCCCACTCCTTATACTATCTTGGAGGAGGAAGTCTCTGTAGTTCCTGCTGAAGCTACAGAAAAACCCGCTTAGCCCCAGGAGGCCTCATTTAGTATTTTTGCAGAGTTAGACTGAAAGTGTTTGCACTTCACAATAGTTAATCTCCAGCTAGAGTCTTTCTTTTAATCTTCTTGGATTGTACCAGAAAGACCCCTGTTCTGTCCAATTCTTTTTAATTTTTCATATTTTAATTTACTATAAGGCACAAATTTGTTCTACTTGTGAAAGAAATCTGGAGAGCTTGAAATTTACCAACCTACTCCTTCTTCCCAGAATCTTTCCAATTGAAAAAGTATTGATGGTAAAAGCTCTAGAAAACATGTTAAAAAAAGGAACAGTTGAAGGAATTGGTTGTGTTTAGCTTCAGTTAAAGAAGACTCAATATTTCAAAGACTATCTTGAAACTACTAAAAGACTACTTTGTAGAACCAAGGGAAAATACTTTTAAAAATTCTTCTGCAAGAACAGTGGGTAAGGAATCTTCAATCAGTGGAAAGACTTACATGAACTGGCAATAAGCAAAACCAAAAAACATTGTATAGTAACAGAAAGATTACATGATGATCAACTATAATGGACAGGGTTCTTCTCAATAATGGAGTGATTCAAGACAATTCCAGTAGACTTGGGATGGAAAATGCCATCTGCATCCAGAGGGAGAACTATGGAGACTGAATGTGGATTGAAGCATAGTATTTTCACTTTCACCTTTTTTTGCTTTTTTACTTTTTCTTTCTCATTATTCTTTCCCTTTTGGTCTGATTTTTTTTATAACAACATGAGAAATATGGAAATACATTCCTGTTTTAGAGAGGTAAGTAGGTAAGAGAGAGAAGGACAAAAATTTTGAACACAAAATTTTACAAAAACTAATATTGAGAATTATGTATATGTGGAAAAATAAATACTATTGAGGAAAAAAACCTTCAGGCAAATCATAAGGGAAAAATTGGGAAGGAAAGGGATCTGGTGGTATTAGATCTCAAACTATACCACAAAATAGTATTTATCAAACATATTTGTTATTAGTTTTAAAAATATATGGAAATATTAATCAATGAAATAGATTAGCTAACAAGATCCAGAAACAACCAGACATAGTAGTGGTTAATGTAATGGGCTGAAACTGAGTGGATGCATTGAAGTCTGAGCACTTAAGACTAATTACCAATTGGGCAATAGATTAACATATGATTGGAGAAAGAATGACCCTGCCCACTACTCTGTGCAGGTTTTGATCTGTTGGCCTATAGAGAGATTGAGGGGGTGGAGTGAGAAAGCCAGAGTTACTCCTGGAAGGATTTGTGTCAAGATTCCACTCATTTGATATCGACATTCTGTTCACCTCCACAATGAATAAAGATCAAGGACTTTTGCTGATTCTAAAGTATCCAAGGTGCTAATGTGGTCATCACAGTTAATACAAGCATGTCTGAGCATGCTCAGGTAACCTAAGATAAAGGTGCTCTTGGAGGGCCTTTGGAGCATATCCATATTTCCTTACACAGAGGCCTCTACTTTCCCTACCGTATGAAGGGGGGTGGGGGTGGGGGGGTTGCCTTTTATGATTTACTACCTACATCTTTAAAACTGGGAAGATTAAATCAACCACTTTATTTTCTATCTACCTCTCTATTTTCATGTTTTTTAGCCAATATTATCTGCTATATTTAAAGGGAAAGATCCCACTTCAGGATGGATGCCATTATTAAAAGGAAAGATTATTCTTTCCCTGTTCTCCCTCTTTTACCCTGCATCCAAGAAATGAGCCTGGGAGTATTTTTTCTGTTCTTTATTATTTGTCCTCCTTAGTTTTTAGTACTGGAAGTTCCTCTTGGAACTTGGGAGTTTGAGACATGCAAACCATGGAGCAGTTGATGGAGATAGTCAGTCTGGCATGGAAATCCTGAGAAGCCAAGGTGCCTGGTACTTAAGCTTCAGTGGAATTTTGAACTTGAAACTGGAATTGTGCTCTCTAAGAAATGATCTAAGTCCCCCCAGAGATTGAGGTGCTATGAGGGTGAAGAAGTAGATTTTATCTCCCATATATTGAAGGAATAAGTTTGTCTTATTTGTATTAAGTTTGGCAAATATTCCTGGGTAAAAACTAATCTGTTAGTGGCTGAATGGAACTAGAATACGAGGAACTACCCTTGCAACTGAGGGAACAACATCAATTGGAGGACTGGGGCTATTTGCAGAGTGCCTAGATTCCCAATCTCTTTAAGTATGCCAGAGCTTGGAGGACAATGAAATATAACTTGGCCTTCAGGGGGTGAGGGCCAGGGAATATTGTTACAAGTTTAGTGTTTGAACAATACTATATGATGACCAGCTCTGATGGACCAGGCCATCCTCAGCAATGAAATCAACCAAATCATTTCCAATGGAGCAGTAATGAACTGAACCACCTATGCCCAGTGAAAGAACTCTGGGTGATGACTAAAAACCATTACATTGAATTCCCAATCCCTATATTTATGCCCACCTGCATTTGTGATTTCCTTCACAAGCTAATTGTACAATATTTCAGAGTCTAATTCTTTTTGTACAGCAAAATAACGGTTTAGTCATGTATACTTATTGTGTATCTAATTTATATTTTAATATATTTAACATCTACTGGTCATCCTGCCATCAGGGGGAGGGGGTGGGGAGTAAGAGGTGAAAAATTGGAACAAGAGGTTTGGCAATTAAATAAAAGGCTATTAAATTAAAAAAAAAAAAAAAACAAGTTTAGTGTTTGTTAAACCCAAGGACTTCAACAACTAAGCTAAGTTATTCATTAATAATTGCTAGGAAAACTGGAAATCCATGTATCAGAAATCAGCTTTAAGAAAATATCTTATGATGTATATATACAACATAGCCTTCGTGAGAATAAAAGATCTGACGGCTAAAATTTGTTCATAAATAAATTTTATACACACATACACACACAACTTATAACTATAGTTAATAGAAGAATTCTTGATTGAATGAGGGAAGGCAAGAATCACAGGATATAAAATAGACAATTTTGATTTCTATAAAATCAAAGAAGAAGTTGTGAAGGAAGAGTTGTGAAGTTGTTGAACTATTTTGAAAAACAATTTGATGTTTGTGGCACCCCTTTTTGTAGTGGCTAGAAACTGGAAAATGAATGAATGCCCATCAATTGGAGAATGGTTGGGTAAATCGTAGTGTATGAATGTTATGGAATATTATTGTTCTGTAAGAAATGACCAGCAGGAGGAATACAGAGAGGATTGGAGAGACTTATATGAATTGATGCTGAGTGAAATGAGCAGAACCAGGAGATCATTATATACTTCAACAACAATACTATATGAGAATGTATTCTGATGGAAGTGGACATCTTTGACAAAGAGAAGATTTAATTCAGTTCCAATTGATCAAGGATGGACAGAACCAGCTACACCCAAAGAAAGAACACTGGGAAATGAGTGTAAACTATTTGCATTTTTGTTTTTCTTCCCAGGTTATTTTTACCTTCTGAATCCAATTCTCCCTGTGCAACAAGAGTACTGTTCGGTTCTGCACACATATATTGTATCTAGGATATACTGTTACATATTTAACATGTATAGGACTTGCCATCTAGGGGAGGGGGTGGAGGGAGGGAAGGGAAAAGTTGGAACAGGAGTGAGTGCAAGAGATAATATTGTAAAAAATTACCCAGGCATATGTTCTGTCAATAAAAAGTTACAATTATTAAAAAAAGAAAAAGAAAAACAATTTGAAAGTGTGACCAAAAAATCACAGAACTATGTATATCTTTTGAGCTAACGAATTGCTGCTAGGTTTATACTATGCCCATTATTTGTAGGATGATAGTATATTAGTTTATATATGCAATAGGACATTTTTATACCATTCATTATTAATGAGAGCAACTTAGTAGGATTTATATGAACTAATGCAGAGTGAAGTAAGCACTAGAACAGTATAAATGGTTTAATAAGTGATCAGCATTTCTAGAAGTTTTTCATCCTTTTCTTACTCTCTTCCTTGTCTGAACCTTTGCTCAGATGATATGCTTAGCTGAAAAAGACCTCTACCCACTTCATATCCATTTATTGAAGTCCTTTCCTTCCTTCAAAACCCAACGTAGGAATCAATGCCATCATGAAGCTATCCCCAATCTCAAATTTCTCATAATTCCATTGTCTGGACTCATCATTTAGATTTATTTCACTCGCTGGTGTGCTGTACTACCTTGTTTGCAACCTAATTGTAAATTTTAGCCTTCTCAAACTTGTTCTCAAGAAAAAAAAGAAAGAAAATACATCTTCTTCACTGAATTGGAGAAATGGGGGACTAAGATTTGGAGAATTACATATATATTAGGTTTAATTGATATATTACTTCTGATAAGTTGCTTTTTCTTCTTTTGTTCCCTTCTAGTTTTTGTTATAAAAGAAGGATTTCTGGGTGGGAAGTAGGGAGAAATGTATTTAGAAATGAAAGTGATGCAGCAACAACAAGATTATGTGATGATTAACTCTGTTGGAAGTGACTCTTTTCAACAATGAGGTGATTCAAACCAATCACAATATACTTGTGAGGTAGAGAACCAGAAAGAAGATTCTAGGGACTGAGTGTGGTTCATAACATAGTATTTTTCACTTTTTTGTTTTTATTTGCTTGCTTTTTTTTTTCTTTTTCCTCTGACTTTTCTTCTGTGGCATTATAAATGTGGAAATATGTATAGAAGAATTACACATGTTTAACATATATTGGATTATTTGCTGTCTAGTGAGGAAGTGGGGGAAGGAAGGGGGAAAAATTTGAAACATAAGGTTTTATAAGGGGAAAAGTTGACAACTATTTTGCATGTATTTTGAAAATAAAAGACTATTATTTAAAAAGAAATGAAGGTGATGTAAACAAAAAATATCAATAAATTGTTAAACTCTATTTGAAAAAAATAATAAATTGCAGTTATCCCTTATGTCAGAGACTCTCTTATTTCATAAAGATATATTTTTGATATCTCTCTTGGCCTTTTGACTCATAGGCCTTTCTCTGGAAACTTGGAATTATGTATGTATAATATTCTCTAATATACTGAGTCCAATTCTTTACTTGTAAATACTCAGTTCACAATGTTAAAGCAAAATTTTGATAAAAGATGGAGAAAATTTTAATAGAAATTTTTAAATGGGTAGTTGTTTGTCCTGAAGATGTATTTAACTTTCAGTCACTTGAAATCACTCTGCTTCTAGTGAAGGTCCCAACTCCCAAGTCTTGACCGACTTTCCCCCCACAATTACAGGGGTGTATGGGGTATTCAGGTGGGTGGCATTTTTCATTAACAACAGTAATGGAAAACTTCCTAACAATTATTTTTATTCAAAAATAGAATAGGCTACCTTGATAAGTAATGAGTTTACCCTTTTTTAGAGGTCTTCAAGCAAAGGTTGCTTGACCACTTATTTATACAGTTATGGAAAATGGATATAAAGGAAAAGGCTAACATAAAATACAACAATTTCCCATTTAAAATATAACATTTAAAAAAATAGATCATCACAATGAAAAAACCAAAATAGCTAAGAAATCAATTCAGTCAGCAAACGCTTTACCTCCCTGTTAGGTTCAAAGACACAGAAGCTAAAATAAACACTAGTTTAGAGTGTAAAATAATTACAAAATGCAAGTGGAGAATGGAAGATTATCTGCAAAAAGTGACAGAGGATGAAGCAAGTCTGCAAAAACTTGGCCTTACCAGTGTGCTGGTAAATGATTAACAACTGGCTCTTTGAAAAAAATAAATCATACAAGATATTAAAACTTAATCCACATTTATTAGCACTTCTTCCTCACTTTCTTAAATCTAAACAATCAACAAAATAATAAACTAAGTTATGATTTGTGGCATTTGTTGATTTTCAAAATGTAAATGTTCACACTAAAACTTTGAGTAATCATCTTTCATGAGCCAGATACTCTACCACCCCCTTGTCTGAGATCCAGCTAAGCCAGATCATTTAGAAAATATTTCTACATGAACTCCAAAGGACAATAGCAGACTGCTGCCATAGCAAGCTCTTCATCATCAAGGACTATAAAACTATATTTAGGTTCTAGAATCTTAGCTGCTGTTTATGCCATATAGAAGGAAGTAGACACTCAAAATTAAGACAGAAAGAACAGATGAACTAAACTAAGTCTATACAGAATAAATCTGTGTTTGAAGTAGCATAATTGTGGAAGCATTAAAAAAGGTATATTTTTTAAAATACATTAAAATGGGGAAGATACAAAATAATTGAAAAAATTATCAAACTATTGTTCCCCCCCCCAAAAAAAATCCACAAGACACCAATAACTACTATTACATACGCCTATTTCTCATCTCCATAAAATGTAGAAATGTCAAAATTGTAGTAGAATCAATATAGGAATGAGCATACTTATAAACCTTGGTATTCCTATCCCAAGAGAAATCAGTACAACAAGGGATCATATGTCCTGACGATAAAACAAAATTCAGGACTTGGAAACAGTTCAAATACTTAATAATTTGTGATGCTGAGTGAATCCTTAACCTCAATCTGCCTTGGTTTCTTCATCTACAAAATGGAAATAATAGCACCCACCTTTCAAGGTTGTTGTGAAAATTAAATGAGATAATATTTATAAAACATTTTATGAAGTTTAAAGTGTTATATAAATCCCATCTATAATTTCTACCTATTTATGCTTTTTAACTTATACTCAAAGGATATAAAAGACAGAAACAAAGGTTCAACCTATATAAAAAGATTAATTTCAGGACTTTTTGTAGTAACAAAGAAGTAGAAGCAAAAGAAGTGTCCATCGATTGGGAAATAGCTGACAATTATGGTATAAAAACATGAAATATCTTTATGCAGTAAGAACTGATAAATATGAGGATTTTTAAGAAAGATGCAAAGAATTTTATGAATTTATGCACCGAGAGAACCTCAAACAAAAGAGCAGTATGTACAATGACTCCAACAATTTTAATAAAAAGATTAACAAAAGGAAATTGAATTCTGTATAATTGAAAAATAAGAAAAGATTCTAGAAAACAAACTGACTCATATCTATCTGCTACTGTAGCAGCTATGTAACTAGATAGGTAGGCAGATAATGTAGGCAAGTAAGACAGTCCCCATTCCCAAGAAGCTTAAATTCTAAATGAGGAACACATAAAAAGGTACTAGGAATATAAGAACACATACCTGAGTGTGGACATTATAAAAACATGGCAAAGAAACAGTATTAAGGCCTATATCTTGACAGAATAAGACAAAAAACTAAAATGACTACTGTACAACATTTCAGATATGATCCCTGAAAATAAAAACTGGATGCCTTAGCTTTGTTGTTTTTCTTTATCAGAGGAAGGGCTTATTATGCAAAGAGGAAAGGAAAAAAAAACACATATAAAGACAAAAAAATATCAGTATAATATGTTTTAAAAGAATAAAAATCATTTAAAAATAGAATTTGCTGCTCAGAAGATTGTCCTTCAGTGTACATCTTTTGATTCACATGGCCTCTAGACTTATTCAGGACCTCTTCACCTCTTGCCTGCATTATTTTGCCACAGCCTCCTCATTGGCTTACTCCTCTCTTCTCTCTCCCTTCTCCAAAATTCTAACTATAGTTGCCAAAATAATCTTCCTATGATCAAAGTCCTGTGATGTCATTCTAGCCTTAAGATTGAATTTAACTTAACTAGGAGAAGACTTGAGTATATAAATGGAAATTTCAGAAAAAAGCATTTAAACATTTCTTATGAATGATCACAAAGTTTCTTGTTCCTGAGACCAGGGCTTCCTGACCTGAGAACTCAAAATCAGATAATTGTCAATCACTGATCAATTTATCCAACGACCACCTGGAAGACAACTTCTGGAGGTAGTATTCCACTGCCTGCTTTCTAAGTCTTTAAATGGGCCTGGTCTTCTCCATTCTTTTTCCTGGGCATCACTCTATGAAAAGATCTCAGAGATATCTGTATAGTCACCTCCCTAACTTTATCTTTAGCCAATTTATCTCACCTCTGGACCAGCATGAGGGAGAAATGCTCTGGGAGTCTCTGAGTGAAATCATCCAGCAAGAAATGGCTTTTTTTCCCAACATCTTCCCATCACTAACGACCCAGTCTAAAGTCAGGAAATGAATCCCACAGCCCCAGAAAGCCTCCACCTAATCATTACGTAGTTCATCCGGCTGGGGTCTTAAGTTAGCTTCTTGGTTTGAAAGCTGTGATGATACAGTGGGATTTGGGGCCAGGATTTGGGAGGAGAAAGTCTATTGGCAGAATCTACATTTTTTGGTTCCTCCATCTCCACCCATAGGAGTGCAGCAAAAAGCTGGGAATGGAAGTAAGGATGTGTCACATAGATGTGTTAATGCAAATAGGTCTGAGTTATAAGAAATCTAAATATTAATTCCATAGTCTAATAGCCAAAAATGGAAGTTAATGTATCAGACAGGCTGGGAGGGGGGAAGTTAGTTAGTATGAGGATGAATAGGAGTGGGGAGGAAGACTTAAAGGGAATATATATCAGCCTTAGTTAAATTACTGAAAGTAGGAAAGGACATATTTATTTTAATTCTGCTTGACCAGCAATGTAGCTTTTTGTGACAACAGGGTTTCATAGAATACTTTCACCAAAATGAGAAGAACCAAGAGAACACAGTAACAATAAGATTATGTGATGACCAACTGTGATGGACCTGGCTCTTTTCAGCAATGCAGGGATTTAAGGCAATTCCAATAGATTTGGAATGCAAAATGCCATCTGCATACAAAAAGAAAACTATGCAGACTGAATGTGAATTGAAGCATAGTATTTTCACCTTTTTGTTGTTGTTTGTCGGATTGATTTTTTTTTTATTTCTCACAGTTTTTTTCCCTTTTGATCTGATTTTTCATGTACAATATGACATGGAAATATGTTTAAAAGAACTGCACATATTTAATATATATCAGATTATTTGCTATCTTGAGGAGGTGGTAAGGAAAGGGAGGAAAAGTGGATGTTAAATACATATATATAAAAGAAAAAAATGCTTTCCCCAAAGTGTATTTAATCATCAAGCACTGGCGGCAGGTATCACAATACTACTAACAGACCGTAATTTAAATACAACATTTATTGATCCTGCTGGAGGAGGAGACCCTATTTTATACCAACATTTATTCTGATTTTTTGGCCACTGTGGGTATATGATTCTGTACTTGTTGATAATAAGATTAACAGACCAGATCCACATCTTCACATGCCTACACTTTTATAGACTACATTGGCATGAATTAACCTAAAAGAGAAACGGATATATAAGCAAGCACTGGCCCAAGGATACAAATTAAATGAGAAAAAGGAATAATAATAATAATAAACACAAAGAATGAGGTCATATTGTGAAGTGATGGTCAATTCATATATAAATGCATTAAGTACCTACTATGAACAAATTAATGAAAATATATTATTGAGGACCTACTAAGTGCCAGACCCTATATCTAGGGCTGGGAATACAACCCCAAAAGTGATTCGAAAACTGCTATCCAGGAATTTCCATTCAAACAGGAGGAGCCAAACATATGGGAATTGGTAGACAGGGAAGAAAACTTTGCTGTGGAAAATCATGAGGATTGTGAGCAGAGTCACAAAACAGTTTACTGAAATTCCCCTTCCATAAGCAATGATAGTATTTATTTGATTATTTTTTTTTTCCACAGCCAAAGTTGGGCATTGGCAGGAGTTGAGGGGAAAGGAAAGAAGAGTAAGGAAAGTATGTAAACTGATGACAAGAGAGTAACACTGGAATAAAACACTGTTGACCAACACAGTGAAAAACAGAAACTCTCTTGCTCTTCTATTTGTATCCTCAGTGCTTTTCTCAATGCTTTGTACATAGTAAACTCTTCATAAATGATCCATCCATCCATCCATCCATCCACCATCCATCAATCCATCCATTTTTCCAAACAAGCCTGAATTGATGTGTAGGGGGAATACACCTCTTAGCTAATGTGCAAAAAGAAAGGCAGGTCCTCTTTGACTTCAAATATCTTCTCCATAGCTTAACTAGATGCCTGGAATTTCCTCTAGCTCAACGGGGTAAGGAAATTGTGTCTCCAGAGAATAGAACATTCAATAACCTAGTTCAACATTTATTAAACACCTACATTGCACAAGACAAACCTCTGAGAAATACTACTATATTGAGAGAATTGCACATCAATCAAGTCATTTTTGGAAAAAGGAATCAATAGATGGATGGATGGGTGGATGGATGGGTACATGAGTGGAATGAAGCATTTATTAAGTGCTTACTAAGTACAAAGCAATGAATTAAACACTGGAGATATAAATAGAAAATCAAGACAGCCTTAGTTCTCAAGGAGTTCACAATCTAGTGGAAGAGGCATTTGGGAGGTTTTCATTGCAAGTAGGATAGAAAGTTCCCATGGTGTAGCAGTAAAACAGATGGTAAGGTATCTTCTTTACCAACATTTCCCTTGATCAAATCATATCCGTTTTTGATGCTGAACCATTTGACACTGGGCTGTAATGGAGAGGGAGAAGGAAATTGGGAACAAATTGAAGGGAAAAGCACCAAGGTTTGGCAGTCAACTGACTTGCTGTGCAAAGTGAAAGGCAGTTACAACTTGAAAATTATTCTGAGGTTTCCTGTTGTGAGCAAAAGCCTGTCTGAAATACTTTTCTCATAGCATCACACAGACCTTTATTCAATAACATATATTTTCTGCTTAATGATGAGCACCTACTTTCCTATAAAGGGACTCAGGAAGGATTGTGCTATTAAACTTGGATTTCTAGGAGAAAACTCATCACTTACTTTTCATACCTTTCCCTATAGTAGACACTGGGGTTAGGGTAAAAGCATTGGTAGCTGAGGCAGTGTGGGAGCAAGGCTTGTCCTAAGCCAAATTGTATAGAAAAATTGAAGGTCTTTCCACAAGCTCTTTCAAGTCTTTCCCTTCTCTGAGAATTCCCCTCCCTCAGAGGGTCCAGAACTTTCCTTTCTTTCCTTTCCCTTCTTATTTGCCAAGACCTGATCTAAGCTCTGACTGACAAGTCTTAAAATGTTAGCCCTCTCAGGAGCATGTATGTTTTATTCAGGAATGAATCCTTAATTCAAATCCCTGAGGACAAAATTTCTGGTTCTGTAACAGACTTGTAGTAAAAATATAAGAAACAAAAGAATTTTCTTGGTAGCTCTCAGATCAACTATATTTTGATTCCCCTTAGCTGATAACGTTCTTCCCATCATCTATCACCTTGTATCCATTTTGTATGTGGCTTTATGGGTACATGTTACCTTGTCCTTAAAGCAGTTCTTAATCTGGAGGTCCAGGGAACCTGTGAATAGATGTATGGATGGAGTAGTTAGGTGGTGGGGTGGAGTAGAATAGGTAACAAATTTGGATGGAAAAAATTTACATCTTTATTTTTGCTAACCATTGGTTTCCTTGGTAATCCTTTTTATTTAATGCATTTAAATATATGAATGAAATATTTATTGAGCTTATTATGTGCAAAGTGTCATACTAAATGCTGGGTACACAAATAGAAAAGCATGACAATCTCTACTCTCAAATGCTCACATTCAAATGGGGGAAAACAACACATATGGAAGATTTCATCTGCAAATCAAATAGAAAGGTTCCATGATCCTTAGAATACAGCAACAAAGCAGTGTTCACACTCCTTGAAAGCACTTCTGCTGATAAAATCATCAGTTTTTTATATTGAACTTTTTGACACTGCTAAGAACTTTGGCAATATATTATTTGCATGAGTCCACAGGCTTCACTAGATTGCCAAAGGAATCCATGACACACATGAAAAGATTAAGAACTTTTATCTTATAGAATATAAGCTAATCAAGGGCAGGGACTAATTCTCTTCTGTCTTTGTACACTCAGTGTTTAGCACAGTACTAGAGTAGGCATTTAATAAATATTTGTCAAATAGCTGATTGACCATTGTTTGCTCTCTACTGTGTATATTTATAAGACCAACCCAGCATGAGTTTGTGGGAAGAAAGAAGCTAACAGCCACAACCACTGTGGGGGCACTTGGAAGCATTTATACAATTCATCTCTCCCTTTGGGAATCCAATTGGCAGAGATAAAGCAATGATTGGAATTCATTTTAAAAAAATTTAAGTTTCATGCAAGAAGATTTCCTATCAGAAATAGGATGGGCAACCACTGAAGATAATGTGCTCTTCAGCAATGGCAACATTCAGAGAGAGAATAGGTGACCAATATATCAAGAATGCTTTGGAGAGGCTTCTTGTTGAGTTAGGAGTTGAAGTAGATGTCCTTTGAATTTCTTTCTACTCTTAGATTCAGTGTTTTTGTATGAAGACCCTGGTTCTAGCCTCAGCTTGGTCACAAACTAGTTAATGTGACCACAAATTATTTTATATCTTTAGCCTATTTCCTTCACTGTAAAGTGGAAATAATAATGCTTAAACTACTCACTTTATAAGCTTGTTATGAAGAAAGAAGTTTTGTAAACTGTAGAGAAACATGACTTCCTTCTCTTCTTCATCCTCATTTTTCTTTTCCTCTTCCTCCTTCTCTTCTTCCACCTTCTTCTTCCCTTTTTGCAAGGCAATTGAGGTTAGTGACTTGCCCACAACTAGGAAGTTTTAGTGTCTAAGGCTGGATTTGAACTCAAGTCCTCTTGGCTCCAGTCCCAGTCCTCTATCCACTGTGCCATTTAGCTGCCAGATCTCCTACCTTCTTTTATTTCTTCTCCAGCGCCTCCTTCTCCTTCTCCTTTCTCCTCATTGTCATCCTCCTCATTATCACTTCACATCTTATTATTAAACTCATCTCATCATCAACATCTTATTATTATTCCTATCATAGTAATCTAAATAGATTTTCTAAACCCCATCCAGTGTTTTCTAAATCTAGAGATCCATCAGGGACCTATTTTTTAGAAACTAGCCATCTTTTATCCTCTCTTTATTATGTGATCAGCCCATCTTTTTTTTTTTTTTTCCAGTATTTAGTTTTTGGATATCTTTTTCAATGCTTAGTCCATGCTATTACAGACCAGATCTTCCTCAAGTCAGTCTGAGATTTTGTCTGAATTTGGGATGAAAAGAGATATTAACAGACAAAATAACAAAAGGGAATTTACTTAATCATGACATATAAAGGACATTCAGTAAGGAAACAATACTGGTCCAGGTAATCATGGCTTCTTCATTTCCATATGGAAACATGTCTGGCCAAGAGGGTATGTTGAGTTAGCAGGATATGCTGCCTCTCCTGGCAGTGGTATTGATTTCTCATAGGCTAGTCTCTTTTTATGATCCCAGGCAACTGGAAAGCCATTCAGTGGCTCAAATCTTAGCCCTTTGAACCAATCATGTCTTGGAAACAGCTTCCTTGCAGGGAAATAAAAATATCATAAATCTGCATAGGCAAAGAACCTGATAGACATTAAAAGATTGATTCCTTCTCTGTAAAGTGGGAATAATGATGCCTATACTACCCATCTCATAAGCTTATTATGAAAAAATAATTTTTGTGAATTGTAGAGAACTTTGGAAACAATTTCCTTTTCCTTCTCTTCATCCTCATTTTTCTATTCTTCTTCCTTCTCCTTCTTCTCTTTGCCCACCTTCTTTGCTACTTTCCCAAAACAACCACAATAACAACACTACAACACACACACACAACACATACACTTCATTGTCCATGATATGTTACACACCATTCACACCCACCACCTATTTCTACATTGCCCTTCTGGTCATCTACAATTTTTGTTCTCCAGAATTGATACAGACATAATGTTCAGATATCTTCAAGAAATTCCTTAAAACATTGCATTCTATGGAAGATTTAGTGAAGGATATGGACAAAAGTCCTACAGGATAAGAAAACACCAGGAAGTTGTGGTCTGCACAGTTAGAGGAAATAGCCACATTAATGATTCTACTGATCCATTAAAGCATTGAAATAATACAGACTATTCCAGACGACTGGGTTTCTCAATTCACCTATAAGCATTGTCAAGATAAGATGGAAACTGAATCCATCTCCAGATTATCTTCAGATTGTCACTAATGAAAAGCTGGACAAAATCAATAATAGAGCCTTATGGATCTTTTCATTTGAGCTACAAAAATTTAATTACACAAGTGATAGACTACTGGAGGGCAATTTGGAATTATACCCCAAAAATTCTAAAACTATATAAACTCTTTGATCCAACAATATTATTATTAGATCTATTTCCCAAGGTGATTAGGGAAAAAAGGAAAAGAAGTTATGTATTCTAAAATATTTGTAGCAGCTCTCTTTGTGGTAGGAAGGAGCTAGGAATTGAGGAGATATCCATCAATTAATTAAATTGTAGTATATGATTATGATAGAACTATGCTATAACATGAACAAGTTGATTTTAGAAAAACGTGGAAAGGCTTGCATGAAATATTGCAGAGTGAAATGAACAAAACCAAGAAAACACTGTATACAGTAATGGTAATATTGTTCAGAGTTACTATGAAAGATCAAGCTGTTCTGAGTAACATGAATATTCAAACCACTATGAAAGTCTTACAAAGGAAAATGTTATCCACCTCCAGAGAAAGAATAGATACATGAAAGTATGTATTCCAAATATATATGTATGATTCAAAATATATATCTATATCAAATTTTGACCTTCTCAAATGTGGAGTTAGGGAAAGGAAGGTGACAATTCAGAACTGAAAATGTAATAAAAAGATATAATAAGTACACATATTAAAAGAAAACAAAAAAACCAAGTGATGGACCATAATTCAGAGCTTTGTGGACATGCACATGTTTTTGGCAGAAGATACTATTATTTTCACCAGTCCAAATTGAGTCAATGGAATATACCTCCTTGTCATGCAAAGAGTAATAAAAGGTGTCAGTTCTCCCTTCTCAAGCCAGACAGAGAGCCATCATCTCCCAGCCCATCTGCCAAGCCAACTCCTTTCCTCCTCTCACCTCTCTGTAAAAGTTACTTTTTCCTACCACAGAAGGGTGAGGTCAAATGAAAGAATGTACAGAAAAGTAACCACCTGCCAACTCTCTCCTTCCAAGTATTAATCTTATTCTCCGTCCAAAATTTTCCCATCATGTTTGTACTGTTTCACTGGTTTTGGATTAGGAACACACTGAGAAGGGAGTAGTCTATATATTTAGATACCATAAATACTAACTTTTAGTGCATTTCCACATCCAACACTAGAGTATTACCTTGATGATCCTGGAATCCCACCTATGCCAGCAGAATGTAAAATCTCTAAGGTCCTACTAAGCAGGAAAGACTTCAAACACAGGCTCTGAGGACACCAGAGCATCTGTCATCTCAGAACCAGCCCAAGTTCATAAGACAACAAAAAAAGTATTAACTCGCATTCATGATTGACATTTCATTCTTTTCCTCCAAAGTAGTATGAAAAATGAGTTATTCCAAAATTCTTACATTCTAATGATGATCTGAATAAAAACTAGTTTCTACCAGCTCAAACTAATTGTTACATTTTTCATATAAGCATTTATACCTTGTAAATGGGCAAGTGCTTTGCATCATGTCTTTTTTTTTATTGTTTTGTTGATTATCTAGATTTAAGAAAGTAATGGAGAAAATGCTAATATTTCAGGTTAAACTTAAACATGTTGCACAGCATTGTTTATAGTTATTGTTTTGAGAGACAATTGTTAAATTTTTACTAATGCACAGCATTACTTGAAAATGTCCTTCCTGATGGTATCTGTTATCCTCTGCTCATCACATGTCCAGTTTCCACTGTATTCTAATGTATCTCCAGTTTTGATTGCTTCAAACAATATTCATAGCTATTCTTCATAAGTGCCACATAAGTTTTCCTCCTGACTTTGTAGTCACACACCCCAACAGAGTTCTCTTTTATTCTGTTTTGTCTTAGTGAGAATAACATTTTCCCACAATATAAGGTAAGAATGGTTTTCCTTCCACCTCTACCAGTCCACATAATAAAGAGAAATTTTTTTATATTATTCTTTTTTTTACTATAGCTTTTTATATACAAAACATATGCATGGGTAATTTTTCAACATTGACCCTTAAAAAAACTACTGTTTCAACTTTTCCCCTCTTTCACTCCACCCCCTCCCCTAGATGGCAGGTAGTCCCATACATGTTAACTATGTTAAAGTATATGTTAAATACATATATATACACATATTTATACAGTTATCTTGTTGCACAAGAAATATCGGATTTAGAAAGAAGGTTAAAATAGCCCAAGAAGAGAAAACAAAAATTCAAGTAAACAATAGCTGAAAGAGTGGAAATGTTATGTTGTGGTCCATACTCATTTCCCAGTGTTCTTTCTCTGGATGTAACTGATTCTGTTCATTACAGATCAACTGGAACTGATTTGGATCCTCTCATTGTTGAAGAGAGCAACGTCCATCAGAATTGATCCTCATGTATTTTTGTTGAAGTGTATAATGATCTCCTGGTTCTGCTCATTTCACTTAAGCATCAATTGATGTAAGTCTCTCCAAGCCTCTCTGTATTCATCCTGCTGGTCATTTCTTACAGAACAATAATATTCCATAACATTCATATACCACAATTTATTCAGCCATTCTCCAATTGAAGGGCATCCCTTCAATGTCCAGTTTCTAGCCACTATGAAAAGGGCTGCCACAAATATTTTTGCACGTTCGGGTCCTTTTCCCTTCTTTAATATCTTAAAGAGAACTTTTTAGAATCATAGGAACAGAAAGAGATCTTAGAGGTTATATGGTTTAACTCCCTCTTTTTAAAAATGAGGATTAACTTCCTCAAATATTCTTGATATTCTTCAAATAGCATGATTAAACTTATTTTGGTCAAATATATACTAAAACACATATCTGACCTTGAATCACCAGTCTGTTTCCCACTGAAAATTTGGGAAGCAGCACCAGAGGCCAAGTGTAATTAGGCCTTGTCTATCTTGAAAACACCCTGAAGCATCATTTGGACTTGTCCAAGCTCCAAGCTTTGTTTCTTGACTTTAATCTGGCAGCTCACTATTCCACTCTGCACAGTGGCTCTTCCAAACTTTTCCATTTCTCCTCAAATGGCTTTATACCCTTCCCATCCCACCCTCTGCTCTTTCAGTCTCCCTACTCTCTCCCTGCTCTTTGCTCATATTTATAGAAAAACATTGAATTAATTCATCATGAACGCCTTCTTCTTTCCTCTTCCTTATATCCCATCATTCACATTTCTGCCACTTTCTCCTGATCCATTTCATGTGATGAAATGATCTTATCTCTTTAATCCCTCTACCTGCTCAAGTGATCCCATCTGTTCAAACAGAAGGCTCCCTCTGTCATCTCCACTATTTTATTTATTTTCAATTTCTCCCTACTGATTCATCTCCTGCTGCCTATGAACATGCTCATGTTTCTCCCACATTAAAAAAAATATGTATATTTGCTTTATCCTTTCAACCAGCTAAGTATAACTTTGTATCTCTTCTGTCCTTTGTAGCTAAATGCTTTGAAAAAGGAAGAAAGCATCTACAAAAGATGCTTCTACCTCTTCTCTTAATCTCTTTTTAATCCTTTACAATCTGACTTCCAGCCTTATCATTCAAAGTAAACTGCTCTCTATAAAGTTACTAATGATCTCATAATTGTCAAATCCAATGGATTTTTATCTATCCTCTCTTTTATCTTTGACCTCTCTGTAGCCTTTGATACTATTGATCATTCCTCTTCCTTGACATTCTCTTCTCTCAGAAAAAAAAAATTTAAAGAATTAGAATAGTCAGTGAGGAAACAAAATTATCATTCTGCAGATGATATGATGCTATACTTAGAGAATTTTAGAGAATCGATTAAAAAAAGAGTTGAAATAATTAACAACCTTAGCAAAGTTGCAGGATACAAAATGAACCCATATAAATCATCAACATATATGTTACCAATTAAAGTCCAGTCACAAGAAATAAAAAGAGAAATTCCACTTAAAATAACTGTGGGTAATATAAAATATTTGGGAATCTACTTGCCCAGGAATCATATGACCACAATTACAAAGCATTTTTCACACAAATAAAATTAGATCTGAACAATTAAAAAATAATAATCGCTCATTGGGTTGGCCAAGTCAATATAATAAAAGTGACAATTCTGCCTAAATTAATTTACATGCTAATTAAATTTTCAAAAAATTATTTTATAGAACTAGAAAAATAATAAAATTTATCTAAAAGGACAAAAGATCAAGAATTTCAAGGGAACTACTGGAAAAAAAATCAAATGAAGGTGGCCTAGCTGTACCAGATCTAAAAGTATATTATAAAGCAGCAGTTACCAAAACTATTTGGTATTGGCTAAGAAATAGACTAGTTGGTCACTTGCAATAGGTTAGGTTCACAGGACAAAATAGTCAATAACTACAATAATCTACGGCAGAAACTAGGCATTGATCCACACTTAACACCATACACCAAGATAAAATCAAAATGGGTTCATGATCTAGGCATAAAGAATAAGATTATAAATAAATTAGAAGAACATAGGATAGTTTATCTCTCACACCTGTGGAGGAGGAAGGAATTTGTGACCAAAAAAGAACTAGAAATCATTATTGATCACAAAATAAAAAATTTTGATTATATCAAATTGAAAAGTTTTATACAAACAAAACTAATGCAGACAAGATTAGAAGGGAAGCAATAAACTGGGAAAACATTTTTACGGTCAAAAGTTTTGATAAAGGCCTCATTTCCAAAATATATAGAGTCTAATTTATGAGAAATCAAGCCATTCTCCAATTGATAAATGGTCAAAGGATATGAACAGACAATTTTCAGATGAAGAAATGGAAACTATTTCTAACCATATGAAAAGGTACTCCAAATCACTATTGATCAGAGAAATGCAAATTAAGACAATGCTGAGATACCAGTTATATACCTCTCAGATTGGCTAAGATGACAGGAAAAGATAATGATGAATGTTGGAGGGGATGTGGGAAAACTGGGATACTGATACATTGTTGGTGAAATTGTAAAGGAATCCAACCATTCTGGAGAACAATTTGGACTATGCTCAAAAAGTTATCAAACTGTGTATACCCTTTGATCCAGCAGTGTTACCAAAGAGATCTTAAAGAAGGGAAAGGGCACCATATGTGCAAAAAAAGCTTGTGGCAGTCCTTTTTGTAGTGGCTAGAAACTGGAAATTGAATGGATGCCCATCAATTGGAGAATGGTTGAATAAATTGTGATATATGAATGTTATGGAATATTATTGTTCTGTAAGAAATGACCAGTGGGATGATTTCAGAGAGGCCTGGAGAGACTTACATGAACTGGTGCTAAGTGAAATGAGCAGAACCAAGAGATTATTATACACTTTAACAACAATACTACGTGATGATCAGTTCTGATGGATAGGACTCTCTTCAACAGTGAGATGATCCAAATCAGTTCCAATTGTTCAGTAATGAAGAGAACCAGCTACATCCAGTCAAATAACTATGGGAAATGAGTATGGACCACAATATAACATTTCCACTCCTTCTGCTTGCATTTTTGTTTTCCTTCTTAGGTAAACCTTCTTTCTAAATCTGATTTTTCTTGTACAGCAAGATAACTGTATAAATATGTATACATATATTGTATTTAACATATACTTTAACATATTTAACATGTATGGGATTACTTGCCATCTAAGGGAAGGGGTGGGGGGAAAGGAGGGGAAAAGTTAGAACAGAAGGTTTTGCAAAGGTCAATATTGAAAAATTACCCATCCATATGTTTTATAAATAAAAAGCTATAATTAAAAAAAAAAAGAATATCAAGCAAATTAATGAAAAAAAAAATAAAGGAAAGTATCTTACCATACTAGAATTCAAAATATATCATAAAACAATAATTATCAAAACAATTAGCTCTTGAGAATAAAGGATAAATAACAATAAGAACCTTTTTCAGTACTGTAGAGAGCAACCACATCCTTCCTGGCCCCCAGGTTCACAACTTAGAAGTCATCCCAGATTCTTTGTATTTTTCATTCTCCCACTCTCATTACTAATTTGTTGTCAAGGCTGCCAATTTCATTTTTGTAACATCTCTTAAATATACCTCCTTCTTTCCTGTTACACTGCCACCTCTAATGTATATCTTCATCATCTCCTTTCTGAACTATTCCAATAACCTGCTGAGAGGTCTGAATGTCTCAAGTCTTTCCTCACTCCAATTCATTCTCTATTCAAAAACCAAAGTAACTTTCCTAAAGCACAAGTCAATAAACTTCAGTAGCTCCATATTGTTTTCAGGAACAAATACAAATGTTCTGTTTGGCATTCAAAGCCCTTCATAATCTACCTCCCTCCTACCTTTCCTGGCTTCTATATATCTTACTCTTCAACATGTATTCTTCCATTCATTATCACAGGCTTACTCACTGTTCCACAAACAATACATTCCATTTTTCTGCAACAGGTATTTTCTCTGGCTGTCTCCCATGCCTTAAAGATTTTCCTTCCTTTGCTCTGAATACAAATCTCCCTGACTTCCTTTAAGTCTCAATTAAAATCCTTCCTATGAGCAAATTAGTGGCACAGTGTACCAGACCTAGAGCCAAGAAGACTCATCTTCCTGAGTTCAAATCTGGCCTCAGACCCTTACTACCTGTATGACCCTGAACAAATCACTTAGCCTTTTTATTTCAGCTCTTCTTCTACAAAATGAGCTAGAAAAGGAAATGACAAACCATTTTAGTATCTTTGCCAACAAAACCCCAAATGAGGTCATGAAGATTTGGGCATGACCAAAAAAATAACTGAACAAATTTCTACCTTCTAACAGAAGCTTTTCCTAAGCCCTCTTAATTCCAGTGCCTTCCCTCTGTTCATTGCTTACTATTTACCCCGTACATCATTTACTTTGCATACATTTGTTTGCATGTTGTCTCCCTCATTAGAGTGTAAGTTTCTTTTTCTTTCTTTTTTTTTTTTTTTTTTTTTTTAAGAGTGTAAGTTTCTTGAGGGTTGAGTCTCTCTTGCCTCTTTGTATCCTTTGTATTAAGTACAATATCTGGCATGAAGAAGGTGCTTGATAAGCCATTCTTCAATTGATAAATGGTCAAAGGATATGAATAGATAATTTTCAAATGAAGAAATTGCAACCATTTCTAGTCATATGAAAAGGTGCTCTTAATCACTATTGATCAGAGAAATGCAAATTAAGATAATTCTGAGGTACTATTACACACCTCTCAGATTGACTAAAATGACAGGAAAAGATAATGATGAATGTTGGAGGGGATATGGGAAAACTAGGATACTAATGCATTGTTGGTGGTATTGTGAACTGATTCAACCATTCTTCTGAGCAGTTTGGAACTATGCCCAAAGGGATATCATAATGTGCATGCTCTTTGATCCATCAGTGTTTCTACTGGGCTTATATCTCAAAGAGATCATAAAGGAGGGAAAGGGACCCACTGTGCAAAAATATTTTTGGCAGCCCTTTTTATAGTGTCAAGAAACTGGAAATTGAGTGGATGCTCATCAGCTTGAGAATAGCTTGAATATGTTATGGTATATGAATGTTATGGAATATTATTATTCTTTAAGAAACAGTCAACAAGATGATTTCAGAGAGGGCTGGAGAGACTTATATGAACTTATACTGAGTGAAATGAGCAGACTCAGGAGATCATTGTACATGGCAACAACAAGATTATACAATGATCAATTCTGATGGGTGTGGCTCTCTTCAACAATGAGAGGATTTGAACCAATTGCAATTATTCAGTGATGAAGAGAAACATCTAAACTTAGAAAGAGGACTGTGGGAACTGAGTATGGATTATAACATAGCATTTTCACTCCTTCTGTTGTTGTTTGCTTGCATTTTGTTTTCTTTCTCATTTTTTTCCTTCTTGATCTCATTTTTCTTGTGCAACAAGATAATTGTATAAATATGTATACATATATTGGATTTAACATATATTTTAAACACGTTTAATATATATTGATTTACTTGCGGTCTAGGGGAGGAAATGGGGGGAAGAAGGGGAAATTTGGAACATAAGATTTTGCAAGGGTCAATATTGAAAAATTATCCATGCATATATTTTGAAAATAAAAAGCTTTAAATAAAAAAAAAGGTATTTGATAAATATTTATGGGTTGATTAGTTGAAAAGAAGCTGTCTATAGAGATAATTATTTTTCTCTATGCTATAAACTTGTCCAATGAATATTAGAAGGGTCAAACTAAATAATGCTATAATCCAACTTAACAAAAAGTGAATATGGGTTGGGAATTGGGGTATAGAATGGGAAGGAAGACATCAGTTATTTGACCTGGCATTGCCCAGCACTTGGTGCAAACAGAGCCAAGTCAGAAAAAAAGGGAAACTTGCATTTTCACCTGTCATAATCCATGGGAGACTTAAAGGCCTTCTTTGGGGAGGGAGGAGTTAGGGAAGAAGGGAGAAAATTTTAGAACACAAAGTATTTTTTATTTGTTTTTTATTAAATGATAGCTTTTTATTTTCAAAATATATACAGATAGTTTTCAACATTCACCCTGGCAAAGCCTTGTGTTTCTCCCTCCCCTCCCTTCACACCTTCCCCTAGACAACAAGTAACCCAATATATGTTAAACATGTGCAATTGTTCTGTACATATTTCCACATTTATCATGCTGCACAAGATCAGAAAGAGGAAAAAATGAGAAACAAAAGCAAGCAAGCAAACAACAACAACAAAAAAGGTGAAAATGCTATGTTATGATCCACATCCAGTCCCCCCAGTCCTTTCTCTGGACTTTCTGCTAGCCCCCAGAACAATAACCAATATACAAAAAAAGAACTGAGACACCAGTAGAACAAAAGGTGAAGAAATAGCATGATATTAATGGCCAAACTGTGAATTTTAAAGTCAAAAGATTGGGATTCGAATCTTGACTCTCCTACTTAGCATATCTTTTTCCTTAGGCAAATAATAATCTCTATGAGCCTCACTTTCCTCATCCATATAAAGGAGTGACTTGAGCTATGACTTCTAAAGACCCTTTCGTAGGGGGATATAGAAGAGAGGAAGGAGGAAAAAAATTTGAAACTCAAAATCATATAAAATTGAATATTGAAAACTATCTTTACATGTGATTAGAAAAAATAATACTATTAAGTGGGGAGAAATAAATGAAAAAAATAGGCAAAAAACAAAATGAAACAAAAAAAATCACTACAGGTCAGATCATATCAGTGGATCTTTCAGGAGAATTTTCAGCAGATTCATAAGTTAGAAAAGAGTTGTAGCAATATGTGGGACAGCAACCCTTATCCAAATTAGAATCAGAGACTCACAGTAAAAAACAAACACACAAACAAAAAGATATATTACAATCTCCTGAGAAAGGACAACTTCCAAGAAAGAGTTATCAGTATAGGAGTGAGAAGTGCAAGCTGAAAAACACAGGATTATATAGACCCTAACAAGGAAGCCCTTCTCTCACTTCCCATTGGCTAAGAGTATGGATTTACATTCCAATCTACTCAAAAACAAAGAATACAGTCAATGGCATACTCTTTACCATATTAGGAACTTAATGCTAATGAAAAAAATGGGAGGAGGGAAATAGAAGGGAAATGTATGTTTCTTTAAAATAATCCAAAACCTGGGGCTGTGGGGCTGCAGCACAACTGTTATCACAAAATCCCAGATTATACTTAGGGCATAGGTCAAGACCACATTCTTATGAGAGGTCTTCACTCAATTCTTCCCATTCAGCAGGAACCCTATCTTAAATTCATGAGTTACCTTCACTATGTATATTCCCACTTTCATGGCACCCTGACTACCATTGATAGTGTAAGTGCCTTCTCCTTGCTCAGGCTATCATAATTCATGTACCATCTCTACCCCCTATTCCTTCTCCCACTATAACATGTTTGATCTGGAGAGTATACATAGAAGTGTTTTCTTTTCTTTCTTGGGAGTGGGGATGGGATAGTATTCTTATCATTTATTTTATTCTTTTGCTAGGCAATTATGGTTAAGTGACTTGCCCAAGATCACATAGCCCCTAAGTGTTAAGTGTCTGAAGCTGGATTTGAACTCAGTTCCCTGACTTCAGGGCCAGTTCTGTAATCATTAAGCCATCTAGCTGCCCCCCCCACTTGTCATTTATTTTGTTATTTTCTATAATTAAATAGATGTTTCTTAAATCATAAAGTAGGGGAAAAGATCCACATGTGCAAAAATGTTTGTAGCAGTTCTTTTTGTGGTGGCAAAGAATTGGAAAATGAATAGACACACATCAATTGGGGCATGGCTGAATAAGTTATGGTATATGAAAGTCATGGGATAGTATTGTTTTATTAAAAAAAATAATGAACAAGCTGATTTTAGAAAGGCCTGGAAAGTATTATACAAAAAAATGCTTAGTAAAACAAACAGAACTAAGAATACATTGTACATAATAACAGCAAGATTGTGTTATGATCCGCTATGACAAATATGGCTCTTCTCAGTGGTTCAGTGATCCAAGGCAATCCCAATATTTGAATGTAAATCGCCATCCCCATCCAGAGAGAGAACTATGGAGACTAAATGCAAATCAACATATGCTATGTTCACTTTCTTCTTCCTTTTTCTTCTGTTTTATTTTTCTATCATAGTTTTTTCCTTTTGTTCTAATTTTTCTCTCCCAACATGATTCATAAGGAAATGTGTAAAGACAAAAAGAATGTATATGCATAATTAAATTAATTGATTAGTTACATAATTGAAATTTATAAAACTACACTACAGATAGTTGGATCCAAACCAGGTCAATAAATATAAATAAATGTCTTTTTAAATGAAAAAAAAAAGACTTTTATTATTATCAACATTGTTATTATTGTAACACGATCTGTTACAAAATATCTACTTTAGAAGGGATAATTACAAATGCACAAAATTATTCTCCTCCCGATATATAGTAAGTATAATCTGACCAATATCACTCAGTCTCTGAGAAAAGGAAAGGAAAGGAATTAAGTTCTTGCTTAGCTCATTCTCAGAGATCCCCATTTCAGAGTGCCAATTTCAAGTCCAAATCACTCGCTGGGATTCAGGCCCCAGACATCTTGGCTTCTCAGGGCTCCCATGTCAGGCAGACTGGTTGCACCATCCTACCTGTAATCCTGGGTCCAAGGTTGACTTGGCTCTCTCAGGCACCCCTGAATCAATGCTAATACCTGCTTCTGAAAACAAACAACAGAGAACAGAAACAAACAATTCAGGTCATTTCTTGGAGACAGGATTAAAGAGAAAGAGCTAGAAAAGATGATGACTTCTCCCCTTACTGGGTCTGGTTCATGGGATTCAGATTGTGCACAGCAAATAAGAATTGCCAAAAAGAAGGCAACAGAAGGAGGGTGGCAGAAAAGAGTAGTTGAAAAGGGGGAGAAAAAGAGAGTGAAAAGCTCAATTACATCAGTTTTAAAGATACTAGCAGCCTATTAAGGGAAATTACCCCACTCAGAGAGACAGCAGGTTCCAAGTTAGACAAACTGGTCATGCAAAAAAGAGTCTCTCGGGGACACATTCATGTTAACCCAAACTGACCCAAAGAAACCTGAGTTACTTTCTCTTTTCTCTTTTGTAAAATAGAAACAAATAGCACTGCATATATATATATATATATATTTTTTTTTTTTTTTTTTGCTAAGGTAGTTGGGATTAAGTGACTTGCCCAGGGTCACACAGCTAGAAAGGGTTAAATGTCTGAGACCAGATTTGAACTCAGTTCCTCCTAACTTCAGGGCATCTATCCACTATACTATCTAGTTGCCCCAAATAGCACATTTTTTAAAAGTAGCCCTATGTGACCTCTAAGAAAGCTGAATATGCAACATGTCCTGAGAAGGAAAGGTGTTACATATAAGCACAAGATGTTATTACTAGTGAAGATTAGCAGTGTTTGCCTATTTCATAAACTCATTCTGTTTATATATATCCTACGGCTATAAGACATTATATTTACATCATTACAAATAATATTTGAAAGCTGCCTACCCTCTGTCCTTGCCAAATAAAGAAGAAGAAAAAAAGAAAAGATGGTCATCATCCTAGGAACACTGAGGAAAGTTCACATTAGAGGGTTTTGCTGAACCTGGCTGCATACCATGTTTATCAAAACTCTCTCCTGCCCTTGTTTAACAGAGGAAATAGCTTGTTATGATAAAATATAGCTCAATGCTGGTAAGATCAGATAAGGAGAGCTGGACAAAAATGTTTCCTTAGCCAGCATTCCATTTTCCCCCAATTTGGCAAAAGCACACAGTTTTATTTTGGAAAGGTCAAAGGAGTGCCTTGGCCATAGGGCAATATTTTCACAGTTTTGATGGCAACAGCCCCAAGTCAAGCCCTTGGTGGTTCTGTCTCAGCTAGCCTTTTCACATAGTTATTATCATCAGTACATCAACACAGTAATGAAAAGATGCTGTGTCCCACACAATAAAGCCCAACATGTTATTTAAAAAAAAAAAGTTATCACCCAATAACACTAAAAAAAGTCCACCTTTCAAAACTTTTCCTTTGCAGTGCCCCCTGTACTTTTGAAAATGTAATGATCTTTTAACAGATACTCCTGAGAGAAGCTTGGCAATCAGAAAATAGAATCAAGGACTTCTTAGTACTTGACTTAGACATCAGTCTCTATGATTGTAAAGCTCTAATTGCCTGGGTCATATGAGTGTTCTGAATTGTGACACCAATCAATGAATCAATTAAGCATCAAATATATGCCATGAACCACTGAATGGATAGAGAGACAAAAGTGGAAGTCTGTCCTATAAAAGATTCTATCATCTACATGTTCTTCCTATGAATAGGAGCCCCGTGGATATCTGATGGGATAGAGGACATTTGACCACTATTCCTCTGCTTAAGATCGTAATCCCATAAGTCTGAAGCTGGGGTCAATATTTTGGTTCAGACAGTGGTTTCAGTGAAGCTAAGCCCAGTGACTGCTTTTTTGAGATTCCCAGAATGACAAACTCTTCTACAAACTAATAGATTTAGCTTACCTACCATTTTCTGGGTGCTCTGCTTGAAACAGAGGAAATAACACTGGACTAGGACTTGGGGAGTCTGTTTTTAATTCAAATTACATTTCTGTGCCTAAATAGTTGTTTGATGTTGGGCAATATAATTCAATAAATTTTATTAAACACCTAAACTCTGGTGGGAAATGCATTTAGATAACTGAACTCATGGGATTTATAGTATGATAAAAGGATAAGATACATATATATATATCTATGATAGTAATTGATAATTCCATTAGTTTTGGGGTTTACAAAACACTTTATGTGAATAATCTCGTTTGATCCTCATGGTAACTTTAGAAAATAGATTCTATTTCCATGTTCATGTGACGAAGTAGATCAATGGTTAAATGACTTGCCTTGGACACATAGTAAGTATGAAAATCATAATTAGAACCCAGACCACTTTTGACTTATTCCAAGTCCAGTACCCTTTCTACTATATCAACCTACCTGCAGAAAACTATGATATCAAATTACATGAGTCATTTCATCTCTCCAAAATGAAATATAAGGTATAGTGGTGTCTATTGTGTTTTACCCATGTGACTCACATGTGTCCACATAGCTCTGTCTAGACATTATTCAAAGCATAAGCATAAATAAAAGCATAAATAGATATCTCTCTCTAGAATCCTCGTTTTCCTTCCTCCCTTCTCTGAGGGGCGCTTTGATCCTGTCAGGAGGGGAAGTGGGAGTCAAGTTGGAGGACAAAGTAGGTTGAAGTCAGAAGTTCTGTTTCAGAGAGAAGGATTGATTACCAGAGTAGAATTATGTCCACCCTCTTCCTAAATATTGTGTAGGGCCTGGTAGGTGGCACAATGAATAGAGCATGGCCTGAAGTCAAGAGACCCTGAATTCAGTCTCAGATATTTACTAGCTATATGACCCTAAGTAAGTTATTTAATACTGATTACTCCTTCTCACCCCTAAAGACATATGTTGTTAGCCTAGGGGAAATAATTTATAGGTTAAAGTTGCATTCATAATCACTATTCTTTAATGGAAAAGGAGTATTCCAACCTATTTAATCCAAGGCTTAGCTCTCTTCCCACTAAATGACAGTTCCACAATGAATACACAAAGCAAATGGCAAAGAAAACCATTTATCCAAGCTGATAACACACAGAAATCAAATAAATACCAGACAATACACAGAGCAAAAGAAGTCTCCCATTGGGTACAAAATAATTCAGTTCAAACAAGAGACAAGGTCCCAAATCTCACCTGAAGAAATTCTCCAAAATCTCTTATGTGAGGAGTTGGTTTTAAGGAAATGATCAAGGTGCTTGTTATTTGACAATTTGACTTCATAGGACCTCTCCTCCTCTCCTTTTAGAAAATTCAAGAGAGTTTGGAATTATGTATCTCCTCTATGGAAGCTAGGAGACTAGGATCTCTATTCTATCAAATTCTCACCAATTCCACTCTTATAACAGGTACCATAAGCAATCTTTACCTATAAGAAGAGTCACATACAAATAGCCTTTGAGATAATTAATGATCAAAAAGAAATGACTTCTAGGGATCCTAATAGCTTTAATATTTTATGGTTCTATCAAGAGTTATCTCAATAAGTGATGAATTCTAGAGAATGTATTTGGAATGGCAGTAGGAGTAAGGAAGGTCCATCAGTATAAGTCATATATTGAAACAAATATATGGGAAGGGGTGCTTTTATATGGTTATCAGTAAAAGTCAAATTTAGTAGGGGATGGAGGGAATAGTAGAGAATATTAAAATTGATACAAGGCAAAGCTGTAAATTCATTTGCAATAATAAGTAGTATTTATCTAGCCCTTTAAGATTTACAAAATAGATGCAGCTAGGTGGCTCAGCGGATAGAGCACTAGCCCTGAAGTCAGGAGGACCTGAGTTCAAATCTCTTTTCAGACATAACACTTCTTAGTTATGTGACCCTGGGCAAGTTGCTTAACTCCAATTGCCTCAAGAAAAAAAAAAGATTTGCAAAATAATTTTATATATACTATCTCATTTTAAACTTTACAATATTTCTCTAAAATAGGTTTAAAAAAATCTCATTTTAAACTTTACAATAACTCTCAAAAGTAGGTTAAAAAAAATTAAACGACTTGCCCATAATCAGAGTACAACATTATTTGAACTGAGTTCCTCCCAACACCATTGTTTTATTAGCCAATGCTAACCAATAAAAGCAAGACCAGCAAACAATGTGAGTTCTCAATGACATATATACACGTGGCTCAGATACAGGTGGTAGACTGAGACAGGGGCGGAGTCAGAATGCTAAGAGCAGAATTGAGACTTTGACAGGGTAGGGGGAGGCACCGGAGATGGGGAGAGGCATCTTGATAAGACATTATCTGATATTTTGATATATTAGGATGGGGAAAGGCATTCTAACATTCTAAATATAAGATCTTTTATCCTTATCAGAGTTAAAAGATAAGCAGCAAATAATAGTTCAGTAAATTTTAAGCAAGGAGTAAAAATGAAAAAGGACTGTTTAAAGGATTTTTAGAAAAATACACCAGTTTCCCCAATTTCCTATATCTTCCTCCCTTTTTTTTCTCACAGAAAGGAATTATCAAATAACCATTCCACATATAAAACCCAAAAGTGAATCAAAATTCCTATATATAACAGACTAATACAGTAAGTTTCCTAAAAACCCCTCAAACATAACAGCAATAGTTACACAATTTTAACAATTTCCATCCCAAATCTTAAATACAGTAATGCAGTTAAAATTTTAATTCATCAACCACTTTCCCACTCCCCCATATCAGTCCAAATTACACTAGGAGCAGGTACAATGGTCTCTCAAAAACTGCTTCCTGCTGAATATGGACAGAGACTCTCAGTCCAGATGTGCTGACAATCAAAGCTGATCTAGGTCCCAGATATGGCTGTAATTTGATCGAGATCTAAAAACACAAATCTAAAAAGAAAGGTTAGAACAGACTGATACAAAATGTAAAGAGGCCAGTATGAATTGGCCAGCAGTTTAATAGGTTTTCTTCACAGGACAGGCAAACTGCTTTCAGCTATAGTCCCAATAGATAAAACAGCATTTAGGCTTTTGTCCTCTCATTAGTTAGAAACCTTAAAAAAAAAAAAAAAAAAAACTTGAATATCCAGACACAATATCTAGTAACAGATAGATGACCAGACTAAATACTTAGTTGCCCAAGTTTTTAAGATATAATGATTCCAGATAACCAGATCAGAAACAGCAAGGTTTATATAATTGAATTTATATAATTGAATTGCATTAACAGTTTCTTATTGACCATTGCTCTGATTATAGAAATCAATTACAGGAGGAAAAAATTCAGGGACACAACTATAACATAACATAAGCAGTTAAAACTCAACTTTCAGTAAAACAGGATGAAATAACTTTAATTCCATTTTTTTTTTTTGCTTCAGTTAATTGTCCCACTAACTATCAGAGGGTGGAGCTTTAAAACTTCTAAATAGCATTAACTATAAACCCAAGAAATTTTACTTCCAATAATAAATCCCATTAACCAAAGTTTCAGATAAATCCTAAACAGATATTTATCATAATCTGATATTTATAACAGTAAGAATTTCTCAGTAAGTTCACTTCTTTCATATCTAAGTAGATGTTTCACAAGTTAACATTATACATATGAATCATTTTGCTTTTAAAATACCCAATACATAGACAAATATTCCAAATTACATATTGTCCATAACAGAAACATTTTCAAAAGGACAAAAAAGAAAAAAAACTATTATTTTCAGAGGCTCTTTAAACGACTTCAGGATGACCCAATACAATCAATTAAAACTTAGATAGAATATCCTATACAAAATATCCTAACACCACATAAAAGAATCCAAGAGGTTTTTAAAAATATTAAACTTTTAGAAATACCATAATCTTATGTTGTTAACAGTAAGAAATTTGTCTCAGTAAGTTCACAAGTTATCTTTCATATTTAACAAATATTTTCAAAAGGACAAAGAAAAACTATTATTTTCAGAAGCCCTGTAAACGATGAGCATAACCTCAGGATACAATCAATACAATTAAGTAAAACTTATACAGAATACCCAATTCCACATTAAAAAAATCTGAAAGATTCTTAAAAATATCAATTAAACTTTTAGAAATAGCACTACCAAATTATAGATCACATTTATGACCATAATGTATCAAAAGAAAAAAAAATATTCAGTCAATTAACTTAAAAACGGGCCTATCTCTTGAAATCATTTGCCAAAGCCAAGCTTCTGCAGAGAGTGGCTCGAACACACTTATTGTGGGGGAGGATTCCCCATGGCTTCCCTTCCTCCCACTCCACCTCCAAAGAGGCAGGGAGAAGGGAAGGCCAGCTAAACTGCACCCCAGGCTAGATAGCAGTGGGGGTGAGTTTCACAATACATTGGATAGCTTAATGATTCCATAAAACCCACATGTCCAGCAGACCCGGATTTAAAGCATAACTTATAATGTTATAACATAATATAACAAATTACACAAAGTGAAGGTAACATACTTTACCTAATTAGAGGCATGTGCCTCCTTTCATGCAAGTTAACAGAACTTCTCTTTAACAAGCCATTGTTCTTATCTTATACTCAAAGCTAACCAGATCTAGCCTGCATAGGCAACAATAAAATTATTTCCCACAATTTTAAAACTGCCCAAAAAATACTCAGAACAAATCTGGCATTCAAAGGCAATAATAAAATTATTTCCCACAATTTCAAAATCATCCTAAAATTCCTAATCAAATGTTTTCTCCTGCCTGAGTTTAAAAGCAATTAGCATAAACTCCTTTGCCCTCCAGAGGCCTTATCAGCCCAGTCCAGTCTAAGACTGGCTTGAATTTGATTCAGGTAAGGTTTTATTGCTCTTTCTCTTGAAAACCTATTAGCTGGCTTTGAAAACTGCTCCAAAGGAAAAAATCATCAGCCAGTTTAAAAATAGCCAAAATTTTTCTGTTCTTATTTACAGATCAATGTAATTGGTTAAGGAGTTAGAAATCACAAGCAATTTTTATACTAAGTACAGTTGCAACACTGAAATAACCAATTCCCAAATTTCTTAATCATTGTTCTTAAAACTTTAGCAGAGGTCTTAACCAACAGAACAGATAGACAAGTCACACAGAACACAGAACACACAGACATAGACTACACAGTTGCAACATTTAACACATATAACCAGATAGTGCCCAAAAATGTGCTCAGAATCAGATCAAACCAGATGTATCTTAGAAGACACCAAAAAGAGGGTATCATCCAGCAACCTGTTGATACCCTTCTCAGAATTTAATGCCCATCAGCATTTTATTTTTCCAAGAATCCAGAGGCTAGCACAGACAGACAAACAGAACAGGTAAACAGATCTAATTATGTCCTAAAACAGACATCCAGACTTACTCTCCCATGGCCGAAATGAAGGTGTCCACCATCGGGCTTCCGAAATGGTTGTGGCTGAAAACTGCTCTCTTTGCCAGAGACTCTGGAAAAAAACCAGAGAGCCAGCCTTTCCAGGCCAAGAACTCACATCTCCAGCCATCCTGAGGCCCAAGGCAGAGACCCAAAGGTCTCTAGTCCTGCTCTCATTTTCTAATATCTCAGTGGGACCTTCAAAATATAATGCTGAAGAAACTGAGACAAGATAGAGATTAGAGAGTTATAATATTTTATTTGAAAGGGGGAGATTTACTGGGACCAAATGGATCCATGGTTTGGTCCCAAGGCTTAATGAGACTATCGTCTCCAAGAATCCAGCAAATAATGTGAGTTCTCAATGACATATATACACGTGGCTCAGATACAGGGGGTTGACTGAGGCAGGGATAGAATCAGAGTGCTAAGAGAGGGAACGGGACTCTGACAGGGGGGCACCAGAGATGGGGAGAGGCATCTTGTTAAGATGGTATCTGATATTATGATAGATTGGGATGGAGAGAGGTGTAATGTTCTCTTTTTTTGGTTTTCTTGGAGTCTCTGGGCAGCCTTCATTTCAGTTCAGTAATCACTACAAGAGTAGCCAAGGGTTAAAGTCCAAATCCTTTATTATTTCCTTCAAAGTCTTATCCTCTTTCCTGGGGCCCAGTTAGCTTTCTTAAAAGCTTTCCAAAGTCTTGGTTTCAGTGGAGAAGTGCAGGAGGAGAACCTGCCACCAAGGCAGTGTGACATAAAGTGAATGAATCTTTCTGAATCCAAGGGTTTGTGCTTCAGCCTCCAGCCACCACAAAGATGGAATGAATCTGTCTCAGCTGTCGAGAGCTTCTAGTGCACTTGTCCTCTGTGGCATTCAGTCCCTGCTTATATGCTCCACACTGAGTATAAACCAATCTTTATATCTCCAGGAAACCATTATTTGTTGTAAGATTAAATCATACTGAATCATGCTAAACTAGATAACCGTTGTCTCATCAATTCCACTTAGTACCTTGTAAGCATCCTTGTTTCAAGTTCAGAGTTCTGGCCCATAATAGAGAGGTAACCTGATATCCTAAAATATAGGATCTTTTATCCTTATCAAATATTTTGATGATTAAGAAGGAACAGTGGTTTGCAGGATTGAGCAGAACAATTGAAGCAGAACAATTCAGGGAAACCCAGGCAGGACAATTAGGGAAACTGAGTCAGGACGATAAAAGATAACTGTGGCACAAGACAAAGAGTAAATACTTTCATTATTTCCAAGTTCAGCACTCTACTGACTGCAATAAGCAGCCTCTGACATTGTTCATTTTCAGAAAGTTTTACTCAGAAGAGTGGGGAGGGCAGGGGAAAGAAGCTTTTAGCTGTATATAAGGAAGAACAGTTAGCATGTCAGAACATTAGAACAGACTGCTGAGGGATATTCTCCTTGGAGAACTTTAAGAAAGGAACAGGATGCCTATATGCTTTAGGCATTTGTTTATATACTCATGTGTAATTGGACTAGAAAACCCTTTGAAATCTTCTCTAATCTTCTGCTTCTAAATTGCTGTTCAGTCTTTTTCAGTCTTGCCTGATTCCTGATGATCCCTTTTTGGGCATCTAGGTAGTGCAGTAGATAAAGCTCTGGTTTTGGAATTAGACTCATCTTCCTGAGTTTAAATCTGACCTCAGATACTTATTAGCTGTGTGATCCTAAGTAAATCACTTAACCCTTTTTGTCCCCATTTCTCATCTGTTTAAAAAAAAAAACACATCTGGATGTGTTTTTCCCCTCTTTTGATCTGACTTTTCTTGTGCAGCATGACAATTATGGAAATATGTTTAGAAGAATTGCATATGTGTAACTTACATTGGATTGCTTGCTTTCTAGGGGAGGGGAGAGGGGGAGAGAAAGGGAGAAAAATTTGGAACACAAGGTTTCACAAAGATGCATGTTGAAAGCTATCTTTGCATGTATTTTGAAAAATAAAATACTATTTTAAACAAAATAAAATAAGCTGAAAAAGAAAATGGCAAACAGCTCCAATATTTTTGCCAAGAAAACCCCAAACGGAGATATGAAGAATCAGACATGACTGAAATGACCCAAACACAATATCAACAAAATTTTCTACATGAAATCGCCATATAATCGGTCAATAAACATTTATTAATTACATCCTATGTGCCAGACCTTGTTCTCAAGAATGTAATGGGGAAAAAACATACAAATAGCTATGTAAATCAAATTATATACAGGATAAATTATAGATAATCAATGGAAGGGAGAGACTAGAATTAAGAGAATATAAAAAGTTTCTTGTAGAAATTGGAATTTTGACTGAGTCTTGAGGGCAGCCAAAAAACAGAGATGAAAAAGGACAGCATTCCTAGGCTTGAGGAACAGCCAGACCTGTTCTGAACAAATTGAACAAACCAATTAATTCAATTAAATTCAACAATCATGCATTAGTATCCACTAGGTGAAAAGCATTATGCTAAAGAAAAGTTACCTTTTGGTTGAGGATTGAATAAACATATTGTAGTAAAGGAATATAATAAAATCATATTGTGCTATAAGAAGAAATGTTCTTTAGAGAAGAAAAAAACCTGTCAATTTGGGAAAGTCACTTAAAACATCATGGGTGTCTGTTTTCTCATCTATAAAATGAAGAATTTAGAATAAAGTCATTAATGAGATACTTAGATCAATGTTCTACCTAGATAACTAAGTATCTAGACAGAGTCCCAGATCCATGATTCAATGAGCTTAAGAAGCAACGTAGAGTGAAGTCAATGGCATTAAGGAAACAAAATTCACAATGACTGCAACAATGTAGAAGGAAATGACCAACAACAAAAGAAACTAAAATCTGCAACAGTCTAGTAACCAGGAAGCTTTACCTTGGAGAACAGTTGAATTCTCTCCACTTATGGCAGAGGTCAGGAACTATACATGAGGAACATTGTATATATCATCAGACAGGTTGGATGTATTGATTGATTTAAGGAGACTGTATTTCCCCCTCTCATTTTATTTTAATCTTTGTCACAAGAAATGTCTCATGATGTAGGTGAGGGGGAAAAAAGTTGTTCAAAATTTAAAGTGATGAAAAAACAAAAGTTTTTAATCATTAAAATAAGATAAATTTGTACAGTATTTTAAGTTCCATAAAGCCCTTTTCCCATCATTTATTTGCCCATCATAATGACCCTTTGAGATAAAGACTATACATGGCAATAGTCCTCTTTTATAGATGAGAAAACTTAGAGAAATGAAATAATTTGCCCATGGTCACACCTAGTTAAGTCTTAGAGCTAGAATTAAAACCTGAGTCTTCTTATTCAATCATGTATAAAATGAAGAAAATATCAGTTCCAGGGTTATTGTAAGCATTGAATGAGCTAATATTTGTTAAGCATATTAGTAGATCCTATAAGATTCTTAGATATTATTATAATCATCATTAACATCATCATCATCATCATCATCATTCCTTAAGCTAGGCACTGAGCTGCATAGAAAAAGACCACACAGTTCCTACCAAATCACATAAACAGTGGTATATCCAGGACTAGACAAAATAGCTCTTTGATTCTTAGCCATCAGTCAACATATTTGTTAAGCACCTAATATAAGCAGAAAACTCATGAGCAAAAAAAGCTGGAGAGCTTGAAAGATAAATAGGAAATGTCCCTATGCTTAGGTACTTAGAATGTAGACTTTCTTGCTCTTGCTACCATAACACTCTATCAAATCTATTTCTGCTTAAAGATCCACTGTCGAGGACATTTGTTAGCAATATCAGGGAACTCTCTATATTCACTTCTACCAATAATCTCTAGATCATGCTCTTTCATGATTCCTGGTCTATTTTTGGCTTCTATATCTTTAGGCCAAGAGATCTCATTACCTGTTAGTTGGTCTTTGCCCAGCAAAGGAAATGATAGTGTAATACCCAGTAGTGCTTTGAGGTCATTGGCATGATTAACTGAGGGATCTTGGCACGATAGTGCTGCTATGAAGCCTTGTGGTCTGCCTCCATTGGTGGATGTTCTTGATTTGAAAAAGGCTAGGACCTTTTAGATGTGTTTGGGTCCTAAGTTCAAAAAGCTACATCAACTAGTCTGTTGAATGTCGGCATGATTAAGAGATGGAAGCAAATGAAAATAACTATGAGATTTCAACTTATATTCAGTATATTGTAAAAATATGAAAAAAAGATTAAGTAGGAGCTATAGAAAGATATATATTCTAATATATCTCTATACATTTATAGAGATGTGCATTGGCCTGGAACTTCTCTGAAAAACAACTTGGAACTCTGCTAGAAAAGTGACTAAGTTGTTCATAGCCTTTGACCTAGTGATACCACTGCTGAAAATTTACCCCAAAGAGATCAAAGACTTAGAAAAAATAAAGTCCTATATACACAAAAATTGATGGTAGCACTTGTAGCAGGAAAAATCCATAAATAAGAAAAGTACCCACCAACTGGGAAATGGTAAAAATAAATGCATCCAGTAAAGTAATGGAATATTGAGCCATAAAAAGATGATTATGAACAATTTAAAGACATTTGACATGTATAAACTGAAATAGAATAAAATACATAGAACCAAGATAACAACAGAAAAATAATCAAAACAAAGGAAAGCAAACAACATTAGAAAACATCAGAATTCAGATCAATGCATCCACCAACTTTGACCTACATTAGGGTAGAAAGAGTATTTCAAGAACCTAGGATCAAACCCCACCTCTTCCACTGTGCAACTTTGATCAACCAATCAACAAGTATTTATTAAGCTCTTATTGTGTGCTAAGCACCATATATGTAAAATACCAAGAATAAAAGAAAGGTAAAAGCAGTCCCTGCTCTCAAGGAGTTTATATTCTAATGAAGGACACAGCAGATATGTACAGACAGACATAGATAGACAGATAAACAGACAGACAGACAGACAGATGGCAGCTAGGTGGCACAACGGATAGAGTGCCAAACCTCAAATCCTGAAGACTAGAGTTCAAATCTAGATCTTGTAAATTGGCCCCTGTTAGCCTGAGGCTTAGCTATTTCCACCAAGAGTCTCCTAGATAGAAGTTACTCTGCTCCATTCATTGCCATTTTCCCTTTGTTCACATGGGCAGATGCTGAAATTTCTGGAGAGATGACAGGGAGACTTTTCTAACTCTCCCACCCTTTTAGGAGCCATCCTGGGTTCACTTTCCAACTGGACCATTTATGGGGTACCAAGCATAGGTACCATCTATTGTGATGTTATTCCATCAAATGATAAAAACTTATATTTTGCTTTGTTTTACTAAGCTCTTCACATTAACTCATTTCTGGAGATCATAGGATATAGAGCTTAGAAATCATTTGAATCAACCATTCTCATTTTATAGATGAGATTGAGTTTCAAGGAGAGGACTAAACTAAACTAAACTAAAGTGACATGGCCCAAATTCAAATTTCTGTCCTCCAAACTCAATCAACTACTCTTTCTAAAACAGCATTCCGTATTTTATGAACAGGTAGATGTTGTGGACAGCACAATGGACAGAGTCAGAAGGATATGAGTTCAAATTCAACCTCAGATACTTCCTAGTTGTGTGATTCTGGGCATCTTTAGTGAGATAAAGGAAGAAGAAAGGGAAGAAAAATGGGCAACATGATCCCCGACCCTTAACTCTTTTCAGCTTCACCTAAACTTCCCCACATATATACATACTCATACATACATACTCAAAGAATCAGCAGGCTTTGGAAGGAAAAGGTAATCTGGAGCTGTCAGGTCAAATTCAGAACTACTCACACACACACACACACACACACACACACACACCCCAAAAAAAGAAAGATATGGTATGGTTTAACAGAGGAATATAGGGAGCTGGGGAAAATTTCAAATGGACAAGAAGAAGAGTACCCACATGCAATCAGACAGCTCTCTTGTCCCACAACAAAAGAGGCACCACACACTCCCAAATCCCATGAATTCTTGAACCAGCTGCTCCTCTCAATGTTTTTTTTTTTTTGTTTGTTTTTGTTTTTGCCCCATTTAAAAAAGTGTCCTTTACTCACATTCATTAAATAGCTGGGACTCACAACCTGGACCTCAATTACTTCTCAAGTATTTGTCTTCCTGAGTTCAGATCCTATAGTAATAGAATTACCCTTAAGACTGTGGACACATTTCTTCACCCTGTTTGCCTCAGTTCCTCATCTGTAAAAATGAGCTAGAAAGGAAATGGCAAACCACTCCAGTATCTTTGCCAAGAAAAATCCCAAATGGGGTAATGAAAAGTTGGACACAAGTAAAACAATTCAACAACAAAAATAAAAAATTAACAATTGATTTTGGGGAGTTAGTTTGAGCTGACTCCAGCACACACCCCCTTACCAATGAGTTTACCACTAAACTTTTCAAAAGGTTATTCTCTAGTGTATAATCCAGCCATAGATAACAGTTGGGTGGCTATATTATTTTATAGAAACTAATATTTTTAGAGTTAAAATGGATTCTTTTTTGTTTGTTTTGGACTATAATGTCATCAGCATAGTCAGTTTCTAGTGTGGAAATTCCCCTTAAACTTGATGTAGATGAGTAATTCATTTGTAATTTATTAATCTTTGGGCAATGAGAGATTAAGTAACTTTCTCATAGTTACATAACTAGTATTTATCAGTTAGAACTTGAATTCAGGTCTTTCTGATTCCAAGTTCAGTTCTCTATACATCATGCTATAGTCTTTTTTTTTTCCCTTTTAATAGTAATCTTCCCTACCTCCCTCATTCTCTCAATTTTCCACTGGATTGACTGTATTCTAAATTGTACAACAGTTATGTAGTTGTACCTATATACCAATGTGTGTACATGCATATATGTAAATATGTCTATACATCTAAATGCATATCTATATATAGGTATATATGTATATAAACATATACATGTATGTATAAATACATATAAAAATCCAAGTTTACAGTTGCCAGGTTAAGAAGCCTGGACTAGATTATTTCTAAATTCCATTCCATATTAATGAAGCTGATAGAAATTCTGAAAACCTGCTCAGGAAATGCTAAAATCAACTTAGTTTCCACAACTGTCTTATTATCATAGTTAAAGCAACTATAATGTACCCAGACTACCTTGAATAGCATCTTTAAAATATCTATGATTAGAACCCAGGCTTTCCCAGACTGTGTGTGTGTGTGTATATATATATATATGTATATGTATATGTGTATATATAAGTAGAGGCACAAGTAATGTGAATATATATGTGTATATAAATGTGTGTTACTATGTATATAGTCTAATAAATGTTTGCTGACTTCCTTTCTTCGGTGAGATGAACAATAGGTATAAAATATATCTACTATCAGGCATAGTTTATGTGCTCACTTGTTTTGCTGACTCCTTTTTTTAATCTTTCTTTTTTCACATTTGTTACATTCACCAGGTTGGCAGAAAGGTAACACGATCAGGTAATCAAGAAACATATATTAAGTTTCTACTATGTAGCAGGTGCTATGCTAGGTGCTCAGGATACAAATTCAAAAATGCATGGGATGCCCTAATGTCAAGGAATCTTGGCTATTTCTGGCCATCATTTCTAAATCATTATTCCTTATAATTCAGGCAAATGTACAAGTTATCTACAGTGATATCCATGACCTACAGATACTTGCATAAACCAAAACCAATATGATCCTAGCCACCAATAGGTCCTAGGCCAAACCTCATTTGGTCATTGTTTGGGTCCTGATTGATGCAGATTCAATGTAATTAGCAGTCATTTCTGCTTTGGCCAGAAAACCTGAGCATCTTCCCCTCCCAGATTCATTCATTCATTTATTTATTTAGAATTGCTCCCTAGACTTAATCACTGAATGGGTGAAGCTTCAGTCAAACAGACCTGCACCCATTCAGGGGCCAAATATAGATCAGGATGACTAGAGATGGCCCTTAATTAAAAAGGCCAATTGCATTCAGGACCATCTCTAGTCATCCTGATCTATATTTGGTCCTTGGACCTAGATGTCTCTGGAAAGTGAAGCAGGTGACCTTGCACAGTTCTCCCTCACTTAAATCCAATTCACTTGCATGTCATGGCATCCCCCTTTGATGTCAAGGTCTTCTTCAAGAACAAATAATAACAACAAAGTATTGATATATGTGACTAACAAATACATGATATGCTAATGTAGTAACATACATGATTAACAAACACACATAGACATAGCAACACACATGATCAGAAGATCGACTATAGACTTTAGTATTTATATATACGACCAATATACACATATATAGGCTATATGAAATGGCACATGTGACCAAAAGACATATGTATAGATCATCTCTATTAATACACTTACCAAAAGCTCCATGAAAGATGAACAGGTATCAACATATATGGAAAACAGTCACATACATATTACACATATTGACATACATTAGCAACAGGCACATGCACACATGATATATTATATGTGTCCAACAGGAACATGTACAAATCATGCATAATCAAAAGCACACATAAGACTATGTCTCATCAACTCATCAACATACATGACCAACAGCCACATGTACAGACACACAGTTTGGCTGGAAAGAGATAGTACACATAGGAAATAAGGAATATGGTTATCCTTTGTGGCTCATAGAAATCCCTTCTATTATGGAATAGTCAAACTACCTCAGGTGCACACAAGGAAAGACTTCCCTTTGATGAGTTGGAGGCAGTTAATGCAATCAGCTCAGGATGATTCATGGATTTGGGGATTATAAATGTCCCCAGTATCTCCTATCTTCTCTGCCCCTTTCTTTCTCTACTAGAATATTGTTGGACAAATGATGAGAAGACTGGTGAGGGAAGGAGAGGTAAGATTTAATCAGTTTTCAATTAGTTTTTTTTATTTCAATTCAAGTTGAGTTTTCAATTCAATTAGTTTTTTAATTTGTACCTGGTGAAGCCTGAAGAGTATTTGTACATTTCAATTTCAATTAAGCTATGTTAATGCCTCATTAGAACAAATCTGCTGAAACTGGTTCTGTAGCAGATCCATCTGCCTGAGGTAGGCTATGGCTGGGTACAATAGACTATATAACTCTGGCTATTTTAGGATAATTCCATAATTTTAAGAATCCAAATATTGAATACACAATCAGACCCAGCTGATATGTTGTTTTATTTTTCTGCTGAACTGTTTTTTAAAGTTTAATTTTTTCAATTAACAAAAATTATAGGAATATAAATACAAAGATAAGCATGCACATATATATGCGGGAATATATACATGTATATATGTGCACATATTTTTCAAATATGTGTATAACTCAGGATTTTCTGAGCATGTCCATATCGCCTAACTTAAAGGCACCTTGAAGAACGTTTGGAGCATATTCAAATTGCCTAATATGGAAGCCTTTGTTTTCCCTACCATGAGATTGGCTATGTTCTCCATATGGAAATATATCTAGTCAGAAGGATAAGGTAATAGGGCATATGTAGTGACTCCAATATTCCTCAGAACAGAGTTGCAGAATTGACCCCATCTCTACATGCACATTACACTATCATAATATTTATATACCTATACATGTAAATTGTTTGTATGTGTACATATATGTTTCATGGCATAGATGTGTATATTGCCTTGTGTGTTTGTGTGTATACTTGCACATGAGAACGACCAGTGACTTAGCACTTGCCTTCTTAAGCCAATTTAAAAAAATGTGGAGATGGGGACAGAGCAAGTATTCCCTTATACATGAAGACATTCCTAATTCCTTCAACTTCTAGTGCCATTTCTTCCAAATTACTTTGTATTTTTTCTCTTTATATTTAATATATATATATATATATCCAAGTCATATTATACATGCATATATATATGTGTGTATGTATGTATATACTTGTCTTCCATTCTACTGGAATGTGAGATCCTTATGAATAGGGACTGTTTTATTGATTATATTTGTATCCCCAACACCTAGCACAATATCTAGTACATAATATGTGTGTATACACACATATACACACATGTATATTATCTATATATACACATACATACAAACATGTTTATATTACAACCATGTGCATGTATATGTATATACTTAAAATAAGATACTAGATTTTGCTTTGCAATGCTACTGACCAGCAATATGGTTATCATATAAAATAAATTTACAGAGGAGAGTCCATCTGTTCCTATTATTTCACAGTCCCTCCCAATCTCAATGGAGAACCAGATGTGTTCATGCCTAGTAGTTGGATTATTTTGTATGAGCACAGACTTCATTACCCAATATCACAAGGGCTGCACCATTTTAAGACACAGAAAAGTAGAGCTGGGCTCAAGGATGAACCAAAAGAGAAAAGGAATACAAATTTCAATCTCACTTTAGCCTCTCTTCTAGCCTTGCATGGAAAAGATTAGTGACTCCCCAGAGATGCTTGCCTCAGGCTTGGAGAATCATTGACCCAGTGGGTATAATTTCAATAAGTCATTTCCCCCCCTACAAGTTTTGTCTTTGTTAGTTCTTCCTCTACTCTAATATATATTGATCCCTGTATTGTGTGTGGGATAAAGTGTACTGCCTTCCAATCATGCTTTAAAACTTCTTCCCAGGAGGTTCATATATGAAGGCTGGCAACTTTAAATGGCCATGACTAATTAGATTGTTGTTTTTCTTGCTTCCCTCAATAAAAAGTCAGTAAAATAAAATCAATTCCAGCATATAAGACATAAAATGATGCATGCCTCTAACATTAAAAAAAAGAAAAAGAAAAAAGAAAGAAATTGGAAGTCTACAGTGTTTTAAAGATGGAATAAATTCTGTCTTTTTTCCATTCATCAAATGTACATCATTTCCTTGTTGAGGAGATACTACAGAAAAATCATGGCAATAGCCTGATTTTCACTCACCATGGGACCGTTAATTGGATGTCTACTGGCTGTTTAAAGGCTAGTAAAACTAGGCTAGTAAAACAGCCTGAAATAAAATCAATGCCAAAGGCCAGATTCTCTTTCTCTACATAGCTCCTCTGGAGAACTCCAATATAGATAGAACTTTCTACCTAGATGTGTGAGTTGCCTAGAACAGATTAGAAGCAAAGCATTATGGATAAGAAGAGAAACACGGAATCAGTGACTCAGCACTTACTTTCTTACCCAAGTGAAAAACTGTTCTGCTAATGAAGGAAAAAAAGAAGTGGGGATGGCTCGTGTCACTTTTTATATAAAGCCACTCCTGAATACCTCTTCCAAATTGCTTTGTAATTACTTACTTTGTATTTGTTTTTTTTTATATTTATTGTATATATATATATATATATATATATATATATATATATACATATATATGTATGCATATGCATATCACATTATATATTCACTTTTTGCCAGAGAATTGCCATTGTGAATTCTTCACTTGACCAACCCCAACATTTAGTCTCTCCTAGATCACATCATTTGGTACATCAACCACATCACCTACTGCACATTCCTATTATCAATTGCTTCCGTATCTGGATTTTGAGTTATTACCCCCACACACTCTCAATATGTACAGAATCCATGTATGAAGGGATTTTTAAATTAATCTAAGTAATATCTGATTAGGAATTTACTTTCAAACTCAGTTCAGTATTTCCATGAATTCAAATTCTTATTGAGGAAGTATGGGTTCTGAAGCAGAGAACTGAAATATGTAGCTCATATTCATATAACTCTTTAGTCTGTATGAAGTGCTTTCCCAACATATGAGATCAGTATTATTGATTAACTTTGTATTTTGGGGCAAATCACTCCTCATTTTTGGAGTCCACTTTCTTTAAATGTTTATTTAGTTTGATGTTCTTGATTTTTTGGAGTCATGTACTCTTTTGACCTTATAATGAAACCTATTGTACACTTCATAGAATATTGTTTGTAAATGCATAAAATACAATACCTAGGATTACAAAAGAATCTAATTATACAGGCATAAAGCCATTAAAATTAAAACAAACAAACAAACAAACAAAAAAAGTTCATAGTTACCAGGTTTAGAAGCTTGGACTAAATTATTTCTAAATTCCCTTCCATTATTAATGGAGCTGATATGAATTCTGAAACAGTTAATTCTCTCCTCTGGTCAGGAAATGCTAAATTTCATCCTGGAATAAACTCATGCAGAAAAACTTAGTTTCCCATACTGTCTTATTACCATAGTTAAAGTAACCATTTACTTTATTGGTTTAATGTACCCAGACTGCCTTAAATATAATTTTAAAGATATCTTTGATAGGAACCTAGGCTTTCTCAGACTGCCTTTGTTAGTATTTTCAAGGTAGTCTCAACATCTCAGTGTACATCCTTGCTCCTGATTTGATTTCCCCTCCTCCCTTGAGAAACCCCCAAGTTTATATTTCCCCATAAAAGATGTATTTATGATGAAGATTTTTGCTGAATTCTTTCTAAGACTAATCCCACTTTGAGCTACTTGCCACTTCATAGTATCTTTCCCCAAAGGCTCCTTCCTCTTGGTTAATTGTGAGTTCCACTAGGGAATGTATCTTTCCCCTTGTTAATAAACTTTAATAAATAACATAATTTTGTAATCTGTGATGGATGTCTTGTCATGGTTATTCCATTCTTGTCATGAGCTGAATCTATTATGATATTTTCATATAATATTCTTTTTCAATTTATTGCTCTCTTGAAACTATTTTTATTTACCATTTCTGGTGCCTATTATAACTCATCAGAGCCATATAAAAATGATGTTGATGTGATCTATGATGTGAAGTTTGACACCAAATGATGGAAGGCACCAAAAGTTGAGATTTGATCATATGAAGAATTCACAATGGCCAATCTCTTTGGCAAAAGGTAGGTTTATTTAGAGGAATAGATTACAGACAAAATGGGAACACCAGAAAGGGTAAATATGAAATAGAGCAGAAGATCATATGAAAGATATGTTCCTTAGTGTAATTCACAATTGTGAATCACCCAGTAGAAAGGGAGCACCCCAGGAAATCGGGCCATGTCCTCAGCTGACAAGCTAAATCCTTAAAGGGACTTAGTATCCTAAAAGAATTAATTAGTTGTAAGGAAGAGAAGTGGGGTTGGGAAGCATAGTGGAGTTAGGCGAGATACCACATGGCATGGGTGAAGGGGAAGGGAAAAAACAACATAATTAAAACACTAATTGAAGTGGGCTAAGTTCCAAAAAGGATTTAGCAAAGATTAGTAATAAGAGAAATTTATAGGAAAAGTTAGAGAAACCAGAGCTTCATGTTACTTATTTGTTAATTTTATGGCTTATAGGTAGATTTGAGGAGTGGTTTATTCACTATTGTCTCAGGAACTTGGTTATCACTGACCAACAGATTGTTTATCTGATAGTCAGCAAAGTTTGTAGGACAATACTATAGTATTCCTAAGGCCAGGAAACTTTAGAATCATTGTCAGACATTATCAGAACAATAGTACTCTGAGATAGGGGACCTCAGGATTACTGCTATATCTTTCTTAAAGTCTAGGGGAAGAAATATATAATTATATTATTATATTCTTAAGGCCAAGAGACTTTAGAAGAGACTTTGATAGACAGGTTGCTAAAACAATAGCACTCTAACATGAGGGGACCTCAGGATCTAGTATTAGTATCTATGCATTTAAACAGCTATTTCCCTAGGTTTCCTCTATAATGTGATTTTTCTAATTTTATATAACATAAAGAAATTATTTGGAGTACAAAGAAGATCAGGCAAAGTGCTATGAGATCTTTGGGTAGAAAGTAAAATAAAGTGATCTTCCTCCCTTTTTTAAGTACTGAAGTTTAGTTATTTAAAAAACCCATCAGACTCAGGAATTTCTGTTTACCAAGAGCAGGATTCAGATTTAAGTTCTGAACTAAACTCTTTATGTTCTATGCTATATTTAAAATGCAATAAGCCTTTTTAAAATCAAGACAAGTCTCAAGGCATAAGAACTGTACAAATTTAAATAGTAGTGTGCAATTTCTTCCTTTTAAGAATAGAATAATAATCCTCTTCCTGAATAAAGATGTGTGTGTTAAAGCCTAAAGGATAAATACTTTTGCTAAGCAAAAAAAAAAAAAAAATTAGTGAAGAAATTGCAACATTTCATAATAAATCCCTAAAGCTTTGAGTCTACAATCGAAATATTTATATCCAGAATTTGTATCTAAGGCACATTTTTTCCTTTTTTTATCCTTTATTAATGCTTTTTATTTTTTAAAACATATGCATGAACAGTTATTCAACATTAGCCTTTGCAAAACCTTGTGTTTCAATTCCCCTCCTTCTCCCACCCCCTTCCCTAGATGGCAAGTAGTACAATATATGTTAAACATGGTGGGAATATATGTTAAATCCAATATATGCATATATATTTATACAATATATATATATGTAAGGCACATATTTAATGTAAAAACTAGTAGAATTATCAACTTATTGCTACTTTCTTATGGTTGGTGAACACTTCAACCTGATCTAAACCTCTGAAAGACATCAAGATGACCACAGATGAAAAGCTTATTGGTCAGAATGACTCTTGCAAGAAGGTAAACTGCTACTTTGACTCGGTGACCAGTACAGATTCTCTGAATATATTCTGTGATCTTTGGTTTTCTGGGCATAATACTTTGGTAGAAAAAGTTTTGTTTGTATATAAAGAGACCAGTGCATGGTCAGTAGATGTTCTAACCATGTAACAAGAACAGTTACATCTCCTACAGAAATGTATTTTAAAGAGAGAATTATATTGTATGAAATATTGCCAGCATCTTTAGAAATAATGCAATTTATTTCTAATAAAAGTAATAGTGGTTACAATAAAGTGTGCTTTTACAAGACTTTAAAAATGGAATGTACTGTCTGGGATAACAAGTCTCAACTTTTGGTTTTAAACATTATCACAGGATAGCTAGATGGCACAGTGGAAAAAGCACCAGCCCTGAAGTCAGGAGGACCTGAGTTGAAGTGTACCACCTCAGATAGTAGGATACATCCCTCCAAATATATGTATGTATATATATATATATATATATATATATATATATATATATACACACACACACACACATACATATATGTAATAAGAATCATCATTATCATAACTAGTATTTATGTAGCATTTTGAGGTTTGCAAAGCATTTTACAAATATTATCTCATTCGATCTTCACAACGACCTTGGGAGACAGGTGGTATGATTAGTCACATTTTACAGGTGAGGAAATTGAGGCAGACAGAGGTTATGTAATTTGCCCAGATGTGCAGTTAGTATCTAAATGTTTAATCTATAATAGATTGCTTGCTATCGGAGTGGGGGGAGGGGAGGAAGAGTAGGAGAAAAATTTGGAGCACAGGATTTTGCATGTATTTTGAAAACTATCTTTGCATGTACTTTGAAAAACAAAAAGCCATTAATATTTTTTTTAAAAAGTAAGTATCTCAGCCTAGATTTGAACTCAGCTTTTCCTGACTCTAGGTCCAGCACCCTATCTACTGCCTCACCACAAACAGGGAACATGGGAGCAGTATGAAAGCAATATGGGACAAGTACGTAGCAAACTGAATAGAACTTTGAGCCTAGAGTCAGGAAAATTCATCTTCCTGTGTTCAAATATAATCTTAGACATTTACTGTGTGACCTTGGGCAAGTCATTTCACCCTGTTTGCCTTAGTTTCCTCATCTGTAAAATGGGCAAGAGAAGGAAGTGGTAAACTGCTCCAGTATCCTTGCCAAGAAAACCTCAAATGGGGTCATGAAAAATGAGATACAACTGAACACTAACAACAAATTTAGTTCTATCTCCAAAAAATTAAAAATACCTTATAGATTGTTTTTAAAACTTTAAGCTCACCTTTCCCATGTTCTCAGTAAAATCAGTTACTCAGTTCTGAGTAAAGCTTATCAGCATGCTTGTTTTTAGTCAATTTTAAAATTTTAATAAAAATTTAATTATTATATACTGTAATTATATATTATTATATATGATGTAATTATATATAATAAAGTTTAAAATTAAAATTAATTTTTTTTAAATTCAAAATTTAAAATCGACTAAACAGTGTCCTTCCAAGTATCACTGAATACATCTATGAAAAATGATGGTCAGCCAAGAGTCTTGATATTTACCAAAATAGGAAGAAAAAAAAAAAAAAACCACGAGGAAAATGTAGAATTTTGGCCTTGAAAGTAATGTACACTTTTAAAAAAAAAAAAAATCTTAAAAATCATTTTTATGTGTAATTGGGAAAAATACTAAAATAATCTAAAAAAGGAAAGAAAGAAAAAATATTTATAAATAGACACAAACTTTCTGCAGTTATACTAATAAATTATAAAGGGAAATAACAAAAGATGAAAGCTTTTTCACTGAAGTATTTACAATATACTTTCTAAGCCCTAATAGCCTTTTGCCATCCACTTTCTGGGGTTAAAGATCCCTTTAGGATTTGAATAGAGAATTTAAGGGAAAAAAAAAAAAAAGACATTTCCCCCATTGACTTTTACTCCATGAGAGAGAGGGGGGAAGGAGGAAAGAGGAGTATAATGAAGGTGTTGCCAGATGCAAATGTCCATTCATCCTACTGCTTCAGGGCTTTCTTCCTGTGATCTTAAAAGAGATCCTTTTGAACTGTTTACAAGGATTCACTAGAGTTGGCTTTTAGAACCAGTTCTGTCCTCTACTAGTCTTGAGACCTTGAGACAGTAGACAAATGACTATTTCTGAGCTTCTAATTTCTCATTTCTTCAGTGGGCAAGAAATACCTGTTCTGAGAGGTCTGACTTGGAGAATAAAGAACTGGTCTCATAATCAAGAATCCTAGATTGATTCTGAAACATCTTAGCTCTGTGACTGTGGATGAAACATTTGTTCTCAATATTTCTCAGTACTCTTCTAGTCAGCTATTTAAGGATATAAAGTATACAACAATGTCTGATCTGCCTTGGTAGAGAGAATTCCCTTCCTTGGGAGTTTCCAGAATCAGTGTAATCATAGGCCTAGAGTGGGGGGTGGCAAAATAAAAACACCACAAAACAAAACCTGCACAGGCTTCTTCACTGAGTGATTATTAGGATCAAATAATGTGAAAATAACTAAAATTTGTGAATTGTAAGACTTTGTCAATGCAAAGTCACTTTAATCTACAAAATTCACTTTTATGGTCTACCCCCATTTACATTCCTGCATGCAATATTCCTGCTCCAAAGTTCTTCCACATAAAAAGATCAAAATTTGTTTGTAAAACTGGTGAAGTGATGGGTTATGTTCTTCTTTCCCAATATGCAAATCCAGTTATCACCATAACTAGAATATGCATTTTAAATTGTAAAAATGCAAATGTTTCTTCCATTGCATACTTAAAAAAAAAATACCTGTTTAGAAGAATTGCACATGTTTACTTATATTGGATATATTGGATAACACTGTCTAGGAGAATGGGGAAGTGAGGAAGGAGGGAAAAAAATATGGATCATAAGGTTTTGCAAGGGTGAATGGTAAAAACTATCTTTGCATGTATTTAAAAAAATAAAAAAAAAAACTATTACAAAAATTTACTGCAAGAAAATTTTGGTTGTGGGCCACTTGAGCTAAGAAATGCAACCCCTTCCTACCCAATTCCCCAAATTAAAATCCCAAATATAAAGTCTATTATTTTAGCCTCACTTTTCCCCTCCCTGTCGGACCTTTTCTTATTTAGGTTTTGTTTTGTTGACGTTCAAAGGATTCTCCCTCCTCCTCCCCCAGCCCCTATCAATCAATGGACTTCAAGTGATCTGCAAGCTGACCACCAATGTTCAATTCTACAATTCTGCTGCATTGCTTTTAGGGTTTGTGGCCTTCTGCTCTTCCCTCCTGCCAGCTCTGTGGTTCCATTTATCTTTTGTCTCCTTCAAAGAGAAATCTTCTTCACTTATTCACTGTCTCAGTTGTCATGCCTTCAAGGGACACTTGCAAAATAACAGCATTGTAGAACAAGACAAAGTCTCCACTGCCAAGCTCTACCATGCAGCCCTTGATATGAAAACATTCATCTCATTTTAACTTAGAAGAATCCTTGTATCCTTGTAACTTCACCTTTCTGCATTTCAGTATCCTCAGCTATAAAATGATTGCATTATGCTGGCTTAACATCAAAATTCCTTCTAATTTCTAATTCTAGAATTTTAGGATCCTGACCCTAACATAGTAGATAAGGTAATATTTTCATTAGAGTATAAGTTCCTTGAGCTCAAGGACTCTTTTATATCCCCAGTACTGCATAGTTCCAGAAACAGAGCAGGCCTTTTAATTTAATTTTTAATTTGTGGAATAAAACAAGTATTTCTATAGCATGGTATAACAAAAAAGATGGTTGCACACCAAATGATATATTAATTGTGTATAACCTAACATTACTTTTAAATATATAATAATTATCATGTAAATTCTCCCTCCCCCCCCTTTTTTTAACCTTCCTTCCTTCCCTCATCTCTACTCTAGAGATAGCTATCATTAGAAACAAATAGGTATATATACACTTGCATATATATGTGTATACACGTGATAAGGTTCTGGGCCACCAAGTGAGGTTGGCAAAGGAAGCATGAAGTACTGATAAAATTATTCCCTGAAGCAAGCAGGGAAGGGCATGGATGGGGATCAGTTCAACTTTATAGTACTACCCTCTATGGAGATCTTGGGTAGCCTCACCTTGCTGTGTCCAATCAGAAATCCAAGTTATGTCAAAAATTCTGAGGTTAAATTTCCCCTATAAATCTCTATGTGGCTTAAGCCATCTTTGCAGAATTCTTTTAGAGTTAGCCTGACAAGGCATTCTGCCTCATGGTGTCTTTCCTCTTATCCTCCACCCTATCCCCACTTCATGCTTTTTTAGGATTTAGCTTGATTAAAACTCTCCTTCTCTGCTATGTGGCACTATTTCATATTTACCACTCCTGGTGTCTATTGTATACCTTCATTTTGTCTGTAACCTCTTCTCATAAATAAACCTAGCTTTTGCCATTGTGAATTTGTCACATCATTGATCCCCAACATCCCCCAATTGTTCTCTTTAATCTCAACATTTGATGAGTTCTCCTAAAACACATCACACACAAATGCACACATGCAAATACATACATTTATATGGAAAATTATTCTATACATACTTCTATTTTTCAGTTTTTTTCTCTGAGTGTAAATACCATCTTCTTTCATAGGTTCTTTGTAGTTAATTTAACTATTTCTAATAGAATGACTCTAATAGAATGGCTCAAAGTCCTTCTTAAAACAATATTGCTGTTACTTATACTTCATAATTTCGTCATTATTTCAGGCAAGTCTTTCCATGTTCTCCTAAGATCATCGAGTAAGCATTTAATAAATGTTTGATTCTGTTAAGAAAGGTGGAATCAGATAAAATACCTCACTGGTCATACACTACTGTGAAGTATTTGAGTCAATAATTATGGTTCTTAGCCAGCCAGGCCACTTCCTAGTTTTGCAAAGGAACTAGAATTCCAGTCTCCTTCCTTGATTAAGCCTGCCCTGTTGTTGAGGTTCAAAAAGGATCCCAAAAAGTTGGGGATCACAGACCAGTGTCGTGAAGTGTCTCAAAAGAATTTGCAGGTTTGAACCATATCCAAGTCAAGGGATAAAGTTTATTTTAATTATAATGCCAATTGAAGCCAGCTAAGTTCCAAAAGAATTTAGCAAAGGACCAGGAGCAAGGACACAAATCCAGTTCTTCATGTCACTGACATGCTAATTTTATTGCCTAGAGGTAGAACTGAGGAGTGGTCTCAGGAATTTGGTTATCACTGACCAGAAGATTCTGTATCTGACAGTCAGCAATGTTTGTAAGACTATTCTAGGGTCAGAAGACTTTAGAATCATTGACAGATTCAGAACAATAGCACTCTAAGGTCAGAGAGTCTCAGGATCACTAATATATTTTATCTAAAGGAAAAAATATTATATTCCTAGGCCAAAAGACTTTTACAATCATTGACAGATAGTTTGTTAGAATAATAGCACTCTAAGGTGGGGAGGAGGGACCTCCGGAACACTGATTCTAAAGCCAGAAGACTTTAGAATCATTGACAATCATTGACCTCTTTACTGCTGTTTCCCCTAGAAGGTAAATTACCATCACAGTCACTCATGACATTAATAAGGCAAACATTTTGTTTCTTGTTTCCAATATGCACTTTGCTTGTGTTGGTTGTCTTGTGACCCTATCAATAATCAGAAATTTTGACATCCTTTTCTTGTTTGGGAGAGAGGGGGAGAAAAGTCTTTCCTTCTCAAGTGTCTACAGCAATGTTCTGATTGATGCTGAATTGTTTATTTTTTTTCTTTGTACTGTTTTGAATCCTTAAATTACCTTCACCTATTATTTCCAACTGCTGATTAAGGGAATCTAAAATTTCTGGTATGCTTTTGCTTTCCGGATTCTTTTCCATGTGTTTCTTTTTTTGTTGCCTTTAATTGGGTTATGTGGCATTCAAGTTTTCCATGGAGTGTACCAGCTCTATTGGAGTTATCCTGAAGTATTGAAATATGCTTTTCAAATTGCCTTGGTGGTGGAGTTGTTTGATGAGATGTCCCTTTATTAGTTATGTTTCTTCTATAGTCCTCCCTGATGAGGTCCTGGTTAACTAGGTAGGGTTAGCAGAGAAAGAATGAAGAACTGGTACGATTATTCTCTGAGGCAAGCAGGAAAGGGCACAGATGGTGGTCAGTTCAATTTCAAGCCCCACCTTTGAAAGAGATCTTGGGTGACCCCATTTTGATATATCCAGTCAGAAATCCAAGTTATGTCTAACTCCTGAGGTTAAATTTTCCCTTTAAATCTGTCTATGTAATTGTATAAATACGTATACATATATTGGATTTAACATATATTTTAATATGCTTAACATATATTGGAGTATTTGTCATCTAGGGGTAGGAGTGGAGAGAAGGAGGGAAAAATTTGGAACACAAAGTTTTGCAGGGGTCAATGTTGAAAAATTATCCATGAACCTATATTCCAAAGAGATCTTAAAGGAAGGAAAGGGACCCACATGTGAAAAATGTTTGTGGCAGCCCTTTTTGTAGTGGCAAGAAACTGGAAACTAAGTGGATACCCAATAGTTGGAGAATGACTAAGTTATAGTATATGAATGTTATGGAATATTATTGTTCTATAAGAAACAGTCAGAAGGATGATTTCAGAGAGGCCTAGAGAGACTTTACATGAACTGATGCTAAGTGAAATGAGCAGAACCAGGAGATCATTGTACATGGCAATATTAATATTATGTGACAATCAATTCTGATAAATGTAACTCTTTCCAACAACGAAATGATTGATGCCAGTACCAATGGTCTTGGGATGAAGAAAGCCATCTACACCCAGAGAGAGGATTGTGGGAATTGAATGTGAATCACAACATAACATATTCACTTTTTTGTTGTTGTTCACTTTCCATTTTGTTTTCTTATTCATTTTCTTTCCTTTTTGATCTGATTTTTTTTTTTTTTTGTGCAGCAAGAGAATTGTATAAATATGTTTTCACAAATTGGAAAAAAAAAAAAGAAAAAATATCCATGCATATGTTTTGAAAATACAAAGCTTTAATAAAAAAGACAATCAGTAAAACAAACAAATAAATGAATGAATAAACAAACAACTGAATGAATGAATAGATAGATAAATAAATGGATGAATGAATAAATGAATGAATCTGTCTATGACCATCTTTGCTGAATCCATTCTGGGTTAGCATTCTGCATGGTGTCTTTCTCTTCTTTCCTTCCCCCATGCATCAAGGTGTTTTTTTTCTCTTTCTTACAGCTAATTAACCCTTTTAGGGTTCTAAACTTCTCTATGGATTTAGCCCACAATGGCATATTACTACCTCGTGGTTTCTTCCTTTTCTCCTGGTTAATTGTGAATTTCACTGGGGTACTTACCTTCCATTATTATTTCACATTTGCTATTCCTGGTGTTTATTGTATCTCTTCATTTTGTCTGTAATCTCTTCTCATAAATAAACCTATCTTTTGTTAAAGAGAATGGCCATTGTGAATCCATCGGTAACTAAACTCCATCATTTGGTGCCAAACCCCATCATTTGATGGTAATTGCTCTCCTAAGTTTCATCATTTGGTGCTGAACCTCAAACACACCATCACTATAGAAATGGTGCTTCCTCTGTGCAGGTCCTGAAGCATTTAAAAAAAAAATTCTGTGAAATGCTGTAAGAGTACATCTATTCATGATAATTATAGCCACCTATATGGGCAGCTAGATAACATAGTGGATAGAATACCATGCCTGGAGTTAAGATCTGAGTTCAAATCTGGCCTCAGATACTTTCTAACTGTGTGACCCTGTACAAGCCACTTAATCCTATTTGCCTCAGTTTCCTCAGCTGTAAAATGATCTGGAAAGGAAATGGCAAACCACGTCAGCATCTTGGTGAAGAAAACCCCAAATGGGGGTCATGGACATGACTCAAATGATTCAACAGCAACATAGCCATCTATTCAGCACACTGAAGGATGTGCTGAAATCAGCTCCTACTGACTGAAAAGAGTTAATTGTTAAACTTTCAGTGTGAGAATTTACACCTCAGAATTCAGCAAAAACTACAAATCAGGACTTGGTTTATTGTTTTGTTAATTGTCCAGATTTCAAAAAGTGATAGAGAAAATGTTAATAGTACAGATTAAACTTAAAAATATGTTATGCTACTTCTGAAGCGCTGGTTGTTAAATATTTAATAGCATATCCCTGATGATAACAGATGCCAGCTTTTTTGAATTGTTGTTTTGGTGTAACTTGCGTGCTAGCTGAATTCAAGCTCTGAAATTTAAAAAAAAAAGTTTGGTTTTTTTCCAATTTTAATCTATATATGTCAATTGCCTTTTCAAAATCAATTCAGATTTCATTACTGGACATAATGAATTGACATTTAGTAAGTGAAGGTTTCAATATCCTCTAGATCTTCAACTTTTCCCCTTTTTTATAATTCCCTTGTATTGGTCAACAAAATACCAAGTATGACTTGGAGCTGAGGGCATTATTGAAACAAGACAGTAGAAAGTTATAACTGATGTTATAACATAATTGCTACAATAGAAGGAATGCAGAGTTTTGGCATGAAAGGAAGCATCCACATCTGCTACATCCATTGCTACATCCATGGCTACTGTGTGGTTATGGATGAATGGATTACTTACCCTCTCTCTGGCTCAATTCCTCATCTGTAAAGGGAGAGACTGCTTCACATAGCTTCCAATATCTCATATTTCTAAACCTATGATCTTATGATGCTCATGTTGATTTATAATGAAAGTATTCTTGTCCAGTCTATTTCATAGGCACATCTTACTTGTTTTAGTAGTCTATATACATCATCAGCAATTCAAGAAGTGGTTCAGTTAACAGTCAGTAAGTGCTTGCTAAATACTCACTTGCTAAGCTCTGAGAATACAAGAGAAATCTATTTTTAAGAAAAAAGAATTACTGCTTTCACAATATGTGCATTGGCAATATATCCAGTGTAAATTGGAAGCGATCTGGGATGAAAGGCTTTAGATATAAGAGGCAATGATAAGGGTCTCTTGCAGAAGATGCTCAGTCTTGAAGAAAGCCATGAAAACTAAAATTGGAGATGAAGACGGACAATGTTTCCTGTATAGAAAACATCCAGGGAATAGGCAGTCAGGTGACAGAGTCATGAGCAAGGAATAATAAAATAGTCAATGTTTTTGGAATATTGAGTAAGTACTTAGGATAATGGCATTTCTGCTTTGTTTTAATATATATTAATACTGCTGTGGTTTTCTCTCTGTTGAATATCTAGACTCTAGCTTGAATTTTGGCAACTAGGTGGCACAGTGAAATGAAGAAAATTCATCTTCATGAGCTCAAATCTGACCTCAGACACTTCCTAGCTGTGTGACTAAGGACACTTTAATCCCCTTTGACTCAATTTGACCTATAAAATGAGCTGGAGAAAGGAGTAGTAAGTCACTTTAGTATCTTTGCTAAGAAAACCCCAAATGGGGTTAAATAAAGACTTGGACACAACTAACACAACTGAATAAAAACAGCAGCTTGAGATTTGACCATATTTTCTGGTCCACATTTGTATTCTCTCCATTTTCTGCTAGGCCACATCTTATCATGAACCATTAAAATATATAATAGGAGACTACTCTGGTGAGAGAAAATCAGTCTGTACTTTCAGAGCATAGCCAGATCCTTTTAAGGAACATGAAGGCATTTTTTAAAATATCCTTACAAATTTAGCTAAGTTCCCCTGAATCCATGTTTCTTCTACAGTATCCTGAGGTCATTTCTGCTGCAGATTTTTATCTATTATTGCATTCATTATCAAAGAAATTTTGGTAGTTCCCTGAAAAGCCTGTGTCAAAGGGACTCACCTTCCCAAAGTGAAGTAAAAAAGGGTCTCCTCTTCATAAAAGGAGGGGTGGGGACATTCTGAAATCTACCACTCTATTTTTCCTTTGCTCATCTCACCTATAATCCTGACCTTTACAGGAATGGAAATCTCCTTCAGTGAGACCTGAGATGGATCCATCAGGGACAACAGCTTGAGGCTTCCTGTCCTTGAAAGCAAGGGCTTGTTCCTTGGCATTGGAGAAGGAACTGCGGTTCATAAGTCAGCAGTTAGTTCCAAATTTGTATGTGTTGAGAGCCAAATAGGCATATTTTCAAACTGCAGCGTGTCCACATCAAAGTTTCTGGAATGTACCTGTTTTTCATTCTGAGACTTCTTACCCAGGGAGACACAGGGTCAGCCTCCTGCTGTCCATAGCCCAGAATTATTTGCTTGCTACTGAAAGGATGTTTGCTACAATTTCCCCCTTTCCTCTAATTAAATATTGGCAACTAATGTAGGTATTGTGGCCATGGCATTTGCTTTGTTTCTTTAGGGGTGAGAGGACTGATGTGACAACAAATATATTTGAAAGCACTAAAGACCTCTTACCTGGTACTGACCACAAATAGCATCTTTTTAGAGACATTGTTTTTATTAAAAACCATTTTAAATTTTGTTTTGAACAGATCTACCATTCCCTGGCATTCTCCCCCAGATTTAGAGAAAATGCCGGTTGCCTTCTCACTTTTTAGCTAGGCAGGCTCTCCTCCTTCACAGTCCTATCTCCTTCACTTGGGGCTCAGCAAGCTTTCTGGAGGCCTTCCAGAGTCTTGGTTTCAGTGGAGAAGGGAAGAAGGAGAGCCTGCCACCAAGGCAGTATGAAATGAAGTGAACGAATAGTCCAAGGGCTTCAGCCTCCAGCCTTCTGTCTTCCCTAGTTCTGATTCTGGCTGAGTTTGTCCGGGCTTATATGCTCTCTCATCATAGGTATGAATCTTGTAGAACTATATTAAGTACTAAGTACATGTACTGAACTAAAGAACCTAATAAGTACCATGCTGAACAACCATTGTCTTTATCAATTCCACTGATTTAACACCTTGTAAGAATCCTTGTTTCAGAGTTCAGAATTCTGGCCTATAACATACACACACACAAACACACACACACACACACACACACACACACACACATCTCTTTATTACAAGAAGGAGCTCCACAGAGAGGTAATGTTGGGAAATGAAAAAACAATAAAAGAATTAGGCAGGCATTCTGGAAAGCAATTTGAAATTAGACGCCAAACATTACTAAACTATGCCATTCTTTGCCTCATTTCTTATCTAGCTTTAATCTCTGAATGAGCAATTGACTCAGTCAAACTGAGACCTGTTAAAGACATTAACTTAAAAGTGTCCCGGTCTCCCATAGCATCCAGGGCCATCTCTAGTCATCCTGATCTATGTCTTGCTACTGGACCCAGATGGCACTGGAGGGGAAAGTGAGGCAGGTGACCTTTCCCAGTCTTTCCTCATTTAAATCCAATTCACTTTCATATCATGACATCACCTTTCTGATGGCATGGTGCTCTTTGAGAACAAACGACAAACAACAACACTGCAGGGCTTATTACCCAAAAAGAGCAAAGAAAGAGGAATAGGTTAATAATAATAGTAATAATAACTTCTTTATATAACATATGTAGTCAATATATAACATGAATATATGCAATTATATATATATGTACATAATAGAATTGAAAATAGTTTAAGAGCTAAATTTATGACATTCAATTACATAGCATGTATATGTGTATATACACATATGTAGTGCATATAATATAATAGAAAAGCATTTATTAATACAAATAACTAATCTGAATTAGATTATTTCTAAGCTTCCTGTTTTATAGATAAGAAAACTGAGGAAAAAGAAAAAAGAAAGAAAAAGAGTCAGCTCTGAAATTCATGTATTTAGACAACTAGCTCCCTAGGTTTCTTCTATGATTCCTCTTTTTAACTTTATGCAATACAAAGAGATTATTTTAAGTACAAAAATGTCCAGGCAAAGTGCTAAATAAAATATTTGAGGAGTGACAAAGTAAAATATAGAGTGCCTTTTACAAGGCTTTGTAAAAGGAATGTCCTTTGTGGAAACATAAATCTTAATTATAAAAATAATAAAAAATGACTATCATCAATCATCATCACCATTAGCATTTATTTAATACTTTAAAAGGTTTGCAAAGATCACAAATGCTACCCTATTCAATCTTTACAACAACCCTAGAAGTCAAATGCTATTTTATAGATGAGGAATTTGAGGCAAACTTAAGTTAAATGATCTTCCTAGGTTCACACAGCTAGTATGTGAAGATGGATTTGAATTCAGGTTCTGTGCTCTATGCACTGTACCACCTAGCTCTGTTTTGTTTTTTTTTTTCTGCAGTGATAAAGAAATGGAAAAAAAGGGTATCCATCACTGAACAATGATTAAACAGATTATATTATATGAGTTAAAGAAAATATTGTAAGAAATAAAGAGGGGAATCTAGATGGTGCAGTAGATAGAACACCAGCCCTTGAGTTAGAAGGACTTGAGTTCAAATTCCGTTTCAGACACTTGACACTTATAGGCTGTATGGCCCTGGGCAGATCACTTAACCTCAATTGCCATGCTAAGAGAGAGAGAGAGAGAGGAAGAGAGAGGAAGAGAGAGAGAGAGAGATGAAGGAAAAGATAATTTCCAAAAGAATTGGAAGGATTTGTGTGAACTGATACAGAGTAAGTTAGTAGAATTAGAAGAATGTATCCTATAACATCAATACTACGAAAATGAACAATTCTGAATTAAGAACTTGGACATATTGCTCAACCATGATTGTTTTCCATCTTATGAAAGAAAGATAATGAACTAATATGCTGAATGAGAAAGACGTTTTTGGATATGGTCAACTTATTTTGTTTGACTATTCTTACATAATACAAGGCTGTTGTTTTTTTCTTTTTCTTTCTAGTTTTATTCCCCTTGTGATTTAGAAGGAAGTGAGAGGGAGGGGAAAAATGCTTAATAATTGAACAAATAATTATCTTATTAGAATTTCTTTTAGAAATTAGAAATTCTTGCAAAAATAAAAAAATTTCTAAATGTGGAAGTGTGATGGCTCTGAATGAGGACCTCAGATATTGATCTTTATCAGGGTATACCAAGAGCTAAAAAATAACTAATAAAATAAATAATGATAATAAATAAATACAATTTCATGTAAGTCACACTTAGCAGGGGGGAAAATAAATTCATACATATTTACATGCATATACATGACTGAATGACTTTCTGTTAGAAAAATCCAGGCAATTAATTGCCTCAGTTTTCCATGTTGCTCTGCCAGTGTGTCATTTCTTTGCTTAAGTTATGATTTTGAAACCCACAGTACTTTAAAAACTATGGTAACTGTTGTAGAGGTATGAGCATTCCCAGAATTTACTGGATCAGACCATGGACTCCCCATCCAACATTCCTGTTAATAACTAATACCTAATGCCTCCCAAGGGCTGAGAAAGTAAACAAAACAAAACTCTGCCCAACACTAGCTGGGTTTTTTTTTTTAATATTGCAAAAATAATGCCTCTGGGAGACCAGCAGTAACATACTTTATTCTATGAAGCACAAAATCTGATTACTATTATCATTATTCTGAGGTTTTATGTTACCCATGCAAATATTAGGAAATTACCAAGACTTTTTATAAAATCCCACTACAGTTTAATTCAATGGTCATAAGAATGTCCTGCAGAGCTACTTTATAATACTTGGACATCAGCATATTTCTTCCCTCTTAAAAGGACTGGACACCCTGAACAAAAGGCTGACAATCACAGAATCATAAAGTTGGAAGATGCCATTAAGGCCATCTAGTTGACCTCTTTCCTGTCTTTTCCCCCCAAAGCACATGCCATTTTACACATGAGTAAATAGAGAACCAGAAAAGTTAAGGAATTTATCTAAAGTTAGCCAGGTAGTGGCAAAGTTGAGGACTAGAAACCATGTCTTCTTTTCCCTCTTCTTTTTTTGGCAATGGGGATTTGGGGCATTTGCCCAGTGCAAACTGGAAATAAATATCTAAGGTCAAATTTGAACTCAGGTCCTACTGAATCCAGGGTTAGTGCTCTTTCTACAGCACAAACTAAGCTAGCTTTCCCTCATCTCTTCGTTTCATCAGTCTTTCCTCTAAAGTTCTGAGACAGGAAAAAGAAAAAGAGAGATACTATGGGGGGATATTTCATACTTCCTCTTCACCTTGCACAAGCTTCCCTTATCCTTCTTGGAATTATATCTGTAGTGTGCTGATAAATGTTTAATAAATGGCTCTTCTCAACATCCTGAAATATCAGCACCACATATTTTTAAGTCTAATCTATATTGCTAAACTATATTTTCTTCTTCAATTTCATAAGACTAGACAATTAACAAGGCAACAAATCAAGCCTTACTACATTTGCCAATTCCCAACATGTAAATTCTCAAAGTTTAACAATTAGTTTACAGGAGAACTGGTTTCATCATATCCTTGGATATTTCAAAAAATATAACATGGGCACTGGGAATAGAAAATTGAAAGAACAGATATTGAAGAAGCAACAGTTTAGGAAGGGAAATAGCATGACCGACAGCATATGCTAAGTGTCTAAGTCAAATTTCATGACAAGCAACTGTCCAAATTGATTTTCTGCTTTTGAATTTGTGGTGTTAAATATTATCCCACAAAGCAGTAATAATAGCTAATATTTGTATCATGTTTTAAATAAATTTTTCTAATTTCATGTAAAAATAATCTTTAATATTTGTTTATTTTTTTAGTTCCAAATGTTCTCCTTCCTCTAACCCTCCTTGAGAGGTTATTTTTGGGGGGCCCGCATAAGGCAATTGGAGTTAAGTGACTTGTCCAGGGTCTCCCAGTTGGTAAGTGTTAAGTGTCTGAAGCTGTATTTGAACTCAGGTACTGCTACTAGAGGGTCAAAGCTCTATCTAAACCTCCCTGAAATGGTAATTATTTTAATATAGTTTTGCAAAATTCTTTTCATATGTTAACTCATTTGACCATCACAGCAATTCTGTGGTAGGAGCCATTGTTATTCCATTTTACAGATGGGAAAACTGAAGCAATTTAAATGACTTATCCATTGCCATACATTAAGTATCTGAGATTGGATAAGAAATCATATTTTTCAAATTCCATAACTGGTATTCTAGTAACTATGTTGTCTCCATTACTTATTCTATTGTAAAAAGAAAGTAAGGTACTCTAGTTTTTGGAAAGTTTTTGGTATAAAGATTTATGCCTTAATATTTTTTTGTTAACTAATCTATATTATTTTGGGGGTTAAGAGCAATGACAGCTGATAAGATCACACAAAGATAGGGATAAACAGGAGAGATGGAGCAATAGAAATGTAATAGAAGACCTGAATCTATAATCCTGCTTTCGGAAGAAGTTGAAGCTTGACAATTACTCCCCAGGGACCAGACATCAATCTGCTCAGAGTTGAGAACTGGTAGACTAATAAAACCCTGTAACTGGCTGATGGGAAAGCATAGATAGAATGTAATATTCATCATCGAAGGGAATAAGCACAATGATGAGATTACAATCTCACCAAAGGAAAATCATTTGAAGCTAATGTCTCTTTTTTACCGTGCTACCAGCTAAATTTCAAATCCCTGATCTCTCTCCTCTGAAACCTGCAATGGGAGGAATTAAGTCACATTCTTGGGAATCATATAATCTCCTCTTCACAGTGGCTATTTTCTACCCAACTGCCAGGAATATCTACCCTCTCCTGCTCTGTTTCATCTCATTCTGAGAAATGAAATCTAATCAACACTACAATTGTCTTTGGAAAAGAAATATTAATTCAATGCCCTATAATTCAAATAAGTATTATCTCTCTTTTAGAATATAAACTTCTAGAAGGTACACACTACATATGCATATCCCCAGAGGTTAGAATAGTATTTGTCACTTTAGTAAATTCTTAATAAATGCTTTTCATTCGTTGTAAGATAGTAAGTCTTAGAAATAGAAGGGATGGATGTTCAAAATCAACTCATTTTATTGATGAGGATGCTATGGCTCAGAGGAATTAAATGTCAAGATCCCCAAATACCATAAGGAAATGTTTAAATACAATTTCAATCTCAATCTTTAAATCCCCTCCTCTTTCTACTACAATATCTCTTGAATCTTATGCTGTGTCTACAACTTTCCCCCTCTTATGAAATCATTTCATTCTAATAAACTCAATTAAATAAAGTTGTTAAGACACCAGAAACTAAGGATACAAAGAGAGATATGTGTAAATTCAGAAACCAACTTACTCTCTCCTCTTGTCAGGAAATGCTAAAATGCCTATCCTGGGAACTTAGTTTCCCAGACTCTCTTTTTATCATAGTGAAGGAAACCAAATTGTGCCCAGACTAACTTTAGCATCTTTAAACAATCTTTAAGATCTTCATTAGCATATCTTTAGACTGGTGGGGGACCTGGTAGGCTAGGTAGATTCATTCCATATAGATCTTCTTTGATCCCTCCCTCTGAGCTACCAAACTTCTCCCTTGTTTTTCCCCTTACTTCATAGATCCTGCCTCTACTTTCCTGACATTTTAAAAGTGATGTTCCCCAAAATGCAAATCATTCATTCATTTATGATTCTGCATCGCAATTGCTTGAACCCATGAAGCTATTCACATAAATAAATAAACAAACTTTTCCTTGCTAAGTCCTTTTCAGGACTAAGCCCTCTTATGGCTTTTTCTTCCTCTTAAATTGTGATTTTCACTAAGGAACTTATTTTTGCCCTTGTTAATTCACATAATAAATAGCAAAATTTTGTAATCTGTAATGGTATCCTATCACGATTGCTCCATGTCATGAATTTTTATATAATATTCTTTTTACAGTTTATTGCTCTCCCTCGTCTATTTCTATTTACCACTCCTAGTTCCTATTTTACCTCATCAAATATAGCACAGACTTTGCTTGTTTTTAAAGGGTTTATTACTTAATAAGAATCAGAAGCCTGACAAAACATTCACTGATAAATCCTTAATGTTGTTGTAACTAAGATAGTGGTACCATTTATAGAAATAGAGAGGTTGGGGGAAGGACAAGTTTGGGTGGTAGGGTGAGGAATTAAGCTTTGGAAAGGTTTTATAGTCTGGCAGCAATATGTGGAGGAATTGATTAGTAAGGCGTTGAAATCCAAGAGGACTGAAGATAAAAAACGAGCATCAATTTGTCCTTAATGAATTCAAATCACCAGGCCTAAAAGAGATGCAGTCTAGAATCTGAAAGAACTAGTAGGTTTGGTTACAGAGCTACTATAAGTGACTTTTGAAAGTTCTCAGAGAACAGAAAAAGTTCCACAAGACTGGAGAAGGACAAGAGTTGCTGTGGTTTCAAAAACAGTAAAGTAAGTTGAATTCTTTTCCAGGAAAAATTCTAGAACATATTATTAAATGCATGGTTTTTTTTAACATTTAGAAAGGGTATTAATTTATTAAGAACAGGTGATAACAGACTAAACTCATGTCCTTTTTTGACAGGGTAATGAGACTGGTTCAGAGAAGTTCTAACAATATAATAATTTTATATTTCAGCAAAGCATTTAACAAAGATTTTTGTCAACTAACTGAAGATACTTGGATTTGATAATGGTAGAACCAGATGGATTCAGAAATGATTGAATATACCAGATTCAAAGAATACTTGTAAAAGATCAGTTTTTACTTGGAGGAAGTCTCTTGTGAAATCATTATTCAGTCCATTTCTAAAGTACCTCAAGGATCTGTCGTTGGTCCTTTGGAGACCAAGTCAGATCAACAAGGATTTGCCACACAGTGAGGTAACTCCTAGGGATGCAACAAAGGCAAAAAAAAAAAAAAAAAATAGTCCCTACTGTCAAGGAACTCACCGACAAGATGTAAACAAGATCAGTGTTTTATCAATGAATTGGATGAAAGTATGTTTTGGATACATGAATTATTTATGATTTTTTTTGGTTTTATTTGTTGTATAAATGAATTCTTGTCAAATTTATAGATGATACCAATCTGAAAATGAGAGTTGACATGATGAATGACAGAATGCCAAAAATATATCTGGAATAATATGTCCAATTCTAGGTGTCACGTTTTAGGAAGGACATAGATGAAAGGGAGCATATCCAGAAAAGAAAAATTAGGATAGTAGGAAGATTGAATACTATAATATGAAAGATAATCAATTGAAGAAATTAGTGATATTTAGCTTGAAGGAAAGAAGATAATATTCCAGGAGTATTAAGAAGGTGTTACTCTCACCATACTCTTCCCTTATTAGATTATATTGAAATATTATATTCATTTTCAGACAATATATTTGAAGGAGGGCATCGATAAGCTGGAAAGCATTCAAAGCAGGTCAGTTAAAACAACAAAGAACCTTAAAATCATGCCATTCGTGATTTGGTTGAAGAGAGCTGAGGATGTTTAGGAAAAATAGCAAACCATTCCAGTATCTTTGCCAAGAAAACCCCAAATAGGATCACAAAGAATTGGACTTGACTAAAATGACTCAACAATAACAACAAATCACAGATTTGGAGTTGAAAGCAATCTTAAAGATTATGTAGTCTGAACTCTCCTTTTATAGCTGACAAAACTGAGGTCCAGGATTCAGACCCAAGTTTTCTGCTTCCAAGTGCAGCATTCATTCCATAGCATCATGCTTCATCCTATTCTAGAGAAGAAAAAAATCAGGGTCAAACGTGGGGAGTGAAGAGGAAATGATGTGATAGGGTCTTCAAGCATTTGAAGGGCTATCTGTGGAAGAATTAGATTTATATTGCTTGGCCCCAAGCAACAGAACCACCCATATTCTAGTTTTAATCTTCAAGCAAAGGCAGGAAGACAACCTGAATATGTTGGAGAAGGGATTCCTGTTAAGTTACAGTTGGAGGTGATGGTAGAATTTAGAGTTAGAAGAGATCAATTAATTAAATCTTCTAATTTTACAGGTAAAAAAATTGAATCACAAAGGATTTGTGACCCATCTATGGTCACTTGTTCAGTTTTGGTTGTGGCCCCAGCTAGGAAATGTCTTGAGGGCAAATTTGAACTCAGGAAGATTAGTCTTCTTGACTCTAGGCCTGACAATGTATCCTAGTCACAAATATTCAGTCACAACTGACAAATGATTAAACAACGTGTTTACTTTTATAATTATATATACATGTTTTGTTTTGTTGTTTTTGTTTAGTCATTTCAGTTGTGTCCAGCTCTTCATGATCCCTTTTGGGGTTTTCTTGCCAAAGACACAACAAATGATGTATAAATGACATTTCTTTCTCCACTCATTTTATAGATGACTAAATTGATCTGACCAGGGTCACAAAGCTGTTAAGTTTCTAAGGCTAGATTTGAACTATGGTATTTCTGACTCCAAGTTTAGACTGGACCACCTAGCTACCCCTTACACATATACATTTATACATACATAAGCACATATATAATTGTTTATATGTTTGCATATCTGCATATTTGTATGCATCTAGGGATATCTGTGCATATATGTGTAAGTATATATCTGTGTGTGTATATATACATACATATATATTCTTATTATTGTGCTTTTGGATTAAAGCTGTTGAAACCTTTCCCTTTCTGGGACTCATATCAGGGTATCTCCTAGCATTCTGCCTGGACCACTGGTTTCTGTTTATGTAACTCTTTGATCACAGTTATTTGTGTAAATGTCTTCTCTCTTTATTAGATCATAACATAGAAGAAAGTAAAATCTATATCATTTCTGTTTTTTGTATTTTTAGTCCAGGACACAGTACACTGTAAACACCAAGTATTTAATAATATTAAAAAATAAGTATGTTTTGGATGAGTGAATTCATGAGTGAAAGTCAAATTTTCCATTCTAGTAAGATTCTTTATAATTTGGGGGCTTTAAATTTGAGCTCTCTTTTTTTCCTGTGTTAATACAGGAATTTTCCTACTATGTCAACATTTTCACTTTGAGGGGAAGGGAGAAATATAAAAAGGAAGGAAATAGAGATGTGGAGAATACCTGGACTGGCTATTCTTAAAAGGAGGTGGCTAAACATTTTTTGGAACACTTTACTCCAGATGAGAGATGATACTGAAACCTTGATAGCCAACTCCCTATTGTCCACATCAGTAGATGCACAATATGCACATTGCACAATAGAAGATACACATATATCTATTACATAAAGTAATCTGCTATTAAAATAATAAACATTTCCCATCCAACCCACATTTTTAAACCAGTCCTCAAAAAGAATAATACATAAAGGGAAATAAAAGAATTTCATTTTTTATTTACTTACCTAGCCAGTAGTGATAACAAAGTTTAGGTATTTTAGTGAAATTCAATATTGTACCTAACTTTTTGTATGTTAATTGCAATTACTTGCAAATAGTAGCAGATCCTATTACCCTTTAGGTGTCTTAGGATAGACCCCTTGTGGTAAAATGACAAAAGTGTGAGACAGAGTCAGGAGTGACAGAGCTTTAAATCCTGCCTCTGACACTTACTAGTTATGTTAATCTACCTGAACCTCAGCCTCCACATCTGTAAATGGCAATAGCAATACTTGGAAAACCTAGCTTCCAGGATTGTCATTAGTAGCAAATGCAAAAGTTAAAGCATTATATGAATATCAGGTATTTTATGAGATTTACAGATGAAAGAAACCTTAGAGATTAATTTATCCCTAACTCCTCACTTTACTGATGGGGAGGTGACGTGATGTACCCAATAATACATAGTCAGTTTCTGATCAGAGCTCAAGACTCATGAGTCAGTGTTTTTTCCATTGTACCACAACTAATTACAGTAAATTTCTCTATAAGGTCACAGAATATTTTAGTAACATCATTTGTCTGAGGATAGTTATAATATTTCTATAGTACTAAATATGGCCCTCCCCCAAGTAATACTGCTTAAAAGAATATATATTTAATTTTAATTTAACACTTTTAAAATTAAGGATCTTGCTGGATATTACAGACAATTGCATTACTTTGCTCTATTTACAAAGAGTGGGATGAAACGAGAATCTATGGAAATAATTCTTGCTTTGCAATAATGCAATCTAAGAATATAACCATTTCACTGGAGAAAATAAAATACAATCCCTTAAACTATTTTTTATCATCTAGAATGTAAACCTCTAGAGAGGAAAGATTGTTTCATTCTTTGTATTTATTCCTAGCACCTAGCATAATGTCTGGTATAGTAGATGCTCAAATTTGTGGATTGCTTAGATAAAAATAGCTTGTTAAACTAATTGGATTTTTGATGTGCCCACAGCCAGAAACAGAAAACAGGTTTCCTGAATGTTTAACCCATCCAGGGCTTAAATATTTGATATTTTATGTAACCTCTCATGGCCTCAGTTTCTCATCTTGAAAATAATGAAGTTAAGGGCATTTAGGAGGGAATGGATAGCATGGGCTCTGATATCAGGAGGATTCCAGTTCAAATCCAACCTCAGACATTTGATACTTACTAGCCGAGTGACCTTGGACAAGTCATTTCACCCTGATTGCCTCACAAAACAAAATTAAAAATGATGGGGTTGATCTGGTTTTTAAAACTATGACCCAGTGATTTTTTTTTTCCTTAGCAGGATGGATCTAATTGTGCATCATCTAAGCTTGGTGCTCTCTTGTTTCCTTCCCTTCCTCCCCCCTTAGCGACGGAAATACTCCCTTGTTTGGCAGGTTTCTTCAAGATATGTTCTAAGAACACAGAGGACAGAAAGATATGGTCTCTCAGGACAGACACAATGTTGTTCTCAGCTTAAATAGCTGCTGAGAAACCTCAAGGTTCTGAATATCATAATTATGAAAAGAGTAGATTACAAAAGGAAATAATTTAATCTCACCTCTAAAGCAGAGATGGATTTGGTTTGACCTCAGTTTATCTTTATTCCTTGGCTGGCCAGTCGGGAGGGCAATTTACACAGACTAGAAAGCTGAAAAAAGGCTAGGGAGAAGGGGGGGAGGGGGAGGGAGAACCTGGGGTTTTACTTTAGTCTGAGAGGGAAAAAAAAGCAAGCACGTGTAAATTGTAGAATTTTTCTCTTTTACTAAAAAAAAAAAAAGGCAATAAATCTTTTGATCTTTTGTAATTATGTATTTGGAAAAAAGTCCTTCTTCTACGTATAGGATTTCGTTCATCTTGCCAATGTCCTAATGTAGATATTAGCACCTTCTTGTTCCCTTTGCTTATTATTGTTATTATCATTACCTTTCGATAAAGAAACTTTATCTTATGGCAAATTAACTTGAGAAGATCTGAGTACCCCGGAGCCTCAAAGCAGTGCAATGCCTCTTGGTCCTAATGTCCTTTTGAGTCAGTGGACTCAACAGCCAACCTCTAAAAGTGACTTCCCACTCCCCAGCACCTCCTCCCCACCACCCCCTCCCCCGCCTCCGCTTTCTTCTCTCCAATGATAGACGCAACGAAATGGTGAGAAGGGTGATAGGTGTGCCTCCGTGGCTGAGCCGGGATGTAAACTTTATAAATGATTGGATAAGATGAAGAAAGCGACTCCCCCACAGCGCTCAGCATAGTTTCCCTGGCTCAGGCTGACAGTAGCTGTGCGCTCGCTCCGCCTGCCCGCCTGCACTCTGCACCCGCCCGGAGCCAGCGCTGCCTGCCCGGCTCCGGCTCCGGCTCTGGCTCCGGCTCCGGTTCCGGCTCCGGTTCCGGCTCCGGCTGCGCTGGGCTCCAGGTCATTTCTAGCTAGCCGAACCCAAACCCACATCATGCCGCCGCCGCAGCAGCAGCCGGCTCCCGCCGCCGCCTTCAGTACTGTCCTGCTGCTTCTCTTGCTGGCTACCGACTCCTCGCAGAGTGAGTACCCCCGGCCCCAGCGGGCGCCTCCCTAGCTCTGCTCTGTCCTCTGGGCAAGGAGGATCAGGGCACCGACCTGGAGAGCACTGAAGTGCCTATCTTCCCACCACCACCCAGTCTCGCGTCTGACCTCTCTGGCTCAGAACCTGGGGAGGAGATCTAGTGCCCACCTTATCCATAGCTTCACCCCCTCCCCCAATCCCCACCATCCACAATGCGACAGCAGCAAGCAGCAGCCCGGGCCGCCGCCGCCGCGGCCACAGCATCCCCCTTCCTTCAAGGGCACTCGGCAAAGTGCTCAATCCCCAGTCTGCTGCGACTGCAGAGCGTGCGTGTGCAGGAGGTGGGGAGGGGGAGAAGCAGTTCTATCCCCTTGTTGCAAGCAGGGTGGGGTGCCGGTGCCTGAATTTATGGGTACCTCTTCTGCTTTCCCCCTTATCTCCCCCACTCTATTTCCCATCCGTCCCTCCTTTTCCCTCTCTCCCTCTCCCCTTTCCCGCCCCGGGCGTTGTGCGGGGCAGCGGTGCTGCTGCGGGCCCGGGAGGCAGCCCAGTTCCTGAGGTCGAGACAGCGCCGAGCCTACCAGATCTTCGAAGAGACCAAGCAAGGCCATTTAGAGAGAGAATGCATAGAAGAGCTGTGCAACAAGGAGGAAGCCCGAGAAGTGTTCGAAAACGACCCTGAGACTGTAAGGAGATTGGGACTGGGGGAGGGGGAGAGAATGGTTTGGGTGTATGCGTGGGACGAGATCTGGGGAGTTTAAATAGAATCCCTGGGGCGGGGTGGCGGGGAGAGGAGCGCTTAATCTGTCTCTACCGGAGCTGCCGGTGCATGCCTGTGTCTGTGCATCCTTTCCCGTCCTTCTCTTCTGTACAACCCTTCCGTCCCTGTTAGAAGCAGCTGGAATTAGGTCGCCAGCTGTCCACACAGCTGGGGAAGATGTTTGGAGGAGAAACCATTAGATAAATAATTTAAACCACATAACATAACTAGAGCTTTGCTGAACAGGATTTTGAGGAAGCGCTGAGAAAAGTCCAATTCTCTTTCTCAATTCTGGATACACACATTTAAACACACACATGATATGCATGCGCAGACTCTCTGGTTAGCTGATTGGGTGTCCTTGAAATTCTTTTATTATTTCTTCTTCCACTGATGGATTTCATGGTCTAGTTTTTGGTTTGGGGGAACATGTTCTCATTTCACATCCTGGGGTATTTTTTAAAGTCATTGCAAAGGGATAGAATGAGAAACGAGTACAAGGTTGTTAAGGAGGACAGAGCTCTGAGGACACTCTCATATCTCTCTTTACTTTTTTTTTTTTTAATTGATAAAAATCTTTAAGATCCTGCAGTTCAGCAAGAATAGAAGAGGCGTGTCTTGTAGTACTGCTAAGTAAAATAAAATCTACAACGGCAGACTTGTTATCTTTATGCTGAAACTTGAAAGACTCCCCAAAGCAGAAACTTTAGGGAAAATCCACTTTGAAATAATTAAGGAAACTACATACATACATACATATATATATATATATATATATATATATATATATTTATATATGAAATATATACATATGTGTATTTTAGAAATAGAAATGTGGTGGGTCTTTTGTTTTTGAACCCATCTGGTTTCCCCCCTCTTACTTTCTTTCCTTTTTAGTTAGATGTTCTGGGAAGAGTCTGTCTCTGATGTATTGTTTTATTTTGGGGGGAGGGAAGGGGAAGGGCTGTTAGCCTAGAGGAAAATTGTTTAATTTTTTTCTCTGAAAATAGAAGTTTTAGAGGGCATTCTTTCTGGGAGCATCTTCCAAAGAATTATTATATCCGTGGAATTATTGTTTTGTTTGTCTGCTTGCTTGTAAAGTCACCAAAGAAAACTTGGGGGGTGGGGGAGGTGATGGGGAAAAAGTGGTTAGCAAAGACTTTATGCAAAGGTGAGTGCCTTATTATTTCCAGTATTGCATGGTACTTGTGAAGAGGCAGCTGGCGATTTGTAGACCACAGCTTGATTGCTGCTGGCAGAGAATATCCGTCTATTAATAATGCCTCTGGAGAGTGGTGTGCGTGTAAGCTTGGAAGGTGGGGACAGAGGAGTACTTGTGTGAGAATTAACTGTCTTTATCAAGTGAATGTGTGTGTAAAGGAAGAGCACTTGCCTTTCCCTTAGAAGTAGGTAATTAAAAGAATAAGTATATTGTAATTCCTACTAGAAAATGAATTATAATGCTGCCTCAAACCTTTTTCTAAAGCAAGAGGGATTAAACAGCTAGCTAGCTAGATAATAGGCAGATAAAGGATAATTAAACAGACAGATAAATGTAGTTATAATAAAAACATATCATGCTCTTTGTCCATAAAATTCTTGAGTGATTTATCTACCCCAACCATCCTCCGTCTTTCGATCTATATAAATATATATATGCAACAAATACATTTTCACTTAAAATTCATTTTCTCACCTTTTATTCTAAAAAGACAACATTTTTCTTTCTAGAAAAAGGCCTATATTTGCAGTGATAGACATTGTGGCCTCAGAGCTGGAAAAACCTAGAATTAAGTGCCACCTTTCACATATACTGATTGTGTCACCTCTAGTTGCCCTTTCAGTACTAAAGGCATCTTTCTAAAACCAATAAATTTCCAGTGCTATCATACAAATATGCACTATATAAAGTTTTTCTTTAAATATCTAAAATGAAGTCAGTCTTAATATTGTTTCATTTTGATTGCTTATATAATGACTTAATCATAGTTGCCAAGTGCAACTAGAATAATATATACCCATCACTATTAGGCTATCAACTTTTTCAATCCCTCTAGGGTTCTTTTTTCCAAAACCAAATAATCAGTGAACCAAACTAGGATCTTGTAATAACAAAATTAATTGTTTTACAGATTTAGATATGATACAAGTCAAATAATATCTTCTCAAGAATTACTAAATATAGTAAAAGCCTGATATAACACTAGCAGTTTCAGAACTAACAGGTGTAGTGAAAGGAGGAATGATTTTGAAGTCAGAACCTGGATTCAAATCCTGACTTCTACTTTGTAGTTATGTGATGTTGATCAGCTCTTTGAGGCCCAGGAACTCAGTTCCCTCATTTTTAAATGAAAGGGTTGGGGGAAGAACCATCTATGTGAATTTTCCAGCTCTAAAATTAAATGACTCCTAGTAACAGCACCATTCATTCCCATCAACAAACATGTATTGAGTTGCCTATAAGGCAGAATTCCACCATATTTCCCTCTCCCATAACCTCTTCTGTCATTTTCACTGTCGCCTGTTTTTCTCCTCATTTTCCATATGGTTATCATCAATGATTCACCTACTGAATTTTGCCTCTCCTATATGATTTATAAAAACAAAGAAGTAGTGGTCAGATATTTTAATTTTTTTTTCTTGAAGTTGATAGCTATTTCTGGGTCTATAGGCAGCAGGTGCACTGGCCCCTCCAAGCTGAAACTAGAAGTCTAATGTGGGACTCTGGTTAACACAGAGAGGGTGGAGCTGCAGGACTAGTGCATGCTCAGATTTAGTCTGTGCCTTGGTGCAGCAGCACTGGTTGTACCTGTTTAGGAATAGCCCTGATAAAGAGTATCTTTCCTTTGAGGAGCTCTCTTCTAGAATCTGACCTTTTTAAAAACAAGATAGAACCAACAGAACTGTAAGACTTTTCACCATCTCATGTGTCTCATAGTGTTGCATTTACTAAAGGGGTCATTCCCTTCATCTTTTGATTTCCTAAAATGTAATTATTTTAATTCCATAAAAGATGAGAAATTTTTCATACAAAAAGAATTTTTTTTCCTATAATAAGTTCTATATTTGCAGAGGCAGTCACTGTACAATGGAAAGAGAATTGATCTCAGGAACCAAGAAGACCTAGGTTCAAATCTATCTCTTACTCATACTGACTTTGTGACCCTGGTCAAGTCACGTAACACCTCAGAACTCTGGGCAACTCTATAATTCCATAAGCTGCACAGAAGGAGCCTACAGGTATTATTAGTACTAGGAGCTCCTCATTAAAATCACAGGTCCATTCCTTAACCCTGTCCTTTGAGAAAGTCCATAATTCCTTACCTTCCTGTATTTTCAGTTACTTGTTCCAAGAAAATCCTTTTCATTGATTATATAACATCCTGATGTGATTGGAGGAACTTACCATATTTCAGAGTCTACATCTAAATTATACGCACTTTGATTTTTACCCCTGCTAATAAATAACAACAATAATAACAAAGCATCTTCTCCAGCACCACCCCCTCAAAAATAAAACTACAATCCATGTAGTTTCCTTAGTTTCCCAGGTAGAAAAAAAAAATCATGCATTACATTATATCTTTGAATTCTTTATATTTCTTAGAATATTTCTTAGAATTTCTTACTCCAATCCAGTCTAATCTTATAAACATTTATTAAGCATCTATTATATTGCAATGGAAAGGGAAATGGCAAAGTACTCTATTATCATTGCTAAGAAAGTCCCATACATTGTTGTGCTATGGTCCATAGGTCACAGAGTTGGACAAAACGACTAAACAATATGTTAGGCACAATGTTAAACACTGAGGATAGAATTAATGAAAAGATAATCCTCTCAACGAGTTTATAATGTGAGGAGACAATACATAAAAAGAGGCAGAAAAGTGGAAAGGGGATAGCTAGAGTTATCTCATTCCATAGAGTTGATAAAACCAGATAGGGTAATCTTCTGTGTCTAGAATGGCAGCTAGTGTACATATAGAGCAATTAAGTGACTTAGAATCAGGAAAGCACACTTTGTTGAGTTTAAATTGTTAAGTGCTCTCAGGCATTTACTAGCTGTGTGACCCTACGCAAGTCACTTAACCTCTTTACTTAAGTTTCCTCATCTGTAAAATGGGCTACAGAAGGAAATGACAAACCATTCCTGTACTTTTGCCAAGTAAACCTCAAAAAGGGTCACAAAGAGTTGGAGATAATTGAATAACAACAATAGAGGACAGATGCTGGGCTTGGAAACAGGAAGCTTAAGTTCAAATCCAGTCTCATAAACTGACTAGCTTGTGTACCTCTGAGCAAGTAATTTACCAAGTCAATTAGTTTCCTCAACTGGAAAGTGGGCAGAATATAATAATGTGAGTCTCAAATGAGATATCTGGAAAGTGTTTAGCCTAATCCCTTGCAGATAGCAAATCATTGTACATGTTTATTCTCTTCCCTTTCCTCCCTAGAAAATACTCCTCTCTCACTGATTCCTTTTAGAAAACTTTTCATCCTTCAAAGCACAGATCAGTTATCACCTCTTTTGAAAAGATCTTTCCTGATACCCTTCAACTTACTGAGGCAGCTAGAGATAGAGTTAACTTCTGTCTACCTCCATTTTCTCCTCTGCAAAGTGGGAATAATAATAGTTTAAGAAATATTTCCCAAAGTGGTTGTGATAAATCACTATATGAATGTTAGTTGTTTTGATTGCTAGTGCTTTTTAACTCTTGATATTACTTTGTATTGTTCTGGACATATTTTAGTTGTTTTCTGTATATATAGTGTCATAAACTACCTCCCATTCCCCACACCCTATCTTAGTATAGAATTCAGACATCTCAAGGATGGGATTTGATTTTTTTGATTGATTGTTTGATTCCCAGTGCCTAGATGGTGATCTGCACTAGCAGGGACTTAGAAATGTCTGTAAAAACTGAATGGAATTGAAGCAATTGGTTGCAAAGCCCATTTCAGCTAAAATACTCTGCAATTTGAATTTTTTAATAAAGCCAGATCAGCGATTTCATTAACAGATGGAGCTTTGAATGAGAAAATTCTTCCGACCAAAAAAGACATTTTCTCTGTTACTTAGAGTTTTAGAGTTGGCTTTAGATGAGGGTTTAACTCCCAGTCTCACAGTCTCTTGTTTTGAAGGCCAGTACTCTAGACTCTGGGCCAAGCTCTCTTATTATCACTTTTATAAAGTCTCTTTAAAACTAACTTTTACATTCTTTGAAGTCTTCCTCCACCTTTAAATAATGCCATAAAACAATTCCTATCGTGGCAGAACTCAAAATGTTGGGATGAAATACTTTTCCAGCCTAAGACATCTTAGAAGATCAGCTTAGAAGAAATCCCAGTTGTTCCTGAATGAAAGTAGATCACAGTCCAGCCCCAGAAAACCAGGAGCTGGTCTTGGAAGCCACTGAATTAACAGCAACAGTGGCAGCTGGTAGAGCTCTCAGGCCACAGAAGTAAAGGGATTGAACAAATGATTAGAAGGAGATTACAGGGATCTCTTTGCTAGCACTGAGGAAGGCCAGTGTTGCTTTGTCCATACTGAGAGCCAGATCCCAGTATCAGGTGGCAGTTCCAGGATGAAGAGAAGTACTAGCACACCAGAGTTTGTGGCCACAGTGGAGCAGGGAACCTTCCTTACAGTTCTAGAGCAGAAAAGAGTGCTTGTGGTCATTCACAGACCAGGAGGGTAGTAACCCTCTTCTTAAATCATAACACCTTGGAAGAACTGAAATCATAACATAAGAAGTAAACACTTCTTAAATCATAACACCTTGGAAGAACTGAAAACTTACATGTCTCCAGAATTACTTTTGAAAACAACTGCATAAAACTCCTGAAGCATGGTACACTGTACCCTCCATCCCAGAAGTAGAGTTCTACTTTAACAAAGAGCTAAAAGTTTTTTTTTTTAATTAAAGCTTTTTATTTTCAAAACATATGCATGGATTATTTTTCAACATTGATCCTTGCATAGCCTTGTGTTCCAAATTTTCCCCTCCTTCCCCCTACCCTCTCCCCTACATGGCAAGTAATCCAATATATATTATACATGTTAAAATATATGTTAAATGCAATATATGTAAACATATTTGTACAATTATCTTGCTGCACAAGAAAGATCAGATCAAAAAAGAAAGAAAATGAATAAGAAAACAAAATGCAAATGAACAACAAAAAAGTAAGAATGTTATTTTATGAGCCACACGCAGTTCCCAAAAAGCTAAAAGTTGATAAATAGACTGGGAAAATGAACAAAAAACAGAAAAAAAAATTCTGACAATAGAAAGTTACTTTGGTGACAAGGAAGATCAAAACATATACTTAGAAGAAGATAACAAAGTCAAAGTTCCTATATCTAAGGCCTCCAAGAAAAATATGAATTGGTCTCAGGTTGTGGAAGCATTTTGAAAGTCAAGTAAGAGAGAAAGAGGAAAAATTGAAAAGAGAAATGTGATGCAAGAAAACTATGAAAATTGAGTCAACAGCTTGATAAAGGAGAAATTAAAAATAGTGAAGAAAGTAATCTTAAAAAAACCAAACTAGGTCAAATGGTAAAAGAGGTACCAAAAAACCAATGTGGAGAAAGCCTTACAAAGTGGAGTTGACCAAATGGAAAAGTAGGTACAAAAGTTCACAGAAGAAAATAATTCCTTCAAAATTAGAATGGAGCAAATGGAAGCTAATGACTCTGAGAAATAAAACAAAACCAAAATAATGAAAAAATAGAAGACAAGATGAAATATCTCATTGGAAAAAACAGCAAATGGGAAAAATAGATACAGGAGAGAGAACTTAAAAATTATTGGACTTCCTGAAAGCCATGATCATAAAAAGAGCCTAGACATCATCTTTCAAGAAACTTTCAAGGAAAATTTCCTTGATATTCTAAAACTAGAAGGCAAAATAGAAATTGAGAGAATTCACCAATCACTTCCTAAAAGAGGTCCCCAAGTGAAAAGTCCCAGGAATATTTATAGCTAAATTTTGGAGCTTCCAGATCAAGTAGAAAACATAATAAAGAGCCAAAAAGAAACAATTCAAGTAATGTGATGCTATAGTCAGGATAACACAAGATTTAGTGCGTCTACATTAAAGGCTCAGAAGACTAGGAATAAGTTATTTTGAAGGGCAAAGGAGTTAGAATCACCTATCCAGCAAAATTAAATATAATCCTTCCAAGGGCAAAGGGGGAATGGATATTCAATGAAATAGAGAACTTTCAAACATTCTTGATGAAAAGACCAGAGCTGAATAGAAAATTTGAATTTCATATGCAAGACTCAAGGGAAGCATAAAAAGGTAAACAGGAAAGAGAAACCATAAGAGACTTAATAAGGTTAGACTTTTTACATTCCTATATGGGAGGATGATACTTGTAACTCATAAGAACTTTCTCATTATTAGGACAATTAGGAGTACATATAAGACAGCAGGCACAGATACGACTTGAATATGAAGGAATAAAAAAATAAAAGTGGTAAGAAAGGAATGTACTGGGAGAAAGGGAAAGGAAGAAATAAATTATCTCACATAAAGAAGACAAGAGAAAGTTATTACACTAGAGGAGATGAGAGGAAGGGAATAAACCCTTCCTCTCATCAGAATTGACTCAGAGGGAATAACATACACTCTTAATTGGGTATAGAAATCTATCTTACTCTACAGGAAAATAGGAGAGGATAGAAATGAGAGAAGGGTGTGGGAAAGTAGTGAAAGAAGGGAAGGCAGATTGGGGGAAGCATCAGTTGGGAGCAAAACACTTTTGAGGAGAAACAGGGTTAAAGGAGAAAGAAAAACAGAATAACTGAGGGGAGGGGAAAATAAGAGGGAATGAGTTAGCAATAGTAATTGAAAAAAAATTTGAAACATGTTTCTTTGATGATGATGAAACATGTTTCTCAAACATAGAGAACTGAGTAAAGTTTATAAAAATAAGAGCCATTCCCCAAATGATAAATGATCAAAAGATATGAACAGTTTTCTGACGAAGTAAGCAAAGCTATCTATAGTCATATGAAAAATGCTCTAAGTCACTATTGATTAGAGAAATGCAATTTACAACAACTCTGGGGCACCACCTCATACCTATCAGACTGGCTAATATAACAAAAGAAAAATGTAACTTATTATTGATTGGTGAAATGCAGATTGAAACATTTCTGAAGTACTATCTGAAAACTATTAGATTAATTAATAAGACAGAAAAGGAAAATGACAAATGTTGGAAAGAATGCGGGGAAAATGAAACATTAATGCATCATGGGTAGAGTTGTGGTCTGATTCGAGCATTCTGTAGAACAATTTGGAACTTTGCCCAAAGGACTATAAAACCAAGTATAGTCTTTTAACCTTGTAATACCACTACTAGATCTGCATTCAAACAGAGATTAAAAAAAGAAAAGAAAAGGATCTATATGTACAAAAATATTTAAAACTGCTCTTTTCTAGGGGCAAAGAATTAGAAATTGAAGAGATGCTCATAAATTGATGAATAATTGAACAAATTGTGCGATGTAATGATGATGGAATATTATTATGCTAATAGAAATGATGAGCAAAATGCTCTCAGAAACACTTGGAAAGATGTACTTGAACTAATGCAAAGTGAAATGTACTGTGTTCAAAGTAACAGCAACATTGCAAGATGATCAGCTATTCTCAACAATGCAATAATCCAAGACAAATCTGAAAGACTTGGAATAAAAAATGCTATTCGTTCCAAGAGAAAGAATTGGTGGTGACTGACTGAATACAAATTGAAATGTGCTTTAATTTTTTTTCTTGAGGGTTTTTTTTGGGGGGGGAATCTGTTTTCTTTTATAATAGGACTAATATGGAAATGTTTTACACGACTACACATTTATATCTTGTATCAAATTGCTTGCCTTCTCAATAAAGGGGGGTTGAGGAGGGAGGGAGGGAGAGAATTTGGAACTCAATGTTTTAAAAGCAAATGTTACAATTTGTTTTTACATGTAACTAGGAGAAAATACTAAATAAATTTTTAAAAAAAGAAAAATAAAGAAAATGTTTGTAAAATATTTTGTGAAGTAGAAAGATATTACATAAGTATAAAATACTATCACTGATCATTATTCCTGAGGTATACTGGAGCTCACTCATTACAGTTCAGAGCTGATTGTTAAATTTTCAGTTTGAGCATTTTCACCTTGGAAATGGCAAATGTCAATAAATCAGAACTTGATTTATTATTTTGTTGATTGTCTGTACTTAATAAAGTGATGGAGAAAATTTTACTAATGCAGCTTAAACTTTAAAAGAGATAGATCTGGGTTATCAAACATTTAATAGCACAGTCTTAAAACCCACTAAAATAGAATGAATCAAATTTTATCAGTCCTATTATTTCATTAAGGGTTATAAAACACTAATATCAACAGTTAAAATAGATATTCCAAGAGGATGTCTTCTTCCCTTTCTTCCAGTTTAATGAATTCACAGGGTGACTTTTATAATGTCCCAGGAACAAATTTTCATGGAAATGATTAATTTTTTAATTCATTTTAATTCATTTGAAAAGGCAATGCTATTCACCATTGTGAAATTAACAATAACAATCAGAAAAAGGAGGGGAGTCAATTTCAGCCTTTTTTTCATCTTGATTCTTTTTTCCCCTCAAAATTAAATACTAATATTATCTATAATAATGAGAATGAACACCTGCTTTGGATTCAAGAAGTCCTGAGTTCAGATTCTCCTCTTTTATACAGAATGGCTTAACTTTTTAGTGTTCTAAACAACTCCAATAGTCTGGCCATGTTGTTTGAATGCCAAATGCATTTGAACTGTTTTACGGAGACTGTTTTATGGAGAATCCACAGAAGGCAATCACTCAGACAGAGGTCAGAAGAAACAATACAAGGACACTCTCAAAGTATCTCTGGAGAACTTTGGAATCATTTGTGAGATATGGGAGATACTGGCACAGGCCTGCCCAGCTTGTACCTTATCAGAGAAGGCACTGTGAGCAAAGCAGAATTACAGTAGCTCAAAAGAAACGTGAGATGCGCAAATTTAGAGATGTCACCACGCCAAATTTTCATATGGACTATTTGTTCCCAAGCTGTGATAGAATCTTTTGAGCTTATATTGTTCTGATCAGCCACCGTTGGACACAATGCACCCCAATGGTGTGAGGTCATTTTGGGCCTCCTTGACCATGAAGGATAACATCCAATCAACCAGTCCCAGCCAACTCTAAGACTATAAATTGAGAAGGTATTGACCTGTTATAAAGTTTCTTCCTTGGCACTCCCTACACAGATCAAATCACAGGCCTGTATAATTTCAAATAAAATCACACATTTTAACAGTCCTTTCCCTTACTTTGGTGATTTCTGAATTTATTACCTTTTTTTTTTTTCATTAACTAAGGATGTTAAGAACTCCCTATGTGTTTTGAATTTATTGGGCACATTTTTTTCTTTTCCTAAATGAGCTCTTTAGTTCTGGCACTAACTGTTGTGGGAATCCTTATGGAATGTTTACAAATATTTTTCTGGGCTACCAGAATGGTAGGGAAACCACATCTTCTCTTTTTTCCTGTTATGAAGTGGAAGCAACCCTAATATAATAAGGATTCAGGATAATAAGATCATTCTGCTACTAGTTAGCTATAAGATCTTATACTTCCATGGATCTCAAACTTTCCTTGTCTATAAAATCAAATGATCTCAAAGGTCCTTCACACATCTAAAGACATACCTCTAAGGCAAGAGTTATGAAACCTTCATGTGTACATATGTGTACCTTGGACCTGGTGTTAGAAAGATCTGGGTTCATATTCTGCTTCAGGCATTTACTGTGTGATCCTGAATAAGTGGTTAGACTTTTCTAATTCTCAATTTCCTTATCCATTAAATGAAAGGGTCTCAGTTTCCTCATCTGCAAAATCAGGGGATTGCTCTAGAATCTAGATGACATTTAAGGTTCCTTCCAACTCTCAGTCTTAAGATCCTATAGGACTTATGATCTCTCTGTATGTCTCTAACCCTAGTTTTGGTTTAATTTTTAAAAATTCTAATTTTTAACATTTAATACAGATTTTTATATATTAGTTTAAATATAGTACTAATTTTTAATATTTATTCATTTTGAATCTTGGTTTGATTCTTTCCTTTGTGGTCTATTTACTTTTCATCCATCCTGTAAAGTTCAAATGTGATAGTTGCGCTAAGGATAACTTTTGCTAATATAGGCTCTACTCCACTCACTGGAAAGCACTCTGTTACCTAGAAGGTATTGAGGCAGCTGGGTGGTACATTGGATAGAGCACTGAATATGGAGTCAAGAAGACCCAAGCTTAAATCTGGCTTTGGATACTTATTAGCAATGTGATCCTGGACAACTCACTTCACTTCTGTTTGCCTCAGTTTCCTTCTCTGTCAAATGAAGATAATAATAGCATCTATCTCACACTGTTGGGAAGATCAAAAGAAATAATAACAATTCTACAGCAGTTAGCATAGTGGCTGACACATAATAAGCACTATGTTAACATTAGCTATTATTATGATCATGATCTCTGGACTCCAGTTTCCTCTTCTGCAAAATGGGAAGATTAGACTCTTATCTTTAAGGTCCTTTTCAATATTGAATGCCTGTGATTTTATTAGTGATGTATACAACAAACAGTTTGATTCATAGCCTAGTCCTCCTGGCTTCCTACTTCTATAGTCTCAGACAAATCACTTCACTGGACCTCATTTCCTTATCTGTAAAATGAAAGAGTAAGATAAAATGGTCTCTATTGGGACAGCTAGGTGGCACAGTGGGTAGAGCATCAGCCCTGAAATCAGAAGGACCTGATTTCAAATCTGGTCTCAAACATTTAACACTTCCTAGCTATGTGACCCTGGGCAAGTCACTTAACCCCAATAGCCTCAGCAAAAAAAAAAAAAAAAAAAGTAAGAAAAAAAAAAAAAGATGGTCTCTATTGTCTATCTTCAGGCTCTAGACCAATAAGATCCTACTTAGTAGAAAATTAAGCCATTGTTTTCATCTCTCCCCTCTACTCCCTCTAATTTTTCTTCTCAAGTATATTATATGCTTACAGCATATTCATAAATCTCTAGCGTGTAAATCCCTGTAAAAAAAAAAAAAAAAGAAAGAAAAAAGAAAAACACAACCCTCCATTATCTCCCAGAGCTTAGCCATCCTAGCTTATCCACTCCTATGTACAGGTATAGTCACATTTCAGGATAATCCACAAGCCGGTTAGTCAACTCAATTCAGTTTGGAGCTTTTATCTAAGCCCAATATTCACCTACTTAACCTTCAGCATTGGCTTAAGGTACCCTTTTGTTCAGTTGTTTTTCAGTCTTGTCCAACTCTTCCTGACCCCATTTGATGTTTTCTTGGCAAGAATGTTGGAGTGGTTTGCCATTTTGAACTCAGGAAGATTAGTCTATCTGAATCTAGAGCTAGCATTTTATCCACTGCACTACCTAGCTGTCCCTCAGCTTTTCCCTAATTTTTGTTCTGTCAAGGAGTCAATATTGGAAGTTTATGGTTAGTAGAAAAATTCATGGTCCAGTTGGTTTGGATATTTGGAAAGAGATCTTGGATTTGAAACTCAACTCTACTAACCTGGAGTCCATGAACTTAATTAGTTTCCTTTGTAATTTTATATATTTTATTTTATACACTTAAAAACATTTTTTTGAGAGATAATTGGGGTTAAGTGACTTGGCCAGAATCACACAGTTAGTGTTAAAAGTCTGAGGCTGGATTTAAACTCAGGTCCTACTGAGTCCAGGCCAGTGCTCTATCCTCTATGCCATCTAGCTGCCCCGAAACATGATTTTTAGGAAAAAAGAGTCTATAAACTTCACTAGCCAGTGGAGGGAAAGGGAAGAAAAATTCATGACAAAAAAAAGTGGAAAGGATTTTTGCTCTGTGACTGGGCTAATCACTTTCTTTCCATATGCCTCAGTTTTATGGTCTCTAAAATAAGTGTTGAGATTTGATATCAAAAGCTGAAAAAGATCTCAAAAGCTACTTAGTTCAATCCACTTTACAGATGAGGAAACTGAAGCCCCAGTGGTTAAGTGATTTATAACCAGCATCACACAGATAGTAAAAATCAGAGGGAGGATTGAAATCCTTTAAGATCTCTTCCATGCTCTAAATTCTTTGTGTTTTCTGAATTATTTGGTCTCTTGGTTTAGCCTTAGCTTGCATGGTCTTGGTAAGTAGATTCCCTTCTGTGAACCTCAGTTTCCTCTTATGTGAAGTGAGTTTCTCTCTAAATTCCTTTTAAGTTTTAATCTTAAAAAAAAAAAAAAAGAATCTTTTAGGTGACAGAAATAGTGCTTAAGGGATCCTGAACAAGAAAAAGCTGCCTGAGGGGCTAAAGAAGAAGAGAGATAAGGAGGATTATCCATATTCTTTTTTAAAAAATACTAATTATAGTCTCTAATTCCTCTTTTCATTTATTCAGCTTGATTTGACACCAAAAAGTGTGATGGCTTATATCCTGGCCAACACAGTATTTTTCATTTTTTTAAACACTTTTTATTTAAATATTTTATTCTGTCCCTTCCTCCATCCTTTCCCTCACCTCTCCCTGAGATAGTAACCAATCAGATATAGGTTATACATGTACAGTTATTATAAAGCATTTCCATATTAATCATTTAGTACAAGACTCAAATAAAAGAAAGAAAGAAAATGAAAAATAGCATGTTCAATCTGTATTCAATCAATATCACTTCTTTCTCTGGAAATGGTGGTATTGATCTCTTTCTAACTATTTCACTTCTCCCCTCTTAAGGCTGCTCCTTTGTTATTCTCCTAATTAGAAAACTGGTCATTCTGTTGAGTAACCAGTCAGACCACCAGTTTAGCTAATTTTTTTTTTAAGTCTGAATTGGTTGTTTGCAAAACAGTCCAATTGGCTATGCATCCAACTCAGCTTGAATCTCCCTTTCTCAAGCAATTACTTCCTGCATGAATTTTACATCTTACTGATAGAGCTACTGAAGCTCTGGGAGATCAAATGCCTTGCCCTGGGTAAAATTAGAAGTGAGAGCCTAGCCCCACTTTTTCCTGAACTCTGTCTCCTGGGTTCTTTCTCATATACTGGAAGGTTCTACCATAAATTTCATTCTTTCATTTCTTCTAGAATTGTAGGCATGTTTGCATCAGCCTGAAACTTAAGTGATTATAGGGAAAGTATAGTATATGCAATGTAAGTATGTTTACATATTTCTGTATGAGTACTTACTACTCAAACTAAATTCCCAGGGCTTAAGAGAGTCACATTCAAATGGAATTGCATCACTCCCAAACTCTGAACTTCTATACTTATTATGTTATTGTTTTAAATATAAGTATGATTGAGAAGAGCCTGGAAAATACATTTCATTTGGGATTAGCGTGTGGTCTTGTATTTATTTTTTCCATTTTTGTTGTGTTTCAGGCTAATGGTGAATGACTTTCTCTCTCTTATGTACCATGCTAGAATCTTTCTATCAGTACAAAGTTCTGTCTTTTTATCTGTGCCTTCCCATTTTGAGATATAGATAAAGATATCTGGAAATGGCTCTGGTTGCAATGGGAGACTGTGACCTTTTTAAGTGTATATTTGTATGTGTGTGTGTTTACAAGACCTGGGCTTAAGATCTACCTGTGATATATGTCTGTGGGACCCTAGGCAGGTAACTTAATTTCTCAGTGTTCCAGATAAGTCTCTAAAATTATAAATTGCAGAGAAGGTGCCAATTTGCATTAGTAGAAAATCTCCTCACCTGGAATTTTCGACAGCAAGGAAATCAAGGTCAAGACCAGCCCATATATGAATATATACATGTACATGCATGCACATATATAAATATCCACATCCACATATATATGTGTATATATATAAATATATATGTTTATACACATATATATAACTGCTGCCTCTTTAGTATATATGTATATAAAATATATTGTATTATTTATATATCATTCTATCTTTTGTATATGTATATTATATATAATCTCATGTCATATGTTATATTGTATCATTTTTTATTCACACACATATATACACAAGGTAGGTACCTAGATAACATTTTTTGTTGGGTTTTGTATATAATATATAAAATTAAAAATATGCCTATGTAGATATGTCTCTAGTCATAGCTATAAAAATATGTACAAACAGTGCAGATCATTATTGCTTTTGGCATGTGTGTATGTATGTATGTGTAACTAAAGATATATTTATATTGATATAAATATCACTCTATATTAATGTATATAAACAATGTTAGGGACCTAAGTACCACTACTATTGGAGTTTGTGCAGTTAGATATAAGTAGGGGCAATTAGGTGGCACAGTGGATGGAGCACTTGGTCTTGAGTCAGAAGACCTCAAGTCAGACTCGAGATATTTTCAAATCCAGCCTCAGGTACTTACTAGTGATTTACCTTGGGCAAATCACTTAACCCTGTTTGTCAGGGTTGTTTCTTTTTTTTTTTTTTCCATCTGTATAATGAATTGGAAAAGAAAATGGCAAATCACTTCAATAACTTTGCTAAGAAAACCCCTGATGGGATCATGAATGCCCAGACTGTGGTGACTGAGACAATTGAATTACAAAGGATATGTGTAGGTATTTGTATATGTACATGTATGTGCATTTATATATTTTTATATGTGTTAGTCTTGTTCTTGATTTCGTTGCTATAGAAAATTCCAGGTGAGGAAGCTCTATTGATGCAATTGGCACTTTTCTTTGCAATTTATAACCTTGGAGAATTTTTTGGAGCATGAGAGATTGTTACTTGCCTAGGGTCACACAGTCATGTGGCAAAGGAGGATCTTAAACCCAGGTCTTGAAGTCTCCCAGGCCAAGTCTCACAACAAAGAACTGTCTCTTCTGACATCATAGCATGGGTAACATAATAACATGCTAGACTAAAGTAGACTGTATTGGAAATGTTATATATTGTATAAAAATAGGAATTATACTTTACTAGTTTCTTTGTTTCAGAGGGTTTAGCACTTGAATTAAGACACTTGCACAAACAGAAATCTTTCCACTTTGGCTGAGAGGAGAAGGGAATAGAAGTGAGGAAGATCCTTTTAAGGGGATGAGAGCTACTATTTGTTACCTGAAATTTTATACTGGAGTGAGATTGGAGCCCAAATAGGCAAGTCTAAATCTGTGTCATACTATACCAATTCTTGCTTTATACTGCAACTGAGAACATTTTTTTGTTTCTCTCTCTGTACTTTATGTTTTTCTCTTTCATACTTTGTCAGGAAATTAGTATTAAATAATAACCTTTATTTAACACAGAATTTTTTTAGATTTGTGTTCTATGTACCACAATTATAATTTTATGAGAAATATCAAAATTAAGGAAGAATTGCAAATTAACATCTATATCCTTGGAAGTTTGCAAAAGGAGGGAGAGTGAATGGAGAGGTAGCTTAAGAGTCCAGAAATATGGGCCAAGTCCTGCATCTGATGTTGTGACACTAAAAAAATCACTTAACCTCTCACTTCTCCAAATAGGTTTAGATCATAAGTTGCAGAGCAAATGTTGATCTCCATTAATGTTGGTCAGTCATTTTTTCAGTTTTGTCTCTACTCTTTGTGATCCCATTTGGGATTTTCTTGGCAAAGAATTTGCCATTTCCTTTTCCAGTTAATTTTACAGATGAGGAAACTGAGGCAAACAGGACTAAGTGACTTGCCTAGGATCACACAGCAAGTAAGTGTCTGAAGCCATATTTAAACTCAATTCTTCCTGCCTCTAGACCCAGCACTCTATCTCTTGCACTAACCCATTGTTCTTCATTAGTAAAGGGTATTTCCTCACAGGAATATCCTATATTAATAAAATGATAGATATGGACAAAGGAGAAAAAAGATTTTCAAAGTCATTTTTCTCATGGCCCTGTAAAGGAGGTATTGAAAAAGCTTTTATCTCAATTTTATAGTTGAGAATACTGAGGATAATAAAGGAAAAGTGACTTTTCCTAGAATTACAGAATATATCTGAAATGAGACTTGTGCCTAGGTCCTCTGGGTCTAAGATTAGTAGGCTTTCTCCTATATGGATGATGCTGTCTCAATTTTAAAACGTATCTTTTAAGTTTTTTAAACTGCTTAATAAATGGAACTGCTGGATATTGTTATATGTCCCTCAATTTTATCAAGTGAATGGAGATAAACTTGTGTGTATAATACATATATACACACACACTTCCCTTTAGTCAGATATGAATAAAATCTGCTTTTTCAGCTTAAATGGCAGTATGATGCCACATTTTTGTTTGCACTGATATGGACATGAACTATCCTATTTTCAAGGAAGTTAAGGTGATGATGCATAATTAGGAATGACCATGCATATTATGTCCAGGATTGTCTCCTGTCAAATTTTCATAAATAACTGAAAATTATATAAATGACTGATTCATCTTGATAGAATCCTGGCTGTCTTCCTTGTCAACAATATTATTATGCTAAGCACTTGAAATATTGTATATTTCTCCTTTCAATTTCCTTAGAAGAGAATTAGATTGAAAAAGCTGAGTGGGGAAATCACTTTTATATTTGCAGTCTTAAAGTGGCATGTTCTTCAGATCATGCTGACTACTGTGTATCAATAGATATGGAAGGAAATAAGCATTTTTTAAAATAGTGCTTTCCAAATGCATGCAAAGCCTTGTATTCCAAATTTTTCTCCCTTTCTTTCCTCCTTTCCCCTCCCCAAGAGAGCAAGCAATATGATATAGATTAAATATGTGCAATTCTTCTAAACATATTTCCATATTCATCATACTGTGCAAGAAAAATCAGATCAAAAGGAAAAAACACAAGAAAGGAAAAAAAACAAGGAAACAACAACAAAAGGTGAAAATGCAATACTTTGATCCACATTCAATCTCCATAGTTCTTTCTCTGGATGACTTTAGTTCCAGTGGTCCTTCCACTGTTACATAGAATGGGAAAGGGCCACCTAGGTCATGCAGTGGATAGAGTTCTAGGCCTTGAGTAAAGACTCACTTTCCTCAGTACAAATGTAGTCTCAGACTCTTACTAGTTGTTGTGACCCTGCTTTTCTAAGAATGGGGAAAACATTTTTTTGACTTGGGCACCAGTGATACTTGGTATCAGTCCTGGTATGACAAATGAGAGAAATCTGGCTCAGTCACCTCCAGAATGTAGTCAAATAAGTTATATAGTAATATTCCCATAGTTCCAATGCACAGGAGTTTGGCTTAATAGAGGAGTTCATTAAGAAAATGATGAAAAAGTTGTGAATGAATGGGTTTTTTATATGATCTAAGGTAGTTTTGATCATCTACTGGCTCTTGGTAATTATTTCTTATTTAATTTAACAGTAAATATAAATGAATTCTGATTCTAATAATTTTGCTATGTTTTACTTTCTTTGGGGAAGACAGACTACTAATTTTTTTTAAATGAATTTTCAATATCTACCCTGTTTCTATCCATTGACCTTTGGATTACTTATAACTTTGATTCTTTGGAGATTGTGTCATCCCAAGATTTGTAATCATACATCTCCAGAAAACCACTAGTGTTAAAAAAAAAAAAAAAAAAAAAAGAAAACATAGAACAGATTTTGTGTCAGTCCTTATGAGTAAAAATTGTTTAATGTATTTGCATTTGTATCTTCTGTGCCTTAGAAAGTACTTACTAAGTGCCTGCTGACAATCGTCAGTGACATCCTGGGACTGTTAAATAACAGTAATAATATCTAATATTTGTATAGCACTTTAAATTTTACAAAGCATTAAATATTCTCTCATTGATCCTTACAACTATCTTGGGAGGTACATGCTATCATTATCTCCATTTTACAGATGAAGTAACTAGGTTAAGATAATGACTACCTCAGGGTCACACAACAAATAAGTACCATATTTGAATTGAGTTCTTCTTGAGTCTGGGTTCAATATTTTCTCCAATGCACTGCTCAAAGACTTATACAGATTCCCCTAAACAATCCAATCTATTCTCTTTTGTCTATCCAATTCTGAGCAAAACTTATTGTCCCTTTTTGGTTTTTCTCCTAGGCACATGTTTGAATGTACTAACTCAGTGGACTGTCCATATTCATGTCAAAGTCTGCACAATAATAATAATAACAATCTTAATCCTAATAATAATCTTTATCCATTTTATTTTTCACAAAAATTATTAGTCTGATCTTTTTTGGTAAAGAAATTTTATTGAGAAGATCCAATAGTGTTCTTTGGCTTGATGTAATCAGCAGAGGACAGGACAGCTCAGTGGTACAGTAAATGGAGTATCCAAAATGGGGTCAGAAAGAACTGAATCCAAATTTGACCTCAGAGACTTACATGCTATGAGACCTTCTTTGTCTCAGTTTCTTTATCTGTAAAATGAGCTAGTTAATGAAATGGCAAAGCACTCCAGTGTCTCTGCCAATAAAAGCCCAAATGGGGTCATAATGCTTTCTCCCCAACATGAAGGCAAGACTAGATATTCTTAGAAAGAGTTAGGATGACAGTTTCAGGGGATTGTAGGGAATAGAGGGAGGACAATGATAATAATAGCATTTGAAATATATTATCTCATTTTATACATACATCAACACAGTGAGGCAGGTGTTTTTTTTTTTTTATTATTATTATTCCTATTTTGTGGATGGAGAAACTTAGTATGAAAGAGGTTCAGTGACTTTCCCTGATTTACACAGCAAAGTGTTAGGCAGGATTTGAACTTAGTTCTTCCTGACTACAAGTCGAATGTTCTATTCCCCCTAGCTGCCTCAAAGACAGTTTTAAAGGTAGCAGCAAGACAAATGACAAGACTGGGTGGAATGGAGTTCTAGTCTTAGCCAAGAACTGTGAGAAGTCAAATAGTCTGGGTAGGGGAGAGAAGATTATGTGCTCCGTGTCAGTCACTAAGCTAATTAGCATAGAGTTGATTCATTCTCTGCTGATGGTATTAATTGCTAATTAAATGACTATTGACCTACCATATCAATATTAGCTATTATTTTAAATAATAAATCATTTTGAGGACCTAGAGGTGAATTTTTGTCTTAATGCAGGCATAATCCAAATTCTTTCATCAGTTTAAGGACCCTAATCTCCTAGATATAGAATCAGGATTCCTGGGAGAGATCTTCTAATTTTTTTCCTAAACAGAGACCAATAAAATATCTAAATTCTCTACTTTTTGCTTTAAAGAGTGAACACACTAAATGAAGAGAAGAAAGAAGATAGGAATAGAAGGAATATAACATATGGAGGAAGAGAGGAAGGAATTAGGTTTTTTTTTAAAAGCCTATAGATTTTTAAAAGTATAGTTTTGGGGTAATAAAATATGAAAACAGTGAAAATTTGTTATGGACCAGCACCTGAAAAACAATATTCATTATTGATACCAAGTCAAAAAATTATGTCTAATGTGCAAATCTTGTTCTGCCAAACTAAGTGTCTAATGTTTTACTACATCCCATCTCAGGATGGTGGGCTGCTTTTTTTGAGCATCAGACTTCCCACTCTTGTTTTGTTAAATTAGTGAGGAAAAAGGAAAAGAAGGCTACCCCCTAAAAAAGCCTCCTGACAACTGAGAATGACAGCCCTCCACTACCTTCCTCTGCTTCAGTCTGATGCATGGTTACTAAAGAAACATCTTTCCAAAGCAATAGAAAATGAGCATGTTAAAATCACATGAGACATTGGGTGCCATGGTAACCACTGAGTGGCTGAAATGGATGGCCTCTAATTTTAGGGTCCAGAAGTCTCTGTTCTTTCTGCCTTCATGTCCAGGACTCGGAGGCAGAGCCCAAAAGAAAATGAATCAAGTCTGTTTATTGGCCAAGAAAAGGATTCAGCAAGAGTTCTGCTTGGCTTACAAGTCTAGAATTTCATGTTTTGTTGCATCAGACCTTTGTCCCTCTCTGGTTGGAGTTAATAAAACTTGCTGACTAGCATGTAATTCATGATGAATAAATAACAGAAAGATATATAAAGAACAACTCAGGAAACTCAAAGCTTTACTGTTAGTCTGAATTAGGACCGAATTATCCAAATTAAAACCCAAATAAATGGGGCAGCCAGGTGGCACAGTGGATAGAGCACCAGTCCTGAAGTCAGAAGGACCTGAGTTCAAATATGGTCTCAGGCACCTGACACTTCCTGGATGTGTGACCCCCTGGGCAAGTTACTTAACCCCACAATTGCCTCAAAGAAAAAAACTAAACCCTAAACAAATAAATGTAATCTAGTTATGACATAAACTTATTAGCAAGAAGCTTATGTGATAAAATACCCTTCAAATACCCGTGGTGATGAAAGAGATCACAAAGAAATGTAATCTGAGTTTCTTTAACATCATACAAGAAGAATGAGACTTGTTTTACAAATTAAGGGCCAGTGATATAATGAAAAAATGGATGAATTTTCCAGGCCTACTCAATACTATTGGCACAATCCAAAATCTAATCTTTTTGCCCAGTTCTTTTTCTTTTTGAATAGCCAGAGAGACTTTGACTACATAATTTTGAATTGAGTCATTTTAAAGCAAAATTTGTCTCAGTTTGTCACTTATAAAATGATAGAATAGGAGCGATTCATAATGATAGTCAAAGGCAATAGTTTTAGAACTGTAATTATCCAAGTAATTCATGGGTGAAATGGCCTATTCAGGTCATTTACAGAAAAGATATGATGGGATATAATAGATAACAGGACAGACTCTGGAGTCAGGAAGACTTGCCTATGAGATTACCGGCTAAATGATCCTGAATAACTCACTTAACTTCTACATGACCCTAGGCAACTCTCAAAGACCACAACTTTTTTTTATCAGATTTGAAGAGGGTTTCTATGCCTAAATTGATAAATTTGTAAATCAGTAATCCTTGAATTAAATCAGGTTTGGGGCATTGAAATTCTTTCTATTGCCCGAAGTGAGATTCAGAATCAGTAGAAGCAGCTTAGAATTCTGGCTTTTCTATTTATTACCTGGGTGACTGTGGGCAAGTCACCTGGGGAGTCTCCAATTCCTCCTCCAAAAAGTGAGAGGTTAGAACAGAAAATCTCTGAGGTCACTTCCTACCCTAAGATCCATTATTTCCCAGTTCACTCCATAGAGAAGAATAAATAAATACAATATTGTATATCACATGTAATTGTTAATATTTATTAGTCAACCAACCAGCATTTATTAAGTATTTACTATGTGTTGGACTAAGCTATTATATTTAGATTATGTAACACATGCACATATATGTGATATGTCTATATAAATGTATTATATTTAATAAATATATTAATGTATATATTTCTGTCCCTGGAAACACATATATGAAAACTATAATGAGACAGAATATTAGCATAGGCTATATATATGAGTGTGTATGTGTGTATGATTTTATACACACACACACACACACACACACACACACACTCTCTCTCTCTCTCTTTCTCTCTCTCTCTCTCTCTCTCTTTTTCCCTAAATGTTTAACCAAGAAAGTTGTCTGGCATCAGAAACTATTAGACTTAGTATCTTGGAGCTTATGAAACTCACAGCAAAATTGCAATTGAATTATTTCAGACAGTACGATGTGAAGTCCTACATTAATTGACTTCTAAAGGGGAAAAAAAAATTCTCAGCACAGCAGTAGAGTTTGTTTATTTTTCAGTCATTTGAACTTACTATGATTTATCTATCTTAAGCAATGGTGAGTCATCTTACAAACTTTGGTCTGGAAACCAGGATCACAGAAATCAACTATCCATAGAAGCATTCTTCTCAGGCCTTTGTCATTGGATCACTAGTACACCTCAGCACAAAAGTTGCTAGGGTAAGGAAGAATATTCTTGTCTTTCTTACACAGAGCTTTATTTGACAGCAGTGTCAGGTCAGGGTGCTTGTGAACCTTGGGGTTTGACAATTGAGTCCCTTCTCTATATGTTGCCATCAAAACTTGATTTAAACAGGTAGCTTGTTTTGTAGGGAAAATACCTTGCCATGGAGACTAGAATTTTCTGTCATTAAAAATTACGTGCACTTATAAAAAGTAGTATTTAAAAACATTCCTTGTTGAACCACAATGCACATTCATTTCTACATAAGAAGATATCTATTTTGTCTAGTCCTGTTTCTGGTTCTGTCTGCAGCACATATACAAAAATGACAGTGAGACAGAGTAAATTAGCAAGAGCCCTGCACAGGATTCAAATTATGAATTTTTTTTTCAGAGGCAGTAAAATGATAAAGTGGACAGAGCCCTTGCCTTGGAATATAGAGAACCTGAATTCAAATGTGGCCTCAGACACTTACTTACTGTGGGATCCTGGGCAAGGATTTAACCCCAATTGTTTCAGGAATAAAAGATTATGAGATTTTCTAGATTCCTTCAGAACAAGGATAAAACCTTAATTTTAGATTTCTGTTTATGTTTAGCTAAGTGTTTAATACCTTAACAAATGTTTGAGTAAATGAATATTTGAGAAAAATTCATATTGAATTTGAAGTAGGGCTTGAATTAAAAAAACAAATGAATGACCTAGAGAGGGGGGCAGTCTTTGTTCCCATGAATGTGGGAAAATCACAACCCCTCTCTGAACCTCTCTTTCCTCATCTATAAAAGGTTAATGTCTTCTAAGGTTCTATCTAGCTGTAAATTCTATGACCTACTAGCTAATCCAAGGAAAATATGAGCTAATTTCATTAGTTTATATTTTTATATTTTTAGCTCTTATATTCTTGATGTGGGTGGTAAAGGAAATGAGCTTCCTAACCCAGATAAGCTTCCTTACTAGTGACCTTCTAGTTCTAAAAAATTTCTATGAGTCTATGAACATGGAGGAGGTAGTAGCATTATGTCATCTTCCCTGATTATAGAACCTTGGAACCTGAAAGTCACTTTAGAAGTCCAAAGAGTAGAAGAAAGCCTGTGGACCTAGTGCCATGGGATGGTGCTTGAGAGAACCATTAGAAATACTACCATTGCTCACTAAAGATACCTCTTTAACAATATTCCTTGAATCCTTTTCTTTTTCAACCTTCTTGTTTCTTCTTCCTTCAAACCAACACTTTCCCTCTTTTTCTCATTTTAGTGAAGGCTACTATCATTCTTGGTCCCTCAACTTCAAAAATCATTGAGTCTCTCTAATTATCTTCCCTTCCTTTCTTGCTCTCTGATATCTAATCAGTGACCAAACCCTAGGGGATTTTTCTTTTGTAATATCTCTAAATTTTTCATTACTACCATTTTAGCAGGCTCTGTATCACTTCAGGCCTGAATTATTTTATGGCTTCTAAATTTAGTTTACTTATGTACCATTTCCAGCTCCTTAAATCCATCTGACATATCATTGCCAGATGTAAGGGACTGTCCATTCCCTATTCGAGAACCTACAAAAATCTGGATTGTGAGGATATCTAGCTCCAACCAAGCATTTGGATCTCAATTGGAACCCATTTTCAGTCATAACACCTACCACTTCTTAAAAGACCCTCTCCTCTATAGGACCTTAAGACTTAACTTACACATACTTGATCATTTTCCCCACTTCTATGTTTTTGTTCATTCGGTACCCTAAGGTTAGTATGTTTATAATAATAAATAGTAATTAAAACTTTTATTTCAGTCCAAATCCTAACCATTGTTCAAGGTTCAGTTCAGACTTTACCATGAAACCAACTCCAATTAGCTCTCCTTATAAGAAATGACCTTTCTCTTCTCTGAATTCTTTATTGTACCAGTAGTCTATACTGTACAGTTAATTATTTGTCTCCATGGACTATGTGCTCTCTGGTTTGTCCATGCATTTGTCTAGCCACCCCAACTAAAATATAACCTCTTAGACCAAAGGGACCATTAGTGTAGGCCATGTCTTTTTTTTGTCCCTTACTGGTACCTGTCTGTGGCACATATTGTTTCATTGTCCTTTTTTATATTCAGGAACATTGAGATGCTCAATGCTCCTGAGATGCTCTGAGAAAAATCCTGTAGTCTTCTTGACTCCTAACTTTATACTCTAGCCATTATACCATGCTTCTTCTTAGTAATAATAGTGAGAATTTATGTAGCATTTTAAAGTTTGCAAACTACTTCATTATTCCTTTATATATCAATTCTATGTTTTCATTGCCAGACTAGTCTGGCAAACAGTCATCAGAACTATAGTGGCAGAGATATTAGACAGACTGTAACGTGAAGTCAACATCTGGCTCTGGTAATATAAAGCAGAGTCAGCAAAGTCAAGGAGACTCTTTTTATAGGCACATCTTAGAAAAAACTTTTCAGCCACAGGTAGTAGGTTTCATTCCTGGTGATTTTTTTTTTTTTTTTAATCAGAAAGATGGTAATAACATATTTTTTCCAAGTGAAAATTGAAGGAAGAGGAAGGGAATAAACATTACTGTTGAGTCCACTTATATGCTAGGCATTGTACTAAAACTCTTTACAAATATGATCTCATCTATCTAGAACTCAGGTATATAACACCGCTGCCTATGCAGAATACAGCAAAGAACCAAGAAAAAAGGAGGGCAAAAGCTGCTGAGAAGCCAAAATAGGGGTTAGGAGACTCATGCACTTGAATTGCAGGAGAAGCTCAAATGCTCACTACACTTTTCTTTGTTATAACTTTGTACATAATTCTAAAAAGTTTGCTTGTCAGGATTCATAGTGACAATTTAAAAGTAGTTATAGCTATCTTTTGGCCCTCCTTTTGTACCAGAGAAGAAATCTGATTTATTATAGTATTAAAACATAAAATATGTTGATATTATACAGAACTACATATACAATGTTTTCCTGAGTTTCAAAAGTTTTTGTCATCTGCTGGTCTTTGAGTGTCATCTGCAGCTTTAGCAAAACTCCCCCCCAAAACCCCATTTAATTTCTTATGCCTACCCACAATATATCAAAACTGAGATGGGTAAAGTCACAATGTGGAAGGGATAACTACACCAAAAACAGTTCCAAGAGACATTTGAAAGATAAGAGAGAGTAAGGGAAAAAATATGGACAAAACAGAAATAAGAGTTCACCAATTGGCCTGAGGAGTTTCAATCAGGAGTAAATAACCTTAAATAATTCAACAGGTCCTAAGCATATCATTAATACAATGCAGAATAATAACTGGTGTTTGTTATAATGACCATGAGTCTTTATAGGCTAAATTATTTTCCCATTTAAAGAAGCAAGAAACTGTATGATACATTTTTAAAGCTTTCCATAAGAGATAACAATAAAAAAGTTAAAACTCTTTATTTGCTTTTTAAGAATAAGTTCCTCCCCCATCTTGAGTGTTTGCTTTCTAAAGGAATAGAAGATAAAGATTAGATCTGTGATTTCATTAGTATAAGAAACTCCCAAGTGAGGAAATTCTTCTACCAATGCAAGTCAGCACTTTTCCTGCAATTTATAGATTGCAGCCTGGGAACTGAGGGGTTAAGTGACTTGCTGATCATACAGCCATGATACATGATTGATATCAGCTCTTCCTGACTAGCCTTCTATCCTTTCTGCCAGCCATACTGTTTCCAAATTTTAAAGATTTATGTAAATTTGAGGGGGGTTTTTGTTGTCTTTATTTCTGGTAATGTTTGTCTATTTTAGCTGAATCGTTGGTGGAGTTGTTTGAAACAGATTGTTTAAGGCTGAAAGAAGTTCTGATCTGGGAAGTGAGGAAAGCCCTTTTTCTTGAGTCATTTGAGAAAGAAAAGGATCCAGTATTCAAGTATGCTGTGGTCAACCCTGCAGCAGTCCCCTGGGTATCCAGGATAAATGATGTAAGAGATTTTTCCCATCTGTCCTCTCTGTGATTTGGTGACAACGCCCAGCATTTTGTTATAACAGGAACCCCCTGAAATGCACTACATTGTTCATTTAAGAATTATAGTATAGTTTCTGTTAGTGTCTTAAGGAAGGAAGAACAATCAAGAGGTTTTATTTTGGGGGTACGAAATTAAAACCAACCACTCATGACCTCCATGCTGTCTTGGGACATAAGGAATGTTACTTGTACCTAAGTTCTCATTCCCCAAGAGAACATTCAGATATTTTTTCTGGGTACCTGGAGAGAGAGGGGAACAAGAGAGTGTGTGATACACTCTTTGAACTTTTCTAGAGGGTCAAGGGAAAAACAACTGTTCTCTGCCGCATTTGGAAATATGGTCTGCTGACTTGGCATCTTAGGAACTTGCCTATCCAGTTTGGGGGAGGTTGTCTAACCTTGACCATAATTAAATGGACACAGAGGCTAGAGGAAAACAAGAATTCCTGCTGCCTTTCAAATCATCCTAATGGATGTTAATGTTTTGAAACCAGTTTTCTGTGCTATAGAATCTTACATGATATTCATGAAGCATTCAGGAGAAAGAAGGAAGGGATGTGTTCTATCAGATCCAGGTGGATTAAAATATTGACTCCAGTGATTTTCTTTAGCTCTATAAAATTCTAAACATTTTTCATTTTCATCAGTCTTTTTGGAATTATAATAACCTATCCTTGTTTATTTGCTATTTTGACTTCCTCCCCTTCCTGAAAGCATAGTATAGTCTATGTATTGTTTTAAAAATGAAAGAAAAAAAAACATTCTTTATTCCAAGAATATCAGACCTTTCCTTGGGATAATTGGAGATACTTTGGGATGGTGCCAAAATGAGGCTTGAATTAGTAACTGCTTTATATATATATATATATATATATACATATATATATACATACATACATATATATATGTATGTAAACTATTAATGGAGAGGCACAGTGGAAAGTAAATTGACTTCAAAGACAGGGAAATCTGAACTTGAGTCTCAGTTATGATACATATTGACTATATGAACCTAGGTAAATCACTTAACCTCCAGTAAAGAGTTATAATTTCCAGAGAAGGTGTTAACCTGTAGGTATACAAAAAAATTCCTTTACCTAAAGATTTCTTAAAATGTCTAGTCTTTATCCCTTAATTAAGGAAACAGCTGCCTTTTATAAAGAACTCTCAAATCTAAGGGTTAAAAGCACTTTGCACACAGAATTTCTGATTATTGTTATTATTGGCAATAATCACCGTAATAATAAGTAGTAAGGAGGGACAGATAAGCTTGTTGAGAGATATTACTAGATTGCTTTGCCTTAAAACACTGACCTTTCATTCTATGACCCTAGTGATTCAAAGTGCCTTCCTAAAAGGAAATGGGCTGACACAAAGGGATTGTCTGTGACACAAAGTGGAAGTCTGTGGAAAAAAAACTCTCTATAATGTTAAAATGTCTGGTGTGGATAGACTTCTGGAAAGATAGGTGGTACATGAATAGAATGCCAGACTTGGAGTCAGAGAACCTGAGTTCAAATTTTGTCTCTGACAATAGCTGTGTGACTGCAGGCAAGTCACTTAACTCTGCTTCAGTTCTTCACCCTTCATCATTCAGGTCCTGAACTAGAGGAGAAAAGTATCCTTTTTTTTAATTGCTGAGATTCATTTTTAAAAATTTTAATACTACTTTATTTTTCCAAATACATATAAAGATAATTTTCAACATTCATCTTTTCAAAACCTTTTATTCCAGATTATTCTTCTTTTCTCTCCCCAGTTCCCTCCTGAAAACATCAAGCAATCCAATATAGGTTAAACATGTGCAGTTCTTCTAAACATAGTTTCATATTTGTCATGCATACACACAAAAATCAAATCAAAAGGGAAAAAAAAACCACGAAAAAGGAAAAAAAAAAAAAAACAAGCAAACAACCCAAAAAAGAGTGAAAATACTAATGCTTTGATCCACATTAAGTCTCTGTAGTTCTTTCTCTAGATGCAGATGGTACTTTCCATCATAAATCTATTGGAATTGAATTGTGGAAAAGTGGCTCTTTACAGTGGTCCATTACAGTTGATCATCATATAATCGTCTTCTGACTGTGTCTAATATTCTCTTGATTTCTGATCACTTCACTTAGCATCAGTTCATGTAAGTCTTTCCCAGAATTTTCTGAAACTAGCCTGTACATTATTTCATATAGAATAATAATATTACATTACACTTATATACCATGACTTATTTAGCCATTTTCCAACTGAAGGGCATCCACTCAGTTTTCAGTTCCTGTCACTACAAAAAAGGGCTGCCACAAATGGGAGCCTTATACTTAGGTATCAGATATTTCATTCTGAAAGCAGGACCTTAAGAAAACAATATGAAATTTGAAAATCACACACTAAAGACATTATAACTACTGCTTTTAAACACTATGTATTGAAAGTTTTACCACATTTTTGGGAATTTGCTTTGGGGAGGATTTCTTGGTTTGGGTTTTGTTGTTGTTGTTGTTTTGCTTAATCTATCAAAGAGAGTACTAGACTAAGAAATTAGGAAATCTGGCCTTTGAAAATAATAAATTTTATTTGTGTAGCTTTTTTAAAGGTTACAAAATGTTGACAAACCTTTTGAAGTAGCTAGTAGAAGTATTATCTTCATTATACAGATAAAAAAACTGAAGTTCAGAGAGGTGAGATTATATTTGCTCAGGGTCTTGTTTATAAGCATGAGAAGGACTCAGGCAGATTTCTTACCTTAAGACCAAAATTTCTTTCTTTGCCTTCTAGTCTCAATTTTCTCTAGTCCCAATTATGCTAACACATCACTGTGGGATCTTTTGACAATCCACTTTATTGTTGCTTTTTTTGCTCATTTCGTTCATTCCTTAAATATTTATTAAATATGTACTTTCTCCATGGTATGTATTATATACAACCCCTCCTCCACATTCACATAATAATCACAATAGTTTAGGCCTTTATCAATCAGCTAGTGACCTGTATTTTTTAAGCACTTACTTTGTACCAGGCATTGTACTGCTACAACTACAACTACTACTACTACTACTACTACTACTACTACTACTACCACCACCGTAACTTCCTCTATTTACTATGACTACCACTGCTACTACTAGTGAGTACTACTACTACTAATATAATTGCTTACCATGTGCCATTTATGCTAAACATTTTGCGATTATTATCTCATTTTAATCTTCATTATAATCCTAGGAGATGTGTTATTATTATCACTATTTTACAGATAAAGAAAGTGCATCAAGGGATAAATGGCTTGCCACACAATTAAGTGTTTGAAGCATATTTGAACTCAGATCTTCCTGACTCCAGATGTAGCACTTTAGCCACTGGGCCACTTAGCTGCCCTTAGGGATGTAAAGAAATGCAAAAACAAAATAAACAAAAAATATAGGCCAAATTCTCAAAAAATTAATAGTTTAATGAAGGACAGAACATACAAACAACTATGTACAAACATATATATACAGGAATTGCAGACAGTCTCAGATTTAAGATTAAAGAGAACTGGGAAAAAACTTATATAAACTTTTGTTATAGCCTAATCACATAATGGAACCAATTCTGACTCTGAAATTAGAGGATCTGGGTTCAAATCTTTATCCCAAACTTTAGTATCTGTGGGACTATGAGCAAATTAATTATTTTCCCTGGGCCTTAGCTGCTTCATCTTTAAAATGAGTTCAGTGCATTAAAATTGTGTCTGTCTCATGGTGACCCTATTTGGAGTTTTCTTGACAAAGATACAGGATTGATTTGCCATTATCTTTTCTAGCTCATATTATAAATAAGGAAACTGAGGCAAACAGGGTTAAGTGATTTGCCCAGGATCACACAGCAAGGAAGTGTCTGAGGCTGGATTTGAACTCAGGAAGATGAGTCTTCTGAGTCCAGGCCCAGCACTCTATCCATTGCAACATAGCTGTGCCTTTGAAATGTGAGGTAGAGAACTAGACCTGTGGTTTCTACATCTCTGGTCCTTTTGTCCTCCTTACTGTTCTTTCTGCTTTCACTCTCTTCCAATCCATTCGCCAAAATATTCTTCCTAATGCACAGGTCTGCCCTTGTCATATCTTCATTAAAAAATCATCAGTGGCCCTTATTTTTCATGGAATAAAATATAAGTCCCCAATGTATATAAGTATAGAAGATATAAGACTTTTTTTTTTTAATAATCTACTGCATCCAACCATTCCAGCCTACTTTCTAACACTCTCCTTCATTAATTCTCCATTCCAGCCAAATTTTTTCTACTCCACTATTCTCCAACCCCATCCTAACCCTCTTTCCCCTTCCATATATTTGTGCTTTGAATACCTTCTTTATCACTTTCTGTTGAATTTCTTCAAGTCATGTATCTTATATATATATATCTATGCTAACTTTTCATTCGATGCTTTTCCCAGTCTGACCTTAACTTACTGTTCTACCTTTATAGTTCCACTGCGCTATCTGTACCTTATATTATAGCCAAATTATTGCTCTAAAAATGTACTTTAGCTTTTCCACCTTACTTATATTATTCCCTCTTCTGAAAATCTGCTCCCTTCTCATTTGTCACTCAAAATTCTAATTTTTATTTAAGCTAAGTTCAGAGGCTATTATCTCCAAAAAGCATTTCTCTCAGCAAAAAGCTCCTGAAAATTTTTCTGGGGCAGTTCGTCTTAAATTTCCTTTGCCCTTTCTCCAATTTTTCCTTTATACATGCATACAAAATATATGTATATAGTATACTCATATATGTGTAGAAGCATCATGCATATATGATACAAATATGTATGCATGATATAAGTATATTGTAATGTGCATGTATATGGAGAAAGCATATATATTCTGTGCAAGAGGCATGTATATAATATATTTATGTACATAGTATATGTGTATATGTTATTTATTAATTTGTGTGTACACCATATCCTCTCTATTAGATTGTTTCCTATCCCTCAATTTCCTATCCATTAGACAGTTATCACCTTGTTGGCAGGGACTGTTTCATTTTATCTTGGTATCCATAGGATCAAAAATCTGCCTTTGCACATGGTAGGTGCTTAATGGGGTTACTTGGGTGGCACAATGGATAGAGTTCTGGACCTGGAGTCAGGAAGAACTGCATTAGTAGCTGTGTGGCTCTGGGTAAGTCACTTAACCTTCCTTGCCTCCTCATCTGTAAAATGACCTGGAGAAGGAAATGACAAATCAGTATCTTTGCCACAAAAACCTCAAATGGAATCATGAAAAGTTGAACATGACTGAAAATTGACTTAAAAAAAAATAAGGTGCTTAATAAATGTTCAGTTATGAAGAACTATATGAGAAGCATTATAACAGAAAAGCAGGCTTTTCTTTGCCTCTACGGTAATGAATATAAATAATATGAATAAAGGATAATCCCTATTCTCAAGGAATTTAAATAATCTCAAAGGAGAGAAGATATGATCTGTACATTAATAGCCTCTATACATGGCAATATATATTATGTTCCATTGAGAGGAGAAACCTCGAGCGATACATAATAGCACAGAATTGATTGGATCAAGAAAGGACTATTAGAGGAAGTAGCATAGATACAATGAAAAGATCTTCAGTGAAAGGTAATTTGATTGACAGATGAAGAGAGGTCATTCTGAGCATGGAAGAATAGCAGGAGGGAAAAAGGTTAAGGGCCAGTAGTTTGGCTGGAATGCAGGGTTTATGGATAAGGAACGTGGCTGGAAAGGTAACTTGGGGCCAGACAGTGGAAGATATTGAATGTCAGGCTGAGTTTGTATTTTACTTCCAAAGTATAGGATTGTAACTCCTTCATATTAAAGGGCAGAACATTAAAGTCCACACAACTTCCAAAACAATATAAATAGTAATAAAAAAAAGTGTTCATCCTAACAATACTAAGGCTTAATCTTTTCCACTGGAAAAAAAGAATGACGTGTCCAAGACCGTAGAAGTAAGACCTTAGAAAAAAAGTAGCTGAGCTAAAGGATTGTCCTTTTCTCTGTATTTCTCCAAAAGAATATAGTGAGAGTGTCTGTAGAAACACTTTCACTTACTTGAACTCAAAAGTATTCTAGAAATTCAATATAATTTAACTATTCCTTAGGCCACTTTTACTTGAACCAGCCAGTCTGCTAGCAGGCAAAAAAAGTAAGATAAAATAAAATCTGGTGATCACAGAATAACAAGAATTGGGTGGAGATTCCTTGAGTTATTTCTCATAGAAAACATCTCAATATTTATCAGTGAGGTAAGTATCAATCACCAAATTTGCTGACACCCTAACAGAAATTTAATGACCTACTCCATGAGTCACATGGCCTGCTCTATTAGATAATATTCTCTCACCTCATTTACAGAAAAGCAGCTTTTTTTTTGTCTTTTTTTTTTTCATTCTGATTTTTGAAAACAATCTTTTTCTTATAATGATACCAGTAGGTACTTGATACCCTGGCTATAGCCCATATTTCTAAAACAGCCTACATTTCTGCTACACTGGGAGATTCAGAAAATTGTTTTCCCTTCAAAGTACCTTGTGAGGATAAATAATGCATTATGAATAGTCCCATTTTACTGAAAAAGAAACTGACAGGGAAGAATGTGAAGGGATTTGCTTGAAATCTAATAGGTCCAGCTTAAATCCTGTTGTTTTTCACTGCAATCTAGGGGCTTTGAATCAAGAGACCTCTGGCCTTTTTGTTAAATTGCAAAAGGTAACACTCTTGGGGAGCCAAGCACAAAATGCTTTATTAGAGCAAGAAATACAATTAATGGTCATATTTATTATTATTAGCCCCAGTGAGGCCCCTTGGAAATAAGGCAGTATATTTGATTTATTAGTAGTAACTCAATGACTAATAACACTAAAATAGTAACAGTTAGTGTCTGCTCCCGAGGGGTGGTGGCTGAGCCCTTCTCCTATATTCCAGGAGGGATTCCTGTGGTTTGGCCTCTTCATGCAGGCCCCAAGGTTCAGGATAACTAACTCCTTTCAAGGTGCCTTTATTCCCAAGGTTCAGTTTATTCTGTTTGCAAAACCAAACTGAGAGAGAATGCAAATAAAATGTGAGTGCTTTGGAAGCTAAGACTGCTTGTATTCCAGCACAGCTAAGTACTCTGTTCTTAAGCCCTCCCCATTCTCAAAAAAAAGATTTTAAAAGACCAATTCTTAGCTTTGACTTAACTTCTCTATCTTGGAAGCAGAGATCTAAGGAAAATTAGCTTCAAATAATTGCCTTTCTCCAAGAACATACTTTATATTTTTTCAAGTATATACAGGGTAATATATAATGTATGAAATTTTCAATGCTGAATTGATTTCTTTGATTAATTGCCCATTGAGGTCATTTGAGGACTGTAAGTGCTCATTACCACCAGAAAGTATGGTAAATGCCTAGGCAACTCTAGCATGTACTTTGTATATTCTACACATTTTTTTTTTGTTGTTGTTCCATCATTTTTCAGTCATGTCCAACTCTTTGTGACCCTACTTAAGGGTTTTCTTTGCAAAGATACTGGAGTGGTTTGCCATTTCCTTCTCCAGTTCGTTTTACACATGAAGAAACTAAGGCAAAAAGATGTTAAATGCCTTGTCCAGGAAGATGAATCTTCCTGACTCTAGGCTCAGTGCTCCATCCACTGCACCACCTAGATCTAAAATTACACAATATCTAAAAACTAGGTAGTCATTTAAAGGGATATTTGTAGACCCCATTGAGATGTATGGAGGGGAAAGGCTTATAAATGCTGACCTATTGCATTTAATTTTTGGATATAGAAGATTTTACAATAATGTAAATAAAAGAACTCTAAAACATTGAAAGGAGTCAGACTCTGAGTAATCTTAAAGACCCGTCTTGGTCCTGGAGAACAGATGATGAAACCCTCTCCCTCTCTTCCACAGAGAAGTTGGAGACTAAGGATGTGAGGTGTTGTATTCACTGCATGAAAGATGATTATGTCCCTGGGTTTGTTGGTTTCCTTATTACAAAAGAGAACTCAGTGGGGAAGTTATTAACAGAAATATCAGAAGGACTTGATAAAGTTTTTAAGCCAATATGTGTCAGAGTTAGGAGCTGAACCCAAGTGTTTCTAAGAATTAGAGCAATTCCAAAATGGAATGGCTTACCTTACAGGATAGTAAATTACCTACCACAGTGGTATTCAATGTATGATGGGTGAGAATTTTGTAAAGAAGACTTAGTATTTGGGTAGGGATTTAGACTAGATGATCTCAAAGGTTTCTTTTAATATTAAGATTGTATAATGAAGAAAACCCATTGTAAGCCCCTTAGAGTGACAGCTAGGTGATGCAGTGGACAGAGTGCAGGGCCTGGAGTCAAGAAAATTCACCTTCCCGAGTCCAAATCTGGCCTTGAACACCGACTAGTTGTGTGATTCTGGGCAAGTCATTTTGTGCTGTTTGCCTCAATTTCCTCATCTGTAAATGAACTTGAGAAAGAAATGGCAAAACATTCCCAACATCTTTGTCAAGAAAATCCCAAATGGTCAGTCATGACATGACTGAAAAGTAAGTGAACAACAACCAAAAAGAAGAAGAAGCAAACAAACCCCTTAGAACAGAATGATTTCTATGGGGAAAATATCTCAGCAAAATCAAATATCTCTCTGGTTTGAGATTAATGTTAAATACATAAACAAATCTGGACTATGTGTAACCTTCTGGGTCTAATGTCACTCAGGTTCATATTCTGCTTCCTCTATACTAGAGCTCTGAGTTAGGAGAGTCTAAATTAAATTTCCTTATTAGTAAGGATTGTCTTACTCATTATTACCACGACTTATTTCTATTCTGTTATTATAGCTGCATGTCTGTTGCCTAGCACATAGTAGGAACTTAAATTCTTGTTGAATGGTTGAGTTCTCTTAAACACACTAGCTGCAGTGGCCCAATCTCCTCGCAAGATTAATCAAAAAAAAATTAGTAAGTCATTGACGGGATTCATAACTTCATGGCCCTGGAGGGCGGTGTCTATCTTGGAAGCAAGAATCCTGTCTGCTGTTGTTAAATTCCTGTTAACTGCTCTTTATAAGAATGAATGCTAGCCATAGGGGACTCAGCCAAATTTTAGTGACCCAACTAAAAGACTCAGACAGCTAAGAGTCTGGCTCTCCCTGAGAGGAATTTAGGTTATGTTTGAGTCTACAGCATTATCGTAGTTGATTATGAGGGTGTCAGTGGGGTAGCCCTTTAAATCTTTAAAAACTGGCACTAGCAAACTGAATGGCCAGCCCAATATTGTACCTCCTCTTTCTCTTAGAAGAATATATGATACTTTGTCTCTCAGAAGAATGTGAATGGTCTTCATTTTGACTTAAGAATTTTTTCCCCATGTTTCTTTTTAATAATTGGTTTTCATTAACCAGGCTGTTTTAACTTTGTTTTTGTTTATAAGAAGAAAGGTAGTTTGGTACAATAGAAAAAAATGCCAAACTTGAAGTCTTGGTGACAGAAGATACTTATGTCTGGATTCTGCCTACAGTACTTACTGAGCTTTGTGACCCTAGGCAAGTTATTTCTCCATATATTTTAGATTCTTCTTATGTATCCAATAACAATTTATTATTTGTATTTGCCATACAAGATATTGTAAATATCAAATTAAATAATTATGTAATGTGCTATGTGATCCTTACAATCCTATATAAATGTCAGCTTTTATTAATATAATATCCAGAGACAGGGTTAGGGACTTGACCTGTGATTTCACTGATTGATTGAGCTTCTGACTGAGGAAATTCCTCCTACCAATGTAAATTAGTACCTTTTCTTCATCTTTTCAAACATTAAATTCATTTTATTCTCACAATACCTCTGAGAAGCAGGGATTATTATTGCCCCATTTTATAGATGAGAAAACTGAGGCTGTAGAGATTAACTTACTTGTTCAGGCTTACATGCTAAGTGTCAGAAGCTAGAACTCAGGATTCTTCCTTTCTCTAGATACTTTCCTGAAAAGGTGGGTTTTTTTTAAAGTTTTATTTGGCTAGTTACATGTAAAATATTTTTTTAATCTGTGTATTTATTTTTTCCTTTTTTTATTTTAATGGTATTTTATTTTTTCAAATACCCACAAAGATAATTTTCAACATTTACCTTCACAAAACCTTGTATTCCAGTTTTTTCTCCCTCTTCCCTCACTTAAGAAGTCAAGGAGGTTATGACCACCTATGTTCTAAATCAAAAGAAAAGGGGAGATGTTGGAATCTTTACAAAATGTTAAGATGCCAAAATGTGAAGGTTTTCTGGAGGCAGCCTTATTGAAATAAATAATTACTCCAAAATCGCAGCCAGCTGGTAAAAAAGCAAACGTTTATTTCTCCTTCCAAATTAGCCCGGTTAGTCTCTGAGGCCTATCTCTCTGCCTGGCTCCAAGAGATCTTGCAGCTTTGTCCTTGGCTTCTGCCTCTGCTTTCTTCAGCCTCCACTCAGCACCAAATTGGAAGATACAATGAATCTCTCTTGCCTCGAAGATAGGGTTTGTAGGCTTTCTTCCAGAGTCTCTCTCTCCTAAGTCCCACAAGAAGAACTAAGAACCAAGCTTCAAAAGCTCCCTATATATGTGATCTCCCAAAAGTTAACTCCGCCTTGTGGAGGGAGAGGGATTCTGGGTTATCTCCCAGGTGCTCTCTGGTCCTAAGAACTTCAAGGGAGGTGTGAATTCGAACTAAGCCCTACACATGTGAACTCCATTGAGTACTTAGATACTTATGAGCTCTCTAAAGGTGTGAACACAAGCATTGTTCAATTAGTTCCACTTAGTACCTAGTTTCAAGTTCTGGCCCAAAATATCTTCTAAGATCAAATCAACTCCAATGTCTTAACACTTTGTAAAGAAATGTCTTAACACTTTGTAAAGATTCCAACACCTCACCCCTTTCCCAAGACAGCAAGCAATACAATATAGGTTAAACATGTGCAATTCTTCCAAACATTTTCATATTCATCATTCTGTGCAAGAAAAATCAGATCAAAAGGGAAAAAAACACAAGAAAGAAAGAACAAGGAAACAACAATAAAAACAAAACAAAAAAAAAAGTGAAAATACTATGCTTTGATCCACATTCAATCTCCATAGTTCTCTCTCTAGATGGAAATTGCACTTTCTATCACAAGTCTATTGGAGTTGCCTTGAATCGCCATGTTACTGAAATGAGCCAAATCCATCACAGTTGGTCATCATATAATTTTGTTGTTGCTGTGTACAGTGTTCTCTTGGTTCTGTTCTCTTCACTCAGCATCAGTTCATATAAGTCTTTCCAGGTTTTACTAAAATCAGCCTGTTCAACATTTCTTATAGAACAATAATATTCCATTATATTTATATACAATAACTTATTCAACCATTCCCCAACTGAGGGGCATCCACTCAATTTCCAGTTCCTAGCCACTACAAAAAGGGCTGCTACAAATATTTTTGCACATGTGGGTCCTTTTTCTCTTTGGCAATCAGACCATTGAGAGACTGCTGAATAGGAGGATATGCAGTTTAATAGCCCTTTGGGTATAGTTCCAAATTGCTGTCCAGAATAGATCACTTCACAGCTCCGCCAGCAATGCATTAATGTCCCAGGTAAAATGATTTTTGACGTGTTTGAGTTCCAAATTCTCTCCCTTCCTGCCTCCTCACCCCCTACCCCCCCACATTGAGAAGGCACATGTAAAGTTATGCAAGACATTTCCATGAAAGTTATATTGCAAAAGAAAACAGATCCCTACTCCCCCAACCTCAAGAAAAATAAAGTTTAAAAAAAGTATGTTTCAACCTATATTTAGACACAATCAATTTTTTCCTTAGGTATGAATAATCATCATAAGTCCTTCAGAATAGTTCTAGATCACAGTATTGTTGAGAATAACCAAGTCATTCACAACTGATCTTACCATTATTATTTTGTACATAATCCTCTTCCTACAATGGTAAGCAATTTGATATAGGTTATATAAATATATATATATATATATATATATATATATATATGCAATCCGCAAAGATATATTTTCCTTACTAGTCACAGTTGACTTAAAAGAAACAGATCAAGAGGAAAAAAATAAAGTGAAAATAGTGTGTATGCTTCAGTCTGCATTCAGAGTCTATTAGTTCTTTCTCCAGATATGTATAGCATTTTCTAGCATATGTATTTTGTCCTTGTCTTGGATCACTATATTATTGAGTAGAGTCTAATCATTCATAGTTAGTCCATCATATGTTGTTGATGGTACTTTATATAGTGTTTTCCTGGTTCTGCTCACTTCATTTTGCATCAATTCTTACAAGTCTTTCCAGGTTTTTCTGAAATCTGCCTGATCATACTTTTTTATTGCACAATAATATTCCGCTACATTCATATATCATAATTTGTTTAACCATTCCCCAATTGATGGACATTTTGAAAAGCTTTAAAAGAAAGGTTAGAGAGTTGTCTAAAAGAACGAGAGGTTAAGTCATTTGTCCAGTGTTACCCAGCTTTCACCCATGGGCAGCATGACATAGTATGGTAGGTAGAAAACTTTTTAAAGCCATGAAGACTTGAGTTCAAGATGTATCAAATATAATGGAAATTGGATAGTGAATCTATCAGAAAGTTTATATATTCTTTGCCTCCTTAGATTCTTCAGGAGGGCAATTTCACAATTGTTCTTAAGTCTTCCTCCCTCCCCCATATCTCATATCCAACCAGTTATTATTCAATTTTTGTATATTCTGTCTCCACAATATATTTTCAGTTATGCCCTTCTCTCCAGTCATACACTTATCACTTTTAATTCAGGTCCTCATTTCCTGTTGACTGGCTTTTTTCCAGACTTCTGGATAGTACAATGATAGAATGCTAGACTTAGATTTAAGAAGATATGTGTTCAAATTCAGTCTTAGTCATTTAATAGCTGTGTGACCTGGACAAGTCCCTTAACCACTGCCTGTTTCAGTTTCCTCAAATGCAAAAGGAAAAAAATAATAACACCTACATCCCAGAGTTTGTTTGTTTGTTTGTTTTTTGGTAACATTTTAAATTCCAAGAATAGTTTTGAGAATCAGATGAAATATTTGTAAAATACCTAGCAAACTCTGAAGTGTTATATAAATGGTAAGTATTAGTATTAGCCCGTAAGTGTTATAGTGAATGGTACACTGGGCCTGGAATTAGGAAGAACTTAGTTCACAAGGGACCTCAGAAATTTACTAACTGAATAACTTTAAAGATGTCTTTCAATCTGTTTGCTTCAACTATAAAATGGGGATAATAACACCTACTCCCCAGGTATGTTGAGGGGATCAAATAATATGATATTTACAAATCATATAGCATAGTGCCTTTTTCTTCCTTCCTTCTTACTCTCCTTCCCTCCTTCCTTCCTTCTTTCCTTCCTTCCTTACTTTTCTTCTTTCCTTCCTTCCTTCCTTCCTTCTTTTCTTCCTTCCTTCCTTCCTTCCCTCCCTCTTTCCTTCCCTCCCTCCTTCCTTCCTTCCCTCCTTCCTTCCCTGCTTCCCTCCCTCCCTCCCTCTCTCCTTCCTTCTTTCCTTCCTTCCTTCCGTCCTTCCTTCCTTCTTTCCTTCCTTCTTTCTTTTTCTTATAGCCTAGCTAACTCTTAACACTGTTTCCTTTTAGAGAACTAAGGAATAGAACCTATATCTGGATGAAGAAAGTCCTGAGTTCTAGCCTCTTACTCTTAGTATGTAAGTCAGAGCATTTCTCTCAATTTCTGCCACCCTCAGTTTCCTCATCTATAAAATAGGAACAACAATAGCCTCTATCTTCCAGGACTATCATGAGGATAAGTGAACTTAATTTTTATAGTGTTTTGTAAAACTTAAAACACTATATGAATTCCATTGTAATTACTATTATTATTTGTTTCCAACATGTAACCCGGCTTATCGCATTTTAGTCTCCTTCACATATATTCTCTAACACTAAAATAGGTCCTTATCATTCACCGTTCATAACATTCCAATTCCCATCACCCATCTCTTTCCCTTATGCCACAAATGCCCACCCTTTTTATTCACTCCTCCTAGAATCCCTAGATTCTCTCAAAGTTCAACTCACGTCATCTTTTACAGGAAAACCTATGCAGAGCTCTGTAAATGCTAGTGCTCCACCCTGCAAATATTACTTTACATGTTTGTTGTTCAGTCATGTCCAACTCTTTGTGACCTCATTTGGGATTTTCTTGGCAAAGATACTGGAGTCATTTGCCGTTTCCTTCTCCAACTCATTTTACAGATGAGGAAACTGAAACAAACAGGGTTAAGTGACTTGCTCAGGATCATACAACTAGTAGGTGTCTTAGACTGTGTTTGAATTCAGGTCTTTCTGACTCTGGTTCCAACAGAGTCTATCCCATTGCACCACCTAACCGATGTATGTATTTGTTCATAATTTGCATGTATATAGTATCTAAAATTCCTGTATAAGTTGCCCTGTCTTCTCAACAGAATATAAACTCTTTGGAAAGGGCAGAATATATTTCCCTTTTGTTTTTATATCTTTATTGCCTAGCACCATGTCTAACATAGAATAGATACTTAATAAAAAGTTTTTTGAGGGAATGAATGAATTTCCATTTTTCTTGACTTTCAAAGAAATGTTGGGAATGATGCTTATTGTCACTTCACAGGCTTGAAGCTTCAAGTGTAGTACTCAATAGATTGTTGAGAAACAAAAGAAATACAAATTGTAATACCCAGGTAATGGCCACATAACCAAAATCCAAGTTCTTTAAAAGTGTGCTTTACTGAATGGGGGTTGATATAATTTTCCAATTTATTTTTTAAGTAAAAATATCACTTACTATTAAAAGAGCTAACCCTGTTAACCAAGACTATTAATCCTTATTTAAAAAAAAAAAAAAGAGGTACTCAATTGTACCAGATTTATTTTATTTTGATTTAATAGTATTTTCTTTTTTCCAATTATTTGTAAAGATAATTTTCAACATTCATTTTTGTAAGATTCTGTGTTTCAATTTTTTTCTCTCCTCCCTTACCTCCTCACCCCAAGACATCAAACAATCTGATATGGGTTATTCATGTACAATCATTTTAAATATTTCCATAGTAGTCATGTTGTGAAAATAAAATTAGAACAAAAGGGGAAAACTATGAGAAAGTGGGGGGAAGAAGTGAAAATAATATGCTTTAATCTGTATTTGGTCTCCACAGTTCTTTATCTGGATGCAGATAGCATTTTCTATCCCAATGCTCCAGGTGCACCAGATTTAAAGAAATCAGTAATCATAAATATAACATGTGGAAGGCTTAAAAAGAACATTTCTTTTGTCCACCTTAAATAATTTACTTTAGCATTGGTAGTCCTTTACATAGTGCCTTGTGGGTCTCTATTGCATACAGAGCATCTTTGAATATTGGACAGATTTTACTGACTTGTAAAGAGTCAAGGTAGCACTCTTTCTTGTTAGAGTAACTTTCTATCTCACTATGTTTCAACATTAAGTTGAAGCAGAAGAAACCTTTGCAGTTGTTTGTTCTCCCTCTAATCAGAGAATCTATATAATCAGCCATAGTCAGTCAGTAAAAGGGAGGACAAACATTAGCTGTTAACTCTACTGCTAGCAATTTGTTTAGTCTCATTTCATCATGGAAAGAAATAGAAAGAAAAAGCAAGGGACTCAAGCAAAAACTAGGAATTAGGTTTTTCAGTTTGAAGGGAGTAATTTTCTTATTTTTTAACCTTAGTCCTTAGCATTTTAAGACCAGAACTGGTCTTACTCAACATTTGCAATGAATGGTCCCTTAGCAACCATCCCACACAGGATTAGATACAAACTATTGCTTCTGATACAGCTGTTTTCTTTTAAAGAACTTGGAAGTGATAAATATTACAATTTCACTAGAAAATAACTTGTGGAAACACATAGAAAAATGAACTTAATAAGGCTTTTGAAGAAAGCTATCAAGTAGTTTTACACCATAAGACTACCTAGGTTCTCTCAACTTAGTAAGAAGAGGGAGAAAAAAGAAGACAGGAAGATGCAGAATAAATTTTTTGGTGTTTTTTTTTTTTTTTTGACATTTGGTATATTTAGTATGGGGTGAGACCAGTGCAAATTGAAAAGGTTGGCATTTTTCAGTTGCAGTAGTCTTGTGATGAAAAGAGCCATATGACTGAGTATGGATCACAACATAGTATTTTCACTCTTTTTGTTGTTGTTTGCTTGCATTTTGTTTTCTTTTTCAGTTTTTTTCTCTGTTGATCTGATTTTTCTTGTGCAGCATGATAACTGTGGAAATATGTATAGAAGAATTGCACATGTTTAACATTGAATTACTTGCTGTCTAGGGGAGTGGGTGGGTAGAAGGAAAGAAGGGAGAAAAAATTTGGAACACAGAGTTTTGCAAGGGTAAATGTTGAAAACTATGCATATGTTTTGAAAATAAAAGGTTTTAATAAAAACTCAAAAAAAAATTTTTAAGTTAAATTCATTGTTTTCTGTTGTGGCATGTTCAGTTTTGCAAGTGAGCCATATTTTGCATGTGGATCATAATATTTCTGTAAAATATTTCTGTATTATGAAAAAAGAAAAGGTTGGAATTTTTTAAATATTAAAACATCTAGAAGTTTTTGAAAGTATTTGTAAGGTGAATTTAATATTTAATATTAATGGTTCTTTATGGTTAAACCAAGTTAAATAAACAGATTTTGTTTGAAACTTGGCAAATCTCATAATATTTCTATGTATCCAGAACTATCCATCAATTTAGGAAACCAAGAGGGCAAAATCATATTATCCGTTATCCCAGATTACCTATTTGGATTGTAGTTGGAGTAACAGGATTGTTAGAATATCAATGCCGTCGCTATAGAATACAGCAGGATTCTGGAAAGTGTCACATAAGTGACGATACCAGTTCTGTAACAGAAAAATAAATCCTAAAGAATTCCACAGGATACAGACTCAACAGGTACCTATTTGCCTGACAATCATGCCCTTCAGCAGCTTCAATGTCAGGTCATGGCTCTGAATCTTTTTCTTTGAGGCAAGTTCTTCATCTCTTGAGTCATTTACATCCTTGATTCTGTCTCTACCAACATATTTATCGTTCTTGTAGTGATTTGGAGGGAACCGATTTCATAATGGTACTGTGATACAACTAATCAATTTATTTCACAAGAATAATTTTTGCAAGTAATGGAACGTGCATGGGACTAATTGCTGTGCAGAATTACAGAGTTCTTCAAGTCATGATCCAATGAAAAGAGCATTAGTTTTGCAATCAGGGAAGTTGAGTTCAAGAACCTGAATTTTCTTGTCTGTAAAATGAGGAGGTTGGACTAGATGGATAGTCCTATGTCATATTATCAAAAGTTCCTTGGATAGGATTCTTGAGCTAATCAAAGATTAATAAAAAGTTGAATCTTGAATAAATCCTAACTTCTAAGTCATATCTTTTCCAACTAATGTTGGCCTTCTTGCAGTGCTGTTAGAATAAGTTTCTATGGATATCCTGAACAAGGAAGTCCACCAGCTGTTTGACAAAAGTATTTCTGCTATTAGCACTTTTAGCTTTTTTTTCTGAGTTGCCCCTTCATTCAGAATAAGAAGTGTCACATTGTACAAAAGGTATTGTCATAGATACCATTGCATAAATGCCCTTCTGTAGTAAAGGGAAAGCAATTAGCAAGGTGATTCTCTACTTTTCCTTTTGTTTTTTATCCACTGATTCTTTTTACTTGTTTCATGGCCAACACTTTACCTCTTAGATAACAGGGTTAATTAAGTAACTTTCTGAACAGTCACTGCCAATGTTTACTCTGTGACTACTCTGTCAAGAACTTCTCCAAGACATGGCCAAAACTACTCATCTAAAGCACTTCTTCTAAGATAGTTACTATCTCAATTCACTTAGGAAAAAGAACATCCAGGTTGACCCCAAACTTAGGCTATGAGTTTGCTGGTATGGGCCATCTGTCATTAACTAACTGGCTGTATCATGAAATCAATTATTGTGTTAATCAACCCTTTTTCTTTTTTCCTCACAGGAATATTTTTACCCAAGATATTTAGGTGAGTCTTAATTATTACTTTTCTTTCATTGGCATTGTGGAAAGATGTATGTTATATTGGACAGACACAAAACAATTATTAGGCTTTACCTACTTACCAACTTAAGTGGAGAGAATTGTCTAATTATATCCTAATGTGGGTACTCAGAATATCATATAGGACAATTTCTTTTAAATGATTTTCACTAAGTGACCCATATTGGCTGATCCTAAAGGCATTGTCTAAAAAACATTTAGCCTGAGAGTCTGTCCGTATTATTTAGAAATAGTCTGCAAGAGGCATGGTAGATTCTAAATATGAACCCAGAGAATCGGAATTTGAATTCTGATGTTGCTATTATTTATATGTAAAAAGTCAAGCCAGATGGCCTCTGAGGTTTCTCACAAGTTGAAATCTGTAACACTATACTTTACAATTATAAAAGAGCCCGGGTAAGGAAACATGCTCCTAAAGTAAAGGACATTTCTGTAAACTTCTCACTGATTTTATACTTTCAAAAATTCATTTCTGGGACCTAAATTTTGATTACAAAAGAAATGTATTTCTTTCTAATCAGACTGCCATAAAACATTGTAATTGATTTGCAGTGAAAAATCTTGATGTTTCCCAGGTACAGGAAACAGGACAGGGATTCTTTTACATGCAAAGGAATGCTGTTTGGGATGCCTATCTTCATTTCAGATCCTATTCTTTCCATTCCCTGGGTATGGACCTCCTGGCAAAAATATTTTTTAGAACAGTAGTAATTGAATGAATTTACCCACAAAGGATGAGGAAAAGAATACAACCCTCCGCATGTTGGATACCATCTAGACTCTGGGTTTGGAAGCAATCCTTCATCTAGACATTTTAGATATTTTCCTGAAACTGAGGATCAACAGTAGAACCTCATTAAACTTCAGAGATGTGTAAAAAGGAAGAAAAGAAGCATGTTTGTTTGTTTGTTTTTTGTTGTTGTTTGCTTGTTTTTGTTTTCTTCCTCATTTTTTTCCCTTTTTGATTTGATTTTTCTTGTGCAGCATAATTGTGGAAATGTATATAGAAGAATTGCACATGTTTAACGTATATAGAAGAATTGCACATGTTTAACATATATTGAATAACTTGCTGTCTAAAAGATGTGGGGAGAAGGGAGAGAGAAAAAAATGGAACACAAGGTTTATGCATATATTTTGAAAACAAAAAGCTTAAAAAAAAAACCTAACCAATTTTTTGAAAAAAAGAACGTTCAACGTTCTTAGGTGTGGTATGGCAGCTAGGTGGTAAAATAGATAGCATACCAGAACTGAAGTCAGGAAGACTCATCTCCCTGAGTTCAAATTTGGCCTCAAATACTTTCTAGCTGCATAAACCTGGAAGTCTCTTTGCTTCAGTTTCCTTATCTGTTTAAAAAAAAAAAAAAAAAGAAAATGGCAAACCATTCTAGTAACTTTGTTGAGAAAACCTCAAATGAGGTCATGAAGAGTTGGACATAACTGAAAAATGACTGAAAAATAAAATGTTCAAATGTTTACAAATATTATCCCTTTTTGCCCCTCACAAAAAGGCTGCAAAAGTAGAACCAGGCAGACTGGTTCTAAGCTACTTATCCAGGGTCACTCAACAGCTAAGTATCTGTGGTTAAATTTGAACTCGAGCCTCCTTGACTGTACCCACTGTACAGTGTGTCCACTGTACCCACCTGGTTGCTTCTACAAATGGAATTTTAAAATGGCCTTAGAGGCAGAAGAGACTTGGCATCTGATTTAATCTAATTCTAATCTTAAATTTAATTTATAATTGCTGAATTTAATTGTCATCTAATTTCTCTGAAGCCTAATTTCTTCAGCTACAAAATGAGAATACAGAAATATCTCTTTCACCTCTCTGACAGTGTTGTTGTGAGGCTGAAATGAGATGTTTATAAAGGGTTTTTGTCCATCTTAAAGCACTAGAAAAATGTCAACTCTTAGGGAAAGTAGATAAAAATATTTATCAGTTCTGAACCTCTGGTCTCAATTCAAATCCTACCTCTGACACTTAGCTATTTGATTGTAGGGGAGAAGTCACTTAGCTCTTCTAGAACTCTTGTTTCCTCATTTATAAAATGAGAAGCATTGGGTTTAATGACCTCAAAAAATCCCTTCTAGCTCTAATCTATGATTGTTACATTCTGGCCATCCTCATTGGCATATCAGAGACCTCAATGTACATTGTCAGATGTGTTGCTATATAATAGCAACTTCAATTGAGTAACTCTTAATGTTTACTTAATTTTTCGATACCTCATAGAATCTTGGGTAGACTGTTCTAGTTTGAGTAATTCTCATTTTTGTTGTTTGCCTAGGAAAAATTTACATTTATATTATATAAGCCATCTGGAATATTATATATGTGAATTTTCCCTCCCAAGTATTGTTTAAAGATATATAGTAGACATTCTCAAATATGACCATCTGATAGAAGTTTCTTCTAATAAACATGTCCCTTTCTCTTCCTACAGATTGCATCACGAAATATGGTTCCCCTTATGCCAAAAATGTAAATTTCATTTCATGTGTTCGTGGTAAGTCTCTTTTCTATATTTCTTATTCTAAATACTATAGTTTAACTGGATATGAGTTTTATATATATGAGGCATTCATATATATTTATATATGAGGCAATGAAGTCTTCCCTAGGACTGGTTTTGTTGTTTTGGGGTGTTTGGGTTTTGTTTTTGGAGTTGTTTTGGGTCTTTTTTTTGTACTGTCTCTCCTTGAAATGTTCTTCCTCCTCACTCTCCTCCTCCTCTACTGCTCCAATTCAGCACTTCTGCCAAGGCACTTATCAGGTGCCACCTTTTATATGAGAGCTTTCCTCAATCACTGAAATTACCCACTATTTACTCTGCATGTTCTTGTACTTACCCATAAGTGTGTACCTATGCACATAAGTACACGTTCTTCCCTGTGTTCTGTTACATTCTCTTCCTCCACCAGTACCACATCTCTAGTAAAAGGCAAACTCTTTGAGGAATAACTTTTTCCTCTTTTTTTCCTCTTTGTATTACCAGTGTTGAGTACAGTGTTTTGTGCTTAATCATAATCGTAAAAGCATTTATATAGCACCAATGTGTGCTAAGCACTGTGTAAATACTTTGTAACTATTGCCTCATTTGATCTTCACTACAACTCTTGGAAGCAGCTGCTATTATTATCCCCATTTTATAGTTGAAGAAATTAAGACAAGTGGAGTTTAAATACCTTACTGGAGGCTATACAGCCAGTAAATGTCTAAGGATGAATTTAAAGAATACTGTAAGCTTAGCACTCTATCCTCTGAACCATCTAACTGACTTTGTAGGTACTTTGTAATTGTTCATTATGTTGAATTGAATTGAACTCTGTTTAACTGAATTGAATTGGAATTTCTGACAAAGGAAAAGGAAAAATAATGAGGGAATAAATAATTCATTTTAATGAGGAAATAAATAATTCATTTTCAAGGACTCATAGGCTTAACTAGATTCATGAGCAACCAAGATTGTTTGAAGTATTTTTAAAAGTGTCTTAAGAAATCAGATAAGAAACATAGCCCTCCACAAGGTCAAATGTGCACTGAACTTTCATCAGAGCTAGACTTAAGTTCTTGCTTAGGCTCTTTCTTTTTGATAGCAAACCACTTAATTTTTTTAACCTGTTTCTTACTATATAAAATAAGATAGTTTTTTTTTTAACTATCTAATTCCTAGAGTTGAAAAAAGTACTTTGTAAACCATAAAGCATTATAGAAATTAGGGTTATTATTATTATTATTGTTTGGCAAGGTTATTATGATGCTGGGGTTTATTGTGAAGTTTGAGTCAAATGAGACAGTATATAAAGATCTGTTGGGATTGAGCATCCCTTGGAGATTAAATAATTAATGAGCCATAAAGAATGCCTCCCTGGGCTAGTTACTGGTTATTTAATCCTGTATTTATTTTTCTACTAGACATTTCATATATGATTTCCATTCCATTACACTAGAATAATATGATAGCCTCCCTCACATATAGTGAATTTATGGGTGTTGGGGAGAGGTTGCAAAACTGTCAACATCATCATGCTAAAAGAGTCAGGTAGAACAAGAATAGTTATCTTCTTTAATAAGCAGATATTAAGACAGAGTCAGTAGCCATATGCATCATACTGACCTGATAAAGCTTTTTGTTTGTTTGTTATTTTATTTGCTTGTTTGTTGGGCTATCAATCAACAAACATTTATAAAATACCTTCTATGCAATAGGCTCTCTACTAGGTCCAGAGTTACAAAGAAGTCCCTGTCTTCAAAGAACTTACATTCTAATGACTAGCAGTGTTTCCTTACATGTTCCATACACACCATGCACTAGTATTACTGATTTTTGGCTGATTGTCTAAGCCTATTAAAACTAAATAGATAATATGGCACTTTAGTCTATGGAAACAATGATTCAGTTTCCTAAAGACTTACATCTCTGCATCCTTTAAGAACTGGACAGATATGAGTTTGAAGCCTGATATTATTTTATTTCTTTTCTGTCTTTATTACAGTGTCCTCCACATAATATTCAATCAACTCATTTTGCTGTTCTTTATGAAATGAGAGGGTAACGACTCAAAAGACTGTGGACATTGGATAGTGGGGGTGTATGGAGTTTTTAACTTCCTTTTCTACATCATGGAAATCTGTGAAGGTTATAGACTACCCTGAATGATGTTCTTAAATGCATACAATAGACAGAATTAGAAAGGAAATCAATTATGTTGAAATAAGGAAAGATTTTTTTCCTATTATTCAAGTTGTGGGATCCCTTGAAATTTGTCCACAGGCACCAGGGCAAGAATCTCTCACCAAAAGCCAGCATTCCATTTCCTTAGTTTTCAGGGTCTCCTAATATTAAAAAACTCATTTTTAGAATTTTTTCCCCAAAAGGTATAGACACTTCTAGGTTCCTCCTCTCACACCTAAAGCTTCTGCAAGTATTAAAACATTTTGTTTAGAAGGGAAATGAACTCCTTGGCATCAATAATATTGTACATGATTTTTTTTCAGCTGTTTTCCCCTTTCTTAAGTGTTTTGCATTATTTTCTTTCTTGGTATCTCTGGTTCAAAATGAGGTAGAAACTCACAGCCTTTGGCTAAGACAAAAGTTGATGAATTCTACCATCACCTTCCCATCCCTGTGCCTATATCAGATTTCTGTGGGGGAGAAATATCTCTGATATCTCCCATAAGATCAAAATAAAGGGTTCTGTATGTGTATATGAGAACCAAATTACTACTTGTTGTCACCCTGAAATACTTGGGGGTACACCCAAAATATAACAGAGAAAAGTATTCTTTCATCAGTCAGCAAATGTTTCACATTCCATTCCATAGCAAAGAACTAGTTCCTTCCTCCCTTTCCTGAAACACAGCTTTCTGCTGAGGCCAAGATAAATTCTTTATCTCTTGAACAGCTCAGTCCTTGATGTCACTTGTGAAAAGTTCAGTCCAACGATTCAGCTCAGAAAAAGACCTGCCTGGAAGGGATTTGGTCCAGTTTTACTGCCAAATATGTAGCTGGGGAAGCAGTTATGGATTTTTCAGGGGTTCTGTTAAATAACTCTATTTCTCATCTTCCCTTTATCTGTCTGATTAAATTTCCAACTAAAAAGAGAAGCAAGAAATTGTGTGTGTGTGTGTGTGTGTGTGTGTGTGTGTGTGTGAAAATTATATGGGTAATGAAATGCTCAAGAAACAAATGGAGAAGAGAATGAAAAGCAATGGTCACAAGTTAAATTGGAATTACTGGAGTAAAAATACAAAAGATACAGACTTACAACCAAGAATAACTTACCCAACAAAACTAAGTATCATCCTACAGGTAGAAAATGAATTTTGAATGAAATTAAGGATTTCTGTGCATTCCTAATTAAAAGACCAAAGCTGTATAGAAATTTTGAAGTGCAAACATAGGAGTCAAGGGAAATATAAGAAGGTAAACATATGAGAATTATCATAAGGAACTAAACAAGTATCTATTTACATTCTAAAATAGGAAAATGTGTCTCCTCATTGCTCTAATATCATTAGGGATCATAAAGGAAGTCTAATTAGACAGAAGATCTGGGTAGGTCTGTTCTATATTGATTGTAAACGAAAAATGTGAATACTTTCTTCCTTCTTTGTGGTCATTTGAACAGGAATATGGTGGGAGGAAGCGGAGGGAGAAGAAAGATTAGGAAAGATATCTCTCATAATCAGGGAGGCAAGCAGAAGTATATAAAAACACAGTTAAAAAAGTAGGGGAAGTGGGTAATATTTGAAATTCACTCTCATCTCATTTGGTGAAAGGAGGGAAGAACACATACATACACACACAGTTGAGTTCAGAAATACATTTCAGTAAACAGGAGGAAAAGAAAAGTGAGATAAGGACATAAGAGGGAGGGTAGATTAAAGAAGAAATTACTCCTAAGTAAAACAAATTCTAAGCATTTGCCAAAAAAAAATATTTATAGAAGCTCTTTTTGTAGTGACAAAGACTTGGGGAATGGCTGAACAAATTGTGATATATAAATGTAATAGAAGACTATTGTGCTTTAATAAATGACAAAGGGGATGGTTTAAAAAAATAAGGAAAGCTTGTATAATCTAATACAGATTGAAGTGAGTAGTACCAGGAGAACAATTTATATAATGACAACAATATTATAAAGACGAACATCTCTGAAAGACTTATGAACTCTGTTCAGCATAGAAGTCAACCACAATTCCAGAGAACTCATTGTGACACATGGCTTTTCATGTCCTGATAAGAAAAGTAAAGAACTCCATGAAGATTGAGATATATTTCTTTTGGATATGACCAATCTGTTTGGATATGAGAATCTGTTTTGCTTGACAATACATATTTCTAATAGGATTTTTCTTTCCTTCCTTCCTTCCATTCCTTTTTTTCTTTCTTTCCTCCCTCTTTCCTTTCTTCTTTCTTTTCTTTTCTTTTTCTCTATTTCTTTTCTTCCCTCCCTACTTTCCTCTCTTATTCCCTTACTCTCTTTTTCCCTTTCTCATTTAGAGGGACAGGAAAGATAGAAAGACAAAAAACAAGTTAATGAAGATTTTAAAATTTTAAAAATAAAAAAGAAGAAAAATTAACCCTCTTCATGCCCCCCTCCTTAAGTAATCCCTACATATATACCAGTAGGCTCGGGCATGTTGAACAAATTAGGAAACTAATTGTTCTGAGGTATAATATGAATAATAATTACCAAATTATTTTCTCTATATCAAGAAAAATTACCCACCCACTATTAGTGAGTTATGTGCTTTCAGTCTTTTCCCCAATAATGAATTTGCCTTTGCCATCTATAGTAGGGTTTTTTTTTTTGTTTTTGTTTTTGTTTTGTAAATCCTCTTGAGATCAGACACTTCATATTGCAAATGAACCAAAAAAACAAACCCAGCCATGAAATGAATGCATAATATATATAGGTGTAGAGCAATATTGAGGAAAGGGATTTAAAACATTTAGACTTTTACCTTAAAGTGAATTTCATGGCTTTGTGTTACTCTTTAATTCTTTAATCCTGTTTTTGTTACATAGTTGCCACTTTTTATTTCTGGACTCAAATGCTATTCATTTAATAGAAAAAGGTATTTATTGGTAACCAACCAAAATCAACTATGCAAGTATCCTAAAAATATATCAAGGGGCTGTCTCAGGTCCAGAATTTTGCAAGTGTTTTGTTGGCTGAAATTTTTGGAAAACAAACAATCTTTAGGGTATGCCTTCAAGGTCAAGGAGAAACTTACTAAGACACTAAAAAAACAATTGTGCAAGATTACTTAGTTTCAGAGAGAAGCTCCCAAATTGCCAGCTTTTAGTCCTTCTATGAATGCTGAGTAACCTGACCTCTTCTTCAGGGAGCTAAAATGACTCTCGGGGCTGAAACTATGTATAGTCTTATTATTCATGCTAAATCAAAGTGGCATAGACAATTCAAAACAACAATAACGACCACCACCACCACAATCAGATGAACAACCACTCGCAAAGTTAGCTAGAAAACCAAGCATGAACTCTATTCTCCTGTGATTTCTTCAGGTACAAATACAAGGAAAGAAAACTTTACAAATAAAACACTTACTGATAATCAAGATGGAGAATCCCCATTGCTGTTCAGCACTGCATGTTTTCCTAGACATAAGCATTAGCCTTTAAAAAAGCCAATCTCTTATATATTCTCTCCAAACACAAGGTGAAATCAAAATGATCTGAGAAGTTCTTACATTTAGATTCCAGAAAACTTGGGTTCAAACCCTCATTCTCATACTTAATTTTGTGATCCTGGGCAAAACATAACTTCTCTGAACCTTAGTTTCTTTATTTGTAAAATGAAGGGGTTGTATTAAATGACTAAAGGTCCTTTCTATTTGTAAATCTATGGTTCTATGGCTCCATGGATCTATGAGTGGCAACCAGTCCTATAGATGATGTCTGTAATATAACAACTCCAGTACAGTAATCCTATATTGTTTTTATCATAAAGTATATTCCCCTGAGAAGAAAAACACTCTTTCTCTGTGGTGGTTAAGATTTCATAAGATTCATTTGAGTATGCAGGAGTGGAAAGAATGCTTGATTTGGAGACATAAAACCCAAGAACTTGCTATGTGAACTTATATAAATCACTTAACTCTGTAGTTTTCAGAAGGTCCCTTCCAAGTTTTATGCTCCTCATGGATGAGTGTGAAATAAGAAAATATTATACAGAGAAGAGAGACTGAATCTTCTGTTATGGGAGCTGATAGCTTTAAAATTAGCTATACCATTCTATTTGCATTATTCATACATGAGAAAGACTTAAAGCAGATATTATATTCCTTTATTCCTCTTCTTTTAAGGAAACAAAAAAATGCAGCCATTTTCATTTCTTGGATAAGTTAACTCTCTAGGCCTTCTATTAGGGAGGCCTTCTTGGTGCTATTGGGGAATCAAGATAAATCATGTTTTTAAGCATGTGTTAAGGAAAATTTCACGTTGAATTAGTAGTTGTAAGAATTATTACTCTGGAATCAAGGCCCATTTTCCATAATGCTAATCCTATTTAGCTCAGAAGCATACCCAAAGCTATCCAGAATATCCTAAAACCCAAGGTCTCTTGAGGTGGAGGAGATTAAGGAGCTACTGCTTAATTTGGGCCATTTCAAAGCCAGATAGTATGCAATGTTTTCAGGGATATTGTACATACAACCTATTGGCTAAACCCAAATTATATAAAATAGAGAAAAGGGCAGGATCGCATTTATTTGGCAAAATTAAACATCCATAATATCACAATTGAGCAGAATTTTTTCACAATAAGATGAAATTTAAGAGGTATAAATGCAAAGTTTTTCATGGATTTAAAACATCAATCTCACAAATATAGAATGGGGAAGATGTGACTAAACAATACATCATATGAAATAGACTTGAAGACTTTAGTGGCCTGCAAACTCAATATGAGCTAACTATATGACCTAACAGCTAAAAAGCCAGTTTCAACCTTATCTGTGTCTAAGGAGGCCTGATATTCTGAGGACTAAGGAGGCCTTTTATACTAGTCACAACTCACCTATGGGATTTTATTCAGCTTTTTAACTGGATATTTTTTAGAAATAATGATCTCTATTCTGAGCCCAAAAGGTTAAAGTCTGAAGGAAAAGGGGCTCATTTATATTTTCTAACATAAATTTAAGGAGCTCTATCTTCTGCTTTTCTGGTACTCCTACTAGGTAGAAACAAGATGGGCAGCACTTAAGTCCCAGGGGTTAATACCTGAGGCAAAGAGAAAAAGGTTATGGATCCTTTAAGGAATGCAACAAGGATAACATACTTGTCTCTGAACAATGACCCTTTTCTTCATTATGTTGAATACCAGTACTGAGCAAGGTTGTGAAAAAGTCTGAAAATATTCAATGTCTCAAGTTAGAGCAGAAAGACAGGGGTTATGGAGGTAAAATCTTGGCAATTTAAAGTCTATTGCGTAGTAACCTCCTATCCTTAGCCCTCTTCTTTCCCTTCATAGTTTTCCCTCCCCTTTCCATCCCCCGGAAATTCTAGCCATTGAGACTTTTGATATAGCAGTGAGCATTGTACAAATATTCTTTGGCATCCGTGTATAATAATAACTCTAAACCCTGTATGGTAGAAACTCCTTAAACTTTTGGATTACCTAATTGTCACATTTGGGTGAGTTTTCCTGTCTCTGTGATATTGTTTCGCTGTATTGGACTGCATCATGGAAACTTCAGCTATGCTGGTGAGAACCTACTCTCTGCATAAGTAGCAGCCACATGAGATCTGTTCTTTAACCATGGGGCACTTAAAACAACAGGCTGGAATTATGCAAATGTTTAACTATGTACTTATTATGCCCAACTTAACTTGTCATCACTTGTAGTAGATCAGTTGAAATTCATTTAGAAATGAGGTTTCCTTGTTGCATCGATTGAATCAAAGTGAGCAAACCTGACCAGAAATTCCAGTCACTTTGAAAATACAAGTCTAGATTTGAAACTTCTCAGGAGTATTGAGGTAGGGGGTTGGGGAGAAGGGAAATAGAGAAAGGAGGTGGGAGAATTAGACAAATTCTATCTTAGAAAATAAAATTAAGTGGAAAAATAAGGACATCCAGTGAATTTTTAAAAGTTCCTTTCAAGCCAGAATACTGAGTCACAGAGGGAGAATATTTGAACTCTTTTGAAGCAATACCTTATTTCAGAGAGATTCAACTCCCTATGACTGCCATGCTTCTGGCTTAGCAGAGAGAGAGGGTGTGGTAAACTCACAGTTATCCTCTGCTAATATTCCCTATGAAAGGAACATTTACTGAAGATGATGGGAATTTTAGTTAAGCATCAGTGGCAGGTTACTCCTTTGCCATGGCTTGGCTTACTGAGAGAAGCTGTAATCAGGGATATAAAAGATGTATTGAATTATTTGGGAAGACTTTTGAGTCAAGTGGAATGATTTCATCTGATTTTCTCCTTGGGAGGTCCTCTGGGATCCTTAGGAGAAAGTCAAGGTCCCTCTCTTACTTCCTTAACCCCAGACTCTTGAATGTTTCTGGTTTGCAGCAATATTTCCATCTGGCTAAAGTAGGTGGGCTGCTTCTTACTCAGAGTTTATTAGGATTTTTTCCCCTGAAATTTGACCTCTGAAATCTGTTTAAAATAAGTTGCGGTATATTCCACTGTCCATTGTCAAAAAGGTGAGAGTATTGCTACTCTTGGTTTGACAGCCAACATGAGGAAGATAGTCCCACACTCACACACTTCCTTTGTGACAGATGATGCTTTTATCTTACCATTTTCCACTGAAATTCCTCTTAAGACCCGGTTGTCTTGGGGATAAAGGGAGAGTTCATTCTTTGAGATCATTTGTTCTTGTTCCTTCATGTTCCTCTCATATAAAAGACAAATAAACAGAAAAGCTGCAAATGTAATTGAAATAATTTTCCTGAGATGTTTCCTTTGTGTTTTATTGTTTCAAAAATCAGATTTGCCAGACCAGTGTACGCCATATCCCTGTGAAAGAAAAGGAACAGTAAACTGTCAGGATCTGATGGGGACTTTCTACTGTCAATGTAAAGCTGGCTGGAGTGGAAGACTTTGTGATCAAGGTAAATAGAAATGCCTTCTGACTTTCAATATCTTTCTTGCTCACTATTTACCTCCCTTGATAGCTTAGGACATAGATACTAGGATAGTGGGTAGTGAGATAGAACAAAGGTATTTGGAGTTGAGTTTATTTTGGTTTCAGTCTTGGTCCTTCTGGTTTCTTGCTATGTGACCTTGGTCAAGTCATTTAACCACTGCTTTTGTTTTCTCACCAGCAAAATGGAAATAATAATACCTTAGTGCCTATCTCACAAGGATTGTTGTGAACAAAACTCTTTGTAATCATAAATCACTATTTAAAAGGACAGTTATATGTACAAGTCTGTTTGAATTTAGAATTTTATTTGTTTGAATGTTTATAGATTTGAATTTTATTTCCTTTTCTCCTCTTACTTCCCTTCTGCCAATTGCAATAGAATGCTGAATCCTTATCTTGCCCCAGGCACAGGATTCTAACTCTGGTCTGAGGCAAAAAAAAGGGAAAGAAAGAGGAGAAATGGAATACTTCTTTGTACTTCCAGGAGAATGGAAGTTATCTTCAGCCAAGGGGATAGGACCACAGAATATGAGAAGGAAAAAGAGATTATTTTTAAAGTTGGCAACCTGTTGTGTTCCAAGAAGAAAGTGAGCATTACATATGTTCTGTAAGTGTCCAGATATTGCTAGTCATGTCAGTCCTGTGTTCTTCTAATTCAAACATCTGTGAAATTCCCAACATGGGACTGACGTTAACCAGAAGGAAGAACAGGAAAGCCAAGTGTGGGGTAACAGAACATATACCCAGAGGAGCTTTTCTAATGCAAAACCAAATTATCCAAGGAGGGAAATGCTACAGATATAGTTTGCCCAGATTTTAACAAAACCTTTGATAAAGTCTCTCGTGCTATTTTTGAGGAAAAGATAGAGAGATATGGGCTAAAAGAATAATGAGATTCATTCAACACTAGTTAAATAGCTGGTGCCAAAGAACAGTGATTGATCACAATTTAATGGCTATTCCAAAGGAACCTCCCTTTGGGTGTCCCAAAGATTTCTGTTTCATCCTGTGCTATTTAACATTTTTGCCCGTAACTTAAAGCAAACCATAGTTGGCAAAAATTCAGATGACCTAAAGTGAGGCATAGCATCAGATGACAAAAAACACCTGACAGGTTATAACTAATATTTTCAATTGAATGAAATCAATGTTTATAGATTTCACTATCACAAGATGAAGGAAAGTGACTGGACAGCAATTTCTGTGAAAGAGTTCTAAGGATCTGGGGGAATTATAGGATCAATGTGATTCAACAGTGTGATATGATAGTCTCTCCCCTCCCCTCCCTCAAAAACTATAAATTGATAGCGGGCTTTGAGGGATAAGGAAGAGAGAAAACTATTGTATTCTGTTGCCATAAAACCTTATTTGGAGAATTGTCATCATTACTGGATATTATGTCTTTGAAGGATCTTGTTCAACTGGAATGTTTCCAGAAGAAGTCACCAGCATGGTGAAAAGTCTCAGGTTTATTACACACAAAGACTGATGGAAAGAACAAGTGATGTTTAGTTTAGACAGAAGAGTCTAGGGGAATATAGTAGCCATTTTGAAGGATTTGAAGAAGTAGCTTATGGAAGAGAAATTGGTTATGTTTTTCTTAGTCCCAGAAGGGAGAATTTGGAGAAATCAGTAGAAGAGGCAAATTTAGGCTTAGTATTTCCTATCAAAAAAAGCTCCAAATGGAATGAGCTGCCTTTGGAAAGAATGGGGTCCCTCCTCCAAGAGTTCTTCCAGCCAAGGCTGGATGACTACTTACCTGGAATGTTATGGAGGGAACTCTTTGCGGGCCCAAAGGTTGGACAAGAGGGCTTCTGAGGTTCCCACCAATAAAGAGGTTCTGTGATTTTGAGAAATAGATCAACATCTAAGGGCTACCCATTAGTTTAAGGCACTGGGGACAGATTGACATGGGACATACATTATTACTTTATATTCAAATTTCAACTTTCCAGTCATCCCAAGTCACCTTTGTCTCTACTTTTAGATATCAATGAATGTAACCACCAGAACGGAGGCTGCAGTCAGATCTGTCACAATGAAGATGGTGGCTTCTCCTGTGGGTGTCACAGTGGCTACAATCTTCTCCCCAACAATAGGACTTGTGAAGGTAAGGAAAGTTCTACTTCGACCTACTTTAAGATGTTCAGAGTTGTGAGTCAATGGGGCCATTTGACAAACATGTCAAGGTACCCTGATTTCCTCTCTAGAGCTCCCTTTACCTTCTGTAAGTTTTTTCAGAGGTTGTGCCTTTCTAATGCCAGCCTCATGCAATAGTGTTTGCTCTCCCTCTAAGAAGCTGCTGGAGAACTCTGGGACCTTGTTTAATTGCGGGCTGAGACGGAGAAAGGGGAGAGGAGCCAGGGGAAAGTCAGTACATGCCTAGGCATGCCAGCGGTTCCCGGGCTCTACTCTCTAACACCATAACATTAAAATGACTCACCAGAGAATTTGTGGGTTGGAATTGGCCTAGATTGGTCCAGCTGATCAGCCCTCACATCCTGATTTGGGAAGAGGGGAGAGGCTTGGCAGGGTCAATTGTTATGACTCTTTCCAGTCTCGATGGGCTTATTATATACAAGTTTGCTGTTTTGGCATTGCTTCCTTTGTTGGGAATGAAACTCATAGCTGGGACATTTTAAGAGGAACTATGCCAGCATCACGGGGGTTACTGTGGTTGATGCTATCTGCCAATAAAAAAAACAAAAAGCCTATGTGCCTCTCATTTATCCACTCATATCAATTGATATAACTATCCCTACTAGGATATTGTACCTTCCATGGTCTCCTGTTCCTTTCTCAAATATTCTAAACCAAGACAGGCAGCTTGATTATCCAGCTGGCTTCTGTTATCCTTACTTCTTCTTTAGAACATGCCCTTTAAGTCTGTGTATCTACCGTGGGGTACAGGGGAGTCACTCCATGTGGAATATGGCTGTACCCTATTTGCACAAAGTGCCAAGCTTTTAGTATTGAACTGAAGTCTACCTGTGAGGTTTATTTTCTCCCCCTCATGAATTCAAATCTGGCCTCAGACATTTACTATCTCTGTAGCCCTGGACAAGCCATAAAACTGCTAGTTGTCTTAGTTTCTTCAGTAATAAAATAGATATAATAGTATCACAGGGTTATTATGAGGATCAAATGAAATATTTGTGGGTTTTTTTCTTAAAGCATTTAGGATAGTACCTAGAACATAATAAGTACTATGTAAATGCTTATTCCCTTTCTTCCCTTCTTAAATCCTATGTTTGTTATGAGGATCCAAAGAAAATTGTTTTACAAATCCTAGGGTGTTGTAAAGTGACAGTTTTTGCATTGCCCTGTCATTCTGTTCACTTTGCATCATATCCAAGTCAAGGACAATGAAATTTAAACCTAATGAATTATTTTGGGGAAAAGGACCCATATGTGCAAAAATGTTTGTTCTTTTTGTGGTAACAAAAAATTGTAAAATGACTAGATGCCCTCAATTGGGGAATGGCTGAATAAGCTGTGGTATATGAAGGTAATGGAATACTATTGTTCTATTAAAAAATGATGAACAAGTTGATTTTAGAAAAGCATGGAAAGATTTACACATAGTGATGCTGAATGAAACAAGCAGAACCAGAAACACATCGTATGCAATAACAGCAAGAATATGTGATGATCAACTATGAAAAACTTGGTTCTTAGTGGTTCAGTGATCCAAAGCAATCCCAATAGACTTTGGACAGAAAATGACATTTGCATCCAGAAAAAGAACTATGGAGATTGAATGCAAATTAACACATGCTATATTCACTTCTTTTTTCTGTTTCTTTTTTTTCTCTTCCACGGTTTTCCCTTTTGTTCTGATTTTTTTCTCCCAACATGATTCATAAAGAAATGTGCATTAAATAAATTAATTAAAAATTTTAAAAAATAAAAAATAAAGATCTCTAAAGATAGAAACCTCACATCTGCCATCAGGATCCCATTCTGACCACCTTTTGCTCTTCTAGTCAAGAAATGGATTGAACATAACAGAAGGTAAGTCCGGAGTCCCGAGTTTCTATAAACCTGGCTTTCCTATTAGCCAGGTTATCAATTTCACTTCCCTGGGCCTCAGGGTCTTCACTGTTGGACTAGACAGTTATAAGCCATCTTTCAGTTCCAACATTCCTCCCTTCTTCTTATAGTCATTTATTTCTTTCAAAATTTGATTTAAGTACCCCCTCTTCCCTTTTCTGATCCCCCAGCAGCTATTAACCTCCCCCCAATTGTTTACATATATTTAGTTATCATGTTTTCTTCTTGCAAAGACTAAACTCCTTGAGCCCCAAAACTATTTCACTTGTCTTTGTATCTCTGCATATAGTAGACAATTAGTTCTTGAATGAAATATTAACTTATGTATAAGGTCCAATTGGAAAAAAAAATCTCCTTCTTCCTTTTATAATTTAACCTTATTAAAAAAAAAAAAACAGCTCAAATTTAATTCGTTTATCAGGCACCTACAATGTGGGAGATCCTTTGTTTAGAAATTGAGATAGCACCAACAAAAACATGAAATATTTTTTTCTGTTTTCAAGGAGTTTATATTCAAGCAGAAGTTATAATAAATTCAGAGATAAGTAAATACGAATAATTTGAGGAAGAAGGGATACTAACTCACAATTGTCTGGTATCAGGATTTCATGAATTTGGAGGATAACAAATTAGCACCTGGAATGGGACAGCTCCTCCTGAAAGTTTATAATCAAACCACTTCTTAAGTTTCTTTTTAGTAAGCTAAAGACCTTCATTTTCTTTTACCTTTCTTCAAGAACTTATTTTCTACTATTTTTAATGCAGTCTTCCTCTCTTTTTACCCTCCCCAGTCTCTCTACCTCAATTTTGAATTATGTTGATCAACAAAGCTTTTCTCTATAGGGCCTTGTATAATGAGAATATAATAGAAAGCTCATTCCCTGTCCTTGTTTTATGCTCAAGTTTTTAATTTAGCCTGGAATCACAGACTGTCTTTTTTTCAGAACAGTTTGGCATTGCTGAGTCATTCAGGCACAGGTCCTGATGATGCCCATTGAGATCTTGCTTCAAGACACTAATTAGCATAATACACAGTCTAGAGGATCTTTCTTAGATGCTGAGGATATACTCTTACCCACTCACAACTTTCTTTTTTATTTTACCTTTTGCATTTTAACTTTGGAGTTCCAAATCTATGGACAAATGAGTCTTGGAAACCTAGGGCTCAAATGTCTTTTTTTTTTCTTGGCATAGGAGGAAAAATCAAAGTTTTTCTACAAGCAGTCATTGTTAGCATTCAGAAATAGTAAGACAATACTCTGCAGAGTCAGTGAATCGAGAGTCCCTGCTCTCTAGGAGCTTACAGCCTAATAAGGGAGACAATTTGTAAATAACTTCATGTAAACAGGCTATATAAAGGATAAAATGGAAATAACCAAAGAGAGAGGCCATTTAAAGAAAGGGGGATCAGTAAAAGTTGGTATTTTAGCTGGAACTTGAAGGAGGTCAGAGGGCAAAGATGGAGAGTGAGATAATTCCAGGTATTGGGGGATAGTCAGAGAAAAGCTCAGGAGTGTCTTTTTCAAGGAGTAGCAAGAAACCCAGTGTCACTGGTTAATAGGATATATGTGTAGGAGGATGGACCAGATGTAAGAAAACTGAAAAGATTAAGAGAAACAGGTTATGAAGGGCTTTGAACACCAAACACCAAATCATTTTATATTTGATACTGAAAGTGACAGAAAACAAGAGAACTTATTTAGTAGTAAGTGACATGATGAGAATTAAACTTTAGGAAGACCACTTAGCCAAACGGAAGATGAGCTAGAATGAGGAGAAGCTTGTTACAAGCAGACCCACTGGCAATTGTCCAGGCATGAAATGATATAAGGACCCACTCCAGGGCAAGGCGGGGTGGGGGGTGGGGATCAAAGAGTTTGGAGTGTCAGTGTCAGAAGAAAGAAGGGAATATATGGGAAAAGATACAATAAAGATAAAAACCACAGTCCTTAGGCAACAGATTGGATATGGGAGATAAGAGTCTAGGGTGATACCTATGTTGAGAGTTTAGGTGACTAGGAGAATGGGCTGGCAGAGGGAAGGATTGGGGTGAGGGGAATTAGACCAATTAATTGGATCCCACAGAGCCTCCAAGGAGTTGGCTGGATCAAGCATGATTAAGAGTACTGGGAGTGGATAGCTGGTGCAATGAAGAGAGTATCATCCCTAGAATCAGGACCAGAAGAGTTCAAATCCAGCTTTAGACACATTAGCTTACTAGCTATGTGACCCTAAGTAAATCACTTAACCCCAATTGTTTCCAAAAAAGAAAAAAAATATTGGATTTGGAATCAGGAAGAATTGAGTTCAACTCCTACTTTAGACATTAGCTGTATGATCTTTGACATCACTTAACTTTTCTCACATTCAATTTGTCCCTCTTTAAAATGAGTGATAATTATAACACTGATCTCCTGGGTCTACTGTGAGAGATCAGATAAGATAACATATGTAAAGTAGTGGGGGATTTTTCTTTGTTTAAAATGTATTTTGATGTTAATGAACAAAAACTGGTTTTCTTTGTCCCATTACCCTCCATCATTAAAAAAAAAAAATCTGTAATAAATGTGGATAATAAAAAAAAAAAAAATTCCACCATTGACCATATCCTCTTCCTTCTCCCCTCCCTCCCATCCAGAAAAAAAAAGTCTCATTCTGCTCTCATTGCCTCTCTCTCAGGAAATGGATGGCAGGCTTCATGACTAGCTCTCTGGAATCAGTGTTTTTTCTTTCTGTTGATCCTCTGATCAACCTGAAATCTTCTTATGTAAAGTGTTTTGCCAATATTAACGTTTTATAGCAATGCTAGCTATTATTCTTATTTCAGTGCTTCCCAGAAAAATAAGGCAAGGGACACCAAGCCCAGTCAAGGGTTCCTTCAACCTCAGCTACAGGAGACAGAGAAATTCAAGACTTAAATTGTCTGGCTTGCTTTGCTTTCAGCACAGAAGATGACCGCAGAAGCTGTCCTTTTAAAAGCAAAGACCTTGGGTTGTATGCCCATTTGTTCTGAGCGGCACTCTTCTGTCTTGTTGGCAGAGGATCTGACCTGCACGATCTCTTTTCTTTGGAGATTAAGAGAAGGGATGGGGGGAGACTCATGACTAGCAGGCTTACTTCAGGTCGCCTCAGTAGATGCAGTCATCCCCTTGTTTTGGTGTCAGCATGAATGCTATTTTCAAGGGGCCTTCTTCCCCTCTGATGGTGTTGAGCTCTGCTGGCAGCCAGAGTTTTCCATTGCTTGCTGCCAATACTACACAGCTGTAAATTCCTTTTGAGTGGAACTCTAAAAGTATTTACTTGACCTAACTCTAATCAGGCTGTTTCTTTTAGCCATTGAGATCACTATGGTTGTTTGTGGTAAATTGTGAGCAAACACTACTAAGAAGTGAGTGTAGGGAGTGTTAAGAAAGAGAATTTGGGGGTAGGGGACTTGTAAAGTGAGGAAACGAGAAAACTGGGTAGGAAGGAATGGGATTGTATAAGAAACTAATTCTGGCCTGTCAACCTTTTCTGTCTCCAAGTATGCATCCATTTACAATTATATCCAGCAAACTTATTAAGTCTATATCACAACTACACTTACTCTTCTGGGCTTTAGGTAAGGAAATGTCAAATAGTATTGTAAAGAATACAGATTTTCGAGTCCATCAGAAGAGCTTTCAAATCTAGCATTTAATACTTGCCAGGTTTATAACCATGGACATGATAATTTACTTCTCTGGACTCATCTTTCTTATCCATGAAATAAGACTGATAATACCAGTTCTGCTTACCTCAAGGGAGCATTCTGAGGGTGAAAAGAGATAAAGAGTTTAAAGTTATGTTTAAATAACAGTTCTTCCCAAGAAGGTTGCATGGAATTAAAACAATTCTGAGGTACCATCGCATACCTATCAAAATGGCTAAGGTGACAAGAAATGATAATGATAAATGTTGGAGGGTGTATGGAAAAATTGGAATACTAATATATTATTAATGGAGTTGTGAACTGATCCACCCATTCTGGAAAGCCCAAAGGACTATAAAACTGTGCATACCTTTTGATTCAGCAGTGCCACTCCTGGGTCTGTATTTCAAAGAGATCATAAAAGAGGGGAAAAGACCCACTTGTGCAAAAATGTAACAGCTCTTTTTGTGGTGGCAAAGAATTGGAAATTTAGTGCATGCTCATCAATTGAGAAATAACTGAATAAGTTATGGTATACAAAAGTAATGGAATATCATTGTTCTTTCTTTAAAAAGTGATGAACAGGTTGATTTTAGAAAAGCCTAAAAAGATTTACAAGAATGTTGAATGGCATGGTGGATTAAATGCTTGGACCTTAGAAGAGGGCCAACCTGGGTTCAAATTTACCCTATGATTATTACTAAATGTTTGGGGACCTCAAGAAACTTCCTAGAACTTAGGTACTCAGTCATATAATTGACTAGGTTCAATTATATAGATGAAAGGAGATCCCAATGCTAATGAGCTCACTGATATATCATTTTTTCATAAGTTGGACAAGAGCAATTTAGGTATCTCTGGATTTTATAAGAGGAATTTCGAAAAAGAAATGAACCCGAAGTCAGGATTTGATACTTAAGGGCTATAAAAGACATTTCATCTCTCTGAACCTATTTCCTCATCTATAAAATGAGCATATAATACCACTTATCACACAGGATTGTTGTGAAGTTCACCTTGGACAATGTACATGAGGAGCTTTGTAGAGATCTAACTGCATTTCTTCTATTTTTATTATTATTATTATTGTCCACAGGATTGAGAGCATCAGAGGAATATCACAGAATTATATATTTAGAGCTGAAAGGGACCTCAGACACTCAGACATCCACTTTGACTCCTTCATTTTATAGATGAGAAAATTAATACCCAACGATATTAGGTGATGTGCTCAGTGAAGTAAGTGACAAAGCTGGAATTTGAAATTATCTCTTTTCCCTTAGAGCAGCTAGGTAGTTCAGTGAATGGAGCACTAGATCTAGGGTCAGAAAGACTCATCTTCCTGAGTTCAAATCCAGTTTTAGACTCCTATTAGCTGGATGATCTTATGCAAGTAATATAACCTTGTTTACCTCAGTTTCCTCACCTATAAAATAAGTTGGAGAAGGAAATGGCAAACCATTACAAAAGTCTTTGTCAGAGTCAGACAACAAAACTTCTCACTTAAAATGCAGAATTCTTTTTTAAAAATAATTTGTTTTATTTTCAAAATACGTGCAAAAGTATTTTTCAACATTCACCTCTGCAAAACCTTGTGTTCCAAATTTTTCTTCTTCCCTGCTCCCCATCCTGCTTCCCTACAAGCAAATAATCCAATATATATTAAACATGTGCAGTACTTTTATACAGTACTTCCACATTTATCATGCTGCTCAAGAAAAATAAGATCAATAAAGGAAAAACAAGAAAGAAAATAAAGCAAGCAAATAACAATGGAAAATGTGGAATACTGTGTTGTGATTCACATTCAGTCCCCATAGTCCTCATTTTGGATGTAAATGGTTCTCTCTATCACAAGTGTATTGGAATTGACCCAATTTACATTGTTGAAAAGCCACATCCCTCGGAATTGATCATCACATAATCACGTTGTTTCTATGTACAGTGTTCTCTTGGTTCTATTCATTTCACTTAGCATCAGTTCATATAAGTCTCTCCAGGTCTTTCTGAAATCATCCTGCTAATTGTTTCTTATAGAACAATAAAATTCCATACCATTTATATACTATAACTTATTCAGTCGTTCCCCAATTGATGGGCATCCACTCAGTTTCCAGTTTCTTGTCACTACACAAGGTTTGCTACAAACATTTTTGCACATGTGGGTCCTTTTCCTTTTTTTATGATCTCTTTGAGTTATAGACCCAGTAGAGACTGCTAGATCAGTCTGATAGCCCTTTGGGCATAATTCCAAGTTGCTCTCCAGAATGGTTGGATCAGTTCACAATTCCACCAACAATGTATTAGTGTCCCGGTTTTCCCACATCCCCTTCAACATTTATCATTATCTTCTCCTGTCATTTTAGCCAATCTGAAAGGTGTGCCTCAAAGTTGTCTTAATTTGCATTTCTCTAATCAGTAATGAAAATTTAGAATTTTTTAGCTGTGAGAAAGGAATGTGTAGTGAGAGAGAGAAAGAGGCAAAGAGACAGACAGAGGAACTATAATTTTGCTGAAAGAGGTCCTAATAAAGGATTTCTTCTACAAGTGTTGAAAATGTGCTTAACTCTGTCTTAGAAAGCTACCTGAGGTCATTTAGAGGTTAAGTTACTTGGATAAGGTCACATAGCTAGTGGGTAATAGAGCTGAGAATGTAGGGATTATAGATTCATACCTTGAAGCTATAATGTCTCCTTTTCCTGTAAAGTTTCTCTTTTTCGGTCTAAACATGCCTCATTTCATCATATGGGATAGATGGGGTCTACTACATGGCATGCCTTAATTTACTATTCTCCTGGTGTTGCTCTTGTAGGTCTTCCTCTATGGTACAAGATCCAGCACAATTTTACTAGCTTATACTACTAGCAATATAGAAATTTAAAAGGCCTTTTATTTGTCTAACCAGGTCTTTTCTTGCTGTACTAAAGTTAATAAACTTTATAAGTCTCCTCTTTATTTTCTCTGATACAGAACCTATGATTCTGCCAGAGTGCATATTACTATCAAAAGCTTTCAACATCCTAGTAAAGACTATGTAAAGGTCTCTGTGTTGTTCCTCGGATTTTTCCTGTTATTGTTTTGTAGCCAGGATCTTATCAGGTGCACTGTGCTGTGATCAGAAATCAGGCCAAGCCTCTGGGTGTAGAATATTCTGGGATGTTATCCAACTGAGAAGGACTTTAGCCACTGTTTGAGCCATAGCTGGCAGTAAAATAGTAGTCCCTTTGTAGAAATGATGGCTCTGCTGATAACCAAGTACATAAAATATTCCTGGAAGTGACAGGAAAAATTTGGGCTTTTTACAAAGATTGTAGAACTGTTTTTACCTAGAGCTTACTTGCCCGAACTTATCCTCTGTGAAGTTTACAGGATAAGAATTAGGTTCTGGAAAGATAGCCTCTGAATCTGCATTTTACCTAAGAAGTTAGTATTGATATTGGCAAGGCTAACAGTTGGGTCAGCCACTGAATGAAATTAAATTATACTGATGCAATTCAGTGGCTGTTCACTATAGACTGCATGATACCTAATTCTCGGCTGAACATAAAGAACACGGTCACAGAGAAGGTGTGGTCCCTTTCTTGAGTGAGCTGGAGTATTCTGAGCAGGCTGTGATGTGATAACCAGCATTATCATATGATCTACCCTTGGTGGCCATGCCATGGGACTGTGCGTGAGGTTATGTTATAATAAGATCCAAAGCTAATTATGCATCCCTTGTTAGACCAAATCCTGGCCCCCCAGTGTTATTTATAGCAAGGTTGCAGTGCGTTTGAATACCTCTTTCAGACAGGTCAAGACTATCTTTCTATAGCATAGTGCTTTGTGTCTGCTCCAAGGGCATTCTTGTGGAAGGGAAACCCATAGGATAAAACTCACAACAAAATGCCCAAAAGCCTTTTGAAATAAGTCACTAGTATTATCCTGTTTGGGGGGTTAACAAGTGATGCCTCAAAGTTGTTTACTTTGGAAGTCTCATCTTTCATTGCTTGGCCCTGGAAGGATAGTCATAAATAATTTCAAAGCCTCCAAATAAGATTGTTACTACCTCAGAAGAATTACAGTAACTTTATAACCTCAACTGCACTCTCTAGGTATTCCCTCTGTCACTCAAAGAATTGCTTCCTTTTTCTAATTTCTAATGATCTGAAAAGGGTAAAATGAGGGAGACAACTTCAGTAGAGAAATGCTAACAATTTTATAATAATTATTTAAGCAGCTGATTTTAGAAGGGTTGACAAATCACCCTTCAGATCTGGGTGATGAAGACCTAAAGTTTACTGTGATTATTTGATCTCTGGGGATTGACAGGAGTAATAAACAAAATTTGAGTGAAAACTCTAATCCACTTTTTCTAAATTAAAATATTCCAGGTTAATATTTTGATGAAGCTCTATGACATTAATTTGTGTGCAAGCACAGAGCCAATTTGCTCAGTATCTCTGGAACACTCTAGGTTGTTTTTGGATTGGATTTTGGCTACACAACTGAAAGAGGTATTCTGGTACGATAGGAAAAGCATTGGATTTGGATTCAGAGGATTTGGAATCACATTCCAGCTTTAAACGGCAACGAGGTGGCTCAATAGATAGAGCTCTGAGCCTGGTATCCAAAAGACCTGAGTTTAAATCCAGCTTCACACACTTGACTCTGGGCAGGGCCTCTGTTTGTCTTAACTCACTGGAGAAGGAAATGGCAAACCACTCCAGTATCTTTGTCAAGAAAACCCCAGGGACAGTATGGTTATGGTCCATGTGGTCACAAAAAGTGGGACAACAATATATCTTGGAGCAAGTCTCTTATAACCTCTCTGAGCTTTAGTTTCCTCATCAATTAAAAAAAGGGAATCGGCTAAAATAGTTTCCAAATCCCTTTAAGCTCTAAATGTTATGATCTCAAGCATTTGTGATTAATGATCATAGCCAAAGGCATTTGATCCATCCTATTTATATAGAAGCCAAAGAGAAAGATGATGCCATGGGAGGGGGAAGGGATGATGATGAAGAAGATAAGATGAACCGAGCAAAGTAGGATTTCAGACTGATAGAGGCAAGGGAATAAGAATCTAGTGAAATTAAAAGCAAACCAACCCCTTTGGAAAGGATCCAGCTAGCCAAGACCATTAAAAAGTCTCACAGTAACAGAGAGGAAATAGCAATTTGTTCAGGACAAGTGATATAGAAGAAAGAACATTATATATGGCAATAAAGGAGAGTAAATGAGCCTTGGGCAATGAATCTCAACATACAAGAAGTGCTTAATAAGTGTTTGTTGAAATGGGCTAATTCAAGGCAATTCCCATAGATTTAAGATGAAAGTACCATATTCATCCAAAGAAAGAATCATGAAAACCGAATGTAGATGAAAGCATCATATTTCCACTTTTGTTTGTTTTTTTCTTTTTCATGATTTTTTCCCTTTGGATCTGATTTTTTTCTTGCACAATATAACAAATATGAAAATTTATTTGAAAGAATTGCACATATTTAACCTATATCAAATTGCTTACTGTCTTGGGGAAAGGGGAGGTAAAGGAGAGAGGGAGAAAAATCTGGAACACAAAATCTAACTGAAATGAATGTTATGTATTGGACTACCTGCCATCAGGAGAGAGAGGGTGAGGGGAAGAAGAGGAAAAGTTGGAACAGAAGGTTTTGCAAGGGTCAATGTTGAAAAATTACCCATGCATATGTCTTGTAAATAAAAAGCTATAATAAAAAAATGAATGTTGAAAACTATCTTAACATGTATTTAGAAAAATAAAATACTATTGTAAATTTAAAAAAAAAAATGTTTGTTGACTGACTGACCAAATACCTATTTATGAGACCTTAGACAAGTAATTTGGTCTCTCTGGGGTTCCGTTTCTTCATCTGTAAAATAAAGGAGCCTTGGATCATATCTCCTAAAGTCCCTTTTAGCTCTGAATCCATGATTCTGTAATCTTAGAGTGTTCTTATGATTGGAGTTACAACTTGATAAAGTGTCTTTTGGGGGTTTTGGTTGCAGATATAGATGAATGCATGGATGCAAGTACCTGCGGAGAAGCTCGATGTAAGAACTTGCTGGGTTCCTACTCATGCATATGCGAAGAAGGCTACATGTATGATAATAAGAAAAAAGTTTGCCAAGGTACTTCAGAAACAGCATACTTCTTCCTTTACCTTCCTCCTTCATTATCCTGTAATACATCCTAGGAGAAACATCCCTCCTCTATCTCCCTGCTCCATATGCTATTGCTTACTTGTGGCTCACAGGGTATGTACAGTTATTTCAAAACAAGTTGTTCCCATTTCCAGAAAAATTTTATGTTAGCCTTTGAGACTCTGTGCAACTGTCAGAAATGGATTTAGGAAAAGGGGATGTAGAGTGAGGACTAGGACCAAAACACCTTCTAAGCTCCAGAGCTTTGACTACCTTGAACTTTTATCTTCCATATCTTTTTGAACTGCTCCCTTCAAATATACATGAAAACATATACATACTCAAATACACACATATATACATGTACGCATATTAATGAAACCACACTTTGACACATCTATTCAATGTGCATGTCTGTAGAAAGTAACACTGCACTCTATGTGAATTTTTTAATATTCAAAACTCTTATTTGGGGTGAATGCTTGTCCGAGGATGGAATGAGCATTGTATCTAATTGCTGAACTTCAACTATACTATACTATTCAGAAGCTGAAGAAAATCACTATTTCTAACTGATACATACACACACACACACACACACACACACACACAGAGTGATGAAGAATTCCCTGGGTCATGTCCTAAGAAGTTGGGTGATATATTCTCTTTCACAATTGTGGACCAGCATTAAAAAGCAAGATTTAAAAGACAGCAATGAAACTTGGGGATCCCTTTCCCTTCTTACCATTGAAGAGGCTTATTTCCTATAGTAGTAACCCTATTTTCCAACACTTACCTTAATCTCTGTGTGTTCATGTGTGCTCATGATACAAATATATACATTGAAATTAAGTGTAAATCCTCAAGTAATTCACAATGGGTGAATTACTAAAATTTTGTCTTTTAAAATGACCCTTGGATAAGTTTCTTTTGCCACTTTTTAAAGAAAAAGTTAAAAGGGAGAAGGAATAAGGACAGATTAACTGCCTAATGCTGATAATCAGCTCCTTATTGCTTAGATTGCATTTTAGGGACTATTTTGTTTCAACAAGCGCCAATACCTCTTTATTTTCCCTGCCTCCCCTTTTGTGGCATGCAGATGTGAATGAATGTGAAGAAAAACTCTGTGAACAGACCTGTGTCAATTCTCCTGGGAGTTACGCTTGTCACTGTGATGGCAGAGGGGGAGTAAAACTGTCCCATGACATGAACACTTGCGAGGTACCTTTCACTTCAATACTTGTACAATGAAAAGCTCACCCCAGGCTCCACCTCCTGAACTCCAGATACATAAATGGCCTTATGAGAAGGGCTCATCACCCCTCTTTGAAGAGGATTTCTTTCTTTAAAACAAACAAACAAACAAGTAATCAATCTCTATCTAGGCTGGATTATAGGGAAAACTTGATTCTACTTGTAACTATCAAGAGAGATGGTCTGCAATTCCTCTGCCTCTGTCAAAGGCTGTAGTGTCTGTATTCATTGGAAATATATTGAGGCATGGTATAAGACCTGCTTCTGCACTAATGATAATGTTTGGTTGTATTTGCAGTATCACTATGGTAACCATGAGCTTGAACAACTGACCAGTACAGTTAGTTGTAGACCAAAAAGTGTGACACATGCGAATATGCATTTTCTCCTAAATCTGTCACACTTACTCAGGAAGCTAGTCTGTTAAACAGGGCTTCAGTTACACATGTATGTAATTAAGTGCTGGACAATCACACACCTCCATGGGCTGACAGGATTGACTTTATCCACAGCTTTTGCTGTTTACCTGATGCCTCTGAGTAAAGCATAAAAGAGATCTGCCTGGTCAAGCAATTATATTTTGCCTTAAAAAAGAAAGAAGAAATGAAAAAGCAAAATACTTCCAGATGAAATATACAAGTTTTATGGATTTCTACAGCTATAAGATACTGGGAAAGTATAACACATGGTTTCTGCAATCTATTATAACTAAACTGGGGAGGCAGTGGATACCAGACTAACTCAAAGTGATGGCCCTAGAGGCACAGTAAGTAGAGTGCTGGAGCTGGAGTCAAGAAGACCCATAACTCAGATTGGCTAATTGTGTGACCCTGGCCAAGTCACTTAACTACTATCTGCCTCAGTTTTCTCAACTGTAAAATGGGGATAATAATGTTACTTACCTATCTTTCAAGGTTTTTGTAAGGATCAAATGAGATAATAAATGTAAAGCATTTAACACAGTGATATATAAATGCTATTATTAGTATTAATCAATACTTTCTCCCAGTTTATCTCACAAAGCTATAAATTACCATTCCAATAATGACCCAAGGGCCCATTTGTTATCTGGCAAAGACTTCTTCGTGGTCCTCATTAAATATCACCACCATGCTCCCATTCTTCTCTTTAAATAATATAGTGAGAAATACATTCTCCTAGAAACCAGGAAAACTAGACTCACAGTTGCACTCTCCATTAGCTATATATAAGTTGCTTCATCTCTCCTAATTTAATTTCCTTATTCATAAAAGGAGGTATTTGGATTATATCTAGGATGTTTTCTAGCTCTTAATTCTCTAATTACTAAAGAAGTAGGTTTCCTTTGTCTGTGACTGACAATGACAATAATAACTTTTTTTTTTTTTGGACAGGACATATTGCCTTGTATTTCTTTTGATGTGGCCAAAAGTGTGAAATCTTTATATCTTGGCCGAATGGCCAATGGGGCCCCGGTCATCAGACTCCGTTTCAAAAGGTTGCAGCCCACAAGGTGAGGATATGCCAAGAATAAATATTTTAATCTGTCTTTTTAGTGCAGATGCAAATAGAGATACTGTCTTAAAGGGCCATTGCTTGTAGTGGCCAAAGGAAAAAGTAGTGAAACCATTGAACCCTCAAATAAATGATAATTATCCTCAAAATGAAAAAAAAAATTATTGTCATGTGCAGGGAGTGTCCTCCTTTCATAGATTTCTTAGAGTATTTCAAGGACTATTTAAGTAGTAACCAGGTCAATATTTAGTCATAATTGGAGTATGTGCTTTTGTGACTATTAAACTGTATTCTAAATATGAGAAACTGAGCTGTCAGTAGGGAAACAAATATTTGATAGTTATGATCTTTGCATGATTCTAATTTGTTTCTTGACATCAGAGTTGTGGCTGAATTCGACTTTAGAACCTTTGATCCTGAAGGTATCATTTTCTTTGCCGGAGGCCGTCAAGACAACACATGGATTATGTTGGCTCTGCGGGCCGGGAGGTTGGAACTGCAATTGAAATACAACGGCATAGGGAGAGTTACCAGCAGTGGGCCCATCATTAACCATGGCATGTGGCAAACGGTAAGTACATACTCTTTGCTGGGTTTGCTATTGGCTGAGTTCTCCTAAAGTTATTGTTATTGCTAGTTTCTTGGAGTTAGTGATTTGACATTGCTGCAGTTGACCTGGCAAATGTATCTAAATTTCTTAATTGTTTACTATTGTGGAATAGAATCAAGTGAGAAATCGAGAGGCCTTTGATCTTGGCCACTTTTCTTCTTTGACACACTCAGACTATGGACTGTATATTCTCCTCTCCTTAGCCTCTTCAAATCCTTAGCTTCACTCAAGCCTCAACCCCAGGATTACCTCCTATAAAGAGTTTTACTGACTCCCTTAATTGGTATTACTCACTTAATACATCCTCACATTATTTTGTATTCATTTATCTCTTTACATGTCATATCACCTCACTAGAATGTAGTTCCTTGAGGACTAGATTTTGTTTTCTATGTGTATCTCAAACACCTAGCAAGATTGCACTTAATAGCTACTTAATAAATGTCTATGAATTGTTTGACATTCACAATCTGACTTTTCAGTATCACCTTCTATATATGCATTAATTATATTCCTTCTTAAAGCAGAAATTTATCTATTCATGGTTCAGTTCTTAGTCATGCATAGCTATAAATATTTCTGGTTATTTTTATAATGTAAATACAAGTTAAGCTTTTTGCTCCTCCTGGAGCAAAAGGTACCTTTCAATTGCATCATGAGATTTTTTTGTCTAGGTAGCTGGTATGAAGTTTCCTTAGATACAATTTTCCTGGCAAGAGATCTGAATTCCTGTAATTGTAATATAACAGGGGTCAGTTTGGCCCTAGCAAAGTAGTATATTTTTTGACAGCAGTTTTTTTCCCTTTTTTAATAAAAGAAGAAAAACCACTATCCTTAAACCTTAAAAAATAAAATGATATGGAAAATTTCACTCTGAACTGTATTCATAAAGACATTGTAGACATTTGGTAATATTTCCATCCCATCAAGTAATGTCTCATTCCCTTCCTGACCTCTTAAAGTAACAAGGATCACCAAAGCAACAAGAAGGGTGTGTTTCAGCAAAGTTGCAGATAAAAATGTAGAACATCGAGGAACTGTATACTCTCGAGGAACCAGGGTTTCCAAAAAGTAAGGAGTTTACTGGTGTGTAGGCATTTGAAATACTATTCCTTCTATAGTCTCTTGGACAAAGGTATCATTATAATCAAATGTCGGATACTGGGATGGCCCAGGGAACAGATAGCTCTTGAGAAAGGGTTGCAGAATGTATCTGATATACTCCTCACCCACTGTTGAGTCACAGCTGCCACCACCCCAGGAGAAGTAAACTAATTTCACTGTTTTGTTTGGGAGTGTGGCAAATTTAGAGGAGCCAGATCTCATTCAGGAAAACAAATGAGATTCTCAGCATAAAAGCAGTTAATCTTTCATAGAGAAGGACTTTCTGCTCTCTTCCTCTTATTTCTTTCTCTTATGCCATTTGTTTTGTTTGGAAAAGACTACGTTTGGATATTCAGAATATAGGTCTGAAGTCAGAAAGATCCAAATTCAAATACAGCCTCAGATATTTACTAGCTGTATGACCCTAGGCAAGTTACTTAACCATTGCTTGCCTAAGTTTCCTCATTTATAAATAAGAGGTTTGGACACAATGACTTCTAAACTCCCCACAGTCTAAAGACTGTGATTCTTATCCATTTTTACTAATAGGTCTTCTACAGGAAACTTACCTTTTATGCTAAAGGTCTTTCTCTTATTCTTTAATAATACATCACTTGAGCTGTCCAAATGTTTCTTTTGTCTTTGAGAACTGCCTGGCACACTTTTTTTTTAAGTCGTCCCTGTTCTGAATACTGTCACTTCTTACATAAAAGTTTGACTTAGCAACATGTTACTAGTCTATGTAATAATAGCTTACATTTATATTGCACTTACTATGTGCTGTCTACTGGGCTACACATTATAATTATCATCTCATTTGATGCTCAGAACAACCCTGGGAGGTAGATGGGTTCTATTATTCCCATTTTACAGATGAGTCAACTGAAGCAGATAGAGGTTAAGTAATTTGCCTATAGTCACACAGCTAATGAGTTTCTGAGACTGGATTTATAAACTCAGGTTTTCTTGACTCCAGACTGGCACTCTATTCCATTGCACCACCTAACTGTCTGATAATCATCATGTATCTTTCAGTTGGATTATTTATCAATATAATTTTTTGGAAATCTTGGTGTGACTATGCCATGACTGAGAGAATAGATGAGTTTTTGCTGCAAATCATTTGGGATCATTGAGAGCATGGTGCTATTTCCCAAAAGCAATCTAGCCCAAGCTCTTCCTAGTAAATTCTGGGAAGTGTTTGTTTTCCATAAAATATATATTGGCTAGCCAAGGTCTTGGCTGCTGTGTGACTTTGAACAAACTCATTGCCTTTCTGAGTCTTACTGTCTTCATCTAAAAAATGAAAAGACTAGTAACCTTGAGGTACCATCTATGTCTAGATTATTGATCTTAAATAGCTTCTAAAGACTATTTTGTTAAATACAAGCACTCTCAGTCACAACTGAGTTGAGTTTCAAATATTGGTTTGTAAGTTCATTGTTTGGAATTTGGAATATATTTTCTCATTAAATCCATGTTATCAAGATTCTGAAGCCAACCCACACATAATGCTATTAAGGCAGTACTAATAATAGCCCGGAGTCCCAAGATCCCTTCAGATCCTTAAGCTAGTGTCCCTCTGAACTCTGAATCCCTCTGAACCTTAGCTAAGGGAGAGAGGGAAGTCAGGTAGGGGGATGGTGGGTCGGTGGAAGTTCTGCTCTCTGGCAAATTGCTTTGGCAGCATAGGGAGAAAGCAACATTAAGGTAAGAGGGTGTTTCTTGAGGAATAGCTCCCCAGCAACAGAAGAGAAGAGTCCTACCACAGCAAACATTCTCAGGGTTGGAAAATAAGAAGGAATGGCTTAGGAAGAAGTGGAGCAGGATAGTTGTGAGTGTTCACATTGAAAGATACTTCATAAATTGTGTTCCTAAGTCAGAAAGTGCATCCCATTCATCCGTTAACTTCAGCATTTCAGAGAAATAGGACACTATATATTCACTTCAATAATGTGAGTTCCAAACTCACATTCATTAGTAAGTAGCCTGACTTCCCATGGAAGATCACTGTTAATAATAGAGGGAATGATTGAATTCCTTTTTCCATTCACCGGGCTCAAATGGTTACTGGCTTTGGCAAATAGGGGAGTAGCTAATTAATTCCGACTGATTTTAAAAAATAAAATAAAAGGAATAGATGTGGGTGTTTATAGACTGGATTACCAGCATTATCTTGGCCTGGATTTAATTCTTATTTGTCTAACCTTATGTAGACAATATGTATTTAAGCATTCAATGATTAGATATGTAATGGACTCATCCTAATCTATATCTTGCCCTTGGATCCAGATGGCTCTGGAGGAGAAAGTAAGACTGTTGACTCTATATAGCTCTTTGTCACTTAAATACAATTCACTTGCATGTCATGGCATCAGTTTCCTAAGGTCATGGTACTTTTAGAGAATGAAGGACAAATAACAGCAGCAATGAAGAGAACACTGGATTATCCGGGAAGGACTTTCAAGCTCAGCTTTTATTTGGAAATTCCATGTTCAGAAAGACCAAAGTGCTAAGTATTGCATTCAAGCCTGTATGATTTCAATACATCCACTTTTTCTCTTTTCATTCTATTTTTATACTCTGCAATCTACCTTGTGATTTCATTGATCAGCTGAAACTGTGTTCTCCAATGTTACATCATGAAATCTAATGGCTTCTTCTCAGTTCTCATCATCCTTGATCTATCTGCTACATTTGACAAAGCCAACCAACTTCTCTTGAAAACTTTCTCTTCTCTGAATCTTCAGCACACTCCTTTCTCTTGATTTTTCTGTCTGCATAATTGTTATATCTCAGTCTCCTTTGAATGTTCACCCCTCATATCATTGTGGAAAAATCCTAAGACTCCTTTGCTTTTCTTATTTCTTTCCACACTCTATGACCTCATCATCAGCTCACATGATTTCAATAATCATCTCTATGCAGGTAACCTCCAGATCTGTTGATCTCTTCCTTCTCTCTCTTTCTAGAGTTCTAATCCCACACAACTAATTGCCAATTAGATATTTCAAACTGAATGCCCGATAGGCATCTCAAACTCAACATGTTCAAACTAAAATTCATTGTCTTCATTCCACTATTTAACTTCACAAACCCACACATTTTCAAAATTTCCCTACTACTTTCAAAGGTAGTCTTTCCTTTGAAACACTTGGGTTTGCAACCTTATTGTAATTTTTCACTGATACACTCATCTTACATAATGGGTCAGTTGCTTAATCTTGCCAATGCTCTCTTTGTAACTTATCTCACATAGATTCCCTTCTCCCATCCACACAGTACTACCCTAGCTCAAGTCCTAATTTTTTTTGGTGGAGAGGAATGAGGCAATTGGAGTTAAATGACTTGCCCAACATCACACAGCTAATGAATATTAAGTATTTGAGATCAGATTTGAACTCAGGTCCTCCTGATTCCAGTCAGGACTCTATCCGCTGTGTCACCTATCTGTACCATCCTCATCACTTCTTACCTGAACTATTGCTTACCTGAAACTTCCTATTTTCTTTTCCTTCTTTGATCCTCTCCCCACTCTAATACACCCCTTTCATAGATGCCAAAATGACTTCCCTAATGTTCAAATCTATTCATGTCGCTTCTATCCTACCCCCTTATTCTGCAAATTCCAATAATTCTCCCCATGGTTTCAGGATTCAAACACAAACACCTTTGTTTAAAATTTAAAGCTTTTCATGATATATACTCTTTCTACTTTTTCAAGCTTCTTACACTTCACTTCACCCTTCCTTATCGTCTGCAATCCAATCTTACTGTCATATCAGCAAATTAAAGTGTATTTTCTCTTACACAGGCTGTTCTATCTCCCATCTCCATGCTTTTTTATAGGTTGTCTCCTTTACCTAGAATGTATCATTTCTCACCTCCACTTCTTGGAATCTCTGATTTTCTTAACTTAGCTGTTACCATCTTTATGAGGCTTTTCCTGGTACCTCTTTCCCACAGTGCACTTACTCCAAAAAAATTACTTTATATTTTGTATATACTTGTAAATGTATACCTTGTCTCTGCCATTAGAATATAACCTCATTGAAAATAAGAAAGTTTTAAATTTTGTCTTTGTATCTCTATTTCTTGGCATAGTGCCTGCATAGAGTAAGTGCTTAATAAATGCTGGTTGGTTGGTTGGTGAATCTAGACTAAGTTTCAATTTTTTCAACCATAAAGTGAGGGGATAGGATAGGATAAATAAGATAGAATAACAATAGGATAAATGGGATAAGATAGTGACAGGACAAATAGGATAGGACAGGATAGATAAAATTAAATAGGATTGGATATATAGGATAGGGTAGGGTTGGAGCTCTTTCAACTTTAAATTCTATGATCCTCAGCCCTAGAGACCAATTGATTTTACCAGTTATCCTGGGGGATCCAAGTGGGCAAAGAATGTAATATCTTTGCCTTGAGAACCCTTTGGAGTAGTCCTTGGAGTATGAGACTAAATTATATTTTAGTGCCTTTCCTAGGACGAATGTGAATCATTGTGTTAGCCTTGGAATTGACTTGACCTCTTTGCAGAGCCTCAGGACAATGAAGGTTTGGGAATTTTCTCCCATTCTCTATTAGGTCCTTGTCTCTCTCTAGAAATAGCTTTTTGGGACTGAGGAAGGGAGACAAAATGGTATTGGCTTTGCTACAGGCATTTTCCAAAATTGCAGTTTATACTACACAAGTGGATCAAAATGGCCTTTTGGGGGAATAGTTAAGGCAGAAGCTGAAGTGGGCTAGGGTTTTTAATCTAGTTATCTTAACTATAACCCCTAATTTGTTACATTTATTTAAGATTATCTCATCTTATTTCAGTTGTGCCACTCACCAGTTACATGACATTGGGCGAATCATCTAAACTCCATGGCTTTTAGGGTTTTGTTTTTTTTTATCTGTTATACAAAGTATTAAATTAGATGATCTTTAAGATCCCTTCCAATTCTAGATGCCATGGATATGCTGCTATTATTGTCATTATATTGGGCTTTTTAATAGAACTAAACCTTGCCAAAACCAAAAATCCTTTATGCAAGATAAATCCCAAAAGCATCCAAGATTCCAACATCTAGAATGGTAGAATGGGAAAAGGCCTAGACTTGTAATCAGAGGACCTGGGTCCAGGTCTTGGAACTTACCTTTTTAAGCCTCATAGAAGAATGGGGAAGTTAGAAGGGGAGTAGAAACAAAAAATAATAGTTCTATTCAAAGGTTTGATGGGCTGTTATGTGTAGGAGAGATTCAGCTTGTTTGTTCAGCCCTAGAGGACCGAATTAGAAGTATTGGGAGGAAGTTGCCAGGAAAGAAATTTAGGCTTCATATCTGGAAAATTGTCTTAACAATTTGTTGTTGTTCAGTCGTTTTCAGTCATGTCCAACTCTTTGTGACCTTAATCTGGGATTTCTTGGCAAAGATACTAGCGTGGTTTGCCATTTCCTTTTCCAGTTCATTTTCAGATGAAGAAACTGAGGCAAAAAGAAGAGGTTAACTGCCTTGTCCAGAGTCACATAGCTACAAGTGTCTGAAACCAGTCACTTAGGTCTTTCTGATTCCAGGCCTGGCACTCTGTCCACTGTGCCACCTAGCTGCCCTATAAATATAGGTTGTCCACAAAAAATTGTTAATTTGCCCAAATTGATTTCCCATGTTGCTCAGTAAAAGGTTAGGCTGCCTTCTTCAGCAATAGAGGGTATGGGAAATACACATTCATTTTCACAGGAGGATGGCATTGGAACTAGAAGAAACTTTAGAAGTCACTTGGTCCAGCTCTTTATTTGTAAAAGCTTAATTTAAATGATTTAGTTGAAGTTGCATGGGAATAAGGGGCAGATATAAATCCAACTCCTCTAACTCTAAATTTTAAACTCTTCTCATCATATCAACCACCTAAACTCAATATATGTATGAAAGTATATGCTTCAATATTATTATTATCTGAACAACTGGTGATAATGACATCAGATCTTATCTAGATCGATCCTTAGATGTAATACACACAATTCATGTCTGGACACATAGTGTTCCATGTGCCCCATGACATGGTAGAACTTCTCCTTTACTTAACATTTGAGACTAACTTCAGGTAGATTTACCAAAAGACACTCTTGTGTCTGTGTTTTTTTACTGTTGGAGTCATGTCTTGTACCTTCAGAGAGCCAGAAAAGATGAAGAACATTCTGTCCACCCAGAGGGAAGAAGGGAAATAGATCTCACTTAATTGTTCCAAAAGATGTTTTGTTATATATGAAGCCTGAGATCTTCAAAGAGAGAAAAACCACATTGCAAATATGTCTGGGTCTCCTAACCTCTGTTTGATGCTTTTAATACTTAGATGTCAGTCTATTTGTTCTTTAGATGAGTCCAGTATCTAAAAAAATGGACTTTTTGGTGCCCTGAAAAATTATGTTGTAAATCATGTCTTATTATATTAAGCATGCATCATAGTATTGGACAGACCTGCTGCTTCTTTTCAATTGACAGCAACAGCTTTTCTAAGTTCTCAAAACATTGTCCTGGCTCATGGCAAAAATGCATGTTGTTCCTTATGAGTTCATTTGCCCTGAACATAGAAAGGTCGAAACAGCTGAAGTTTTTGAACAGTTGTAGAAGTAATTGAGTTTCTATCTTCTCCCCTGGAATTCAGTTGCCCCTCTCTGAAGGAAAATTCTCACCCTTTGTTCTCCCTCAGATTTCTGTTGAGGAGGTGGAGAGAAATCTTGTGATCAAGGTTAACAGTGATGCTGTTATGAAAATAGCAGTCTCTGGGGAACTTTTTCAGTTGTACCGAGGATTGTATCAGCTGAACCTAACAGTAGGAGGCATTCCTTTTAAAGATAAATACCTCATTCACCCGGTAAGTACCATCATTAATCACTGACTATTAATGAATGTATGTCAGTATGTCCTAGAGGCTGAGATGTGTTAGGAAGATACTTTTCCTCCATCTGCTAATAGACAATATTAACTAAGCTTGGCAAGGGGCCTAGGAAAAGGAGAAAGCTATTTCACCATTTCAAAAAGAAGACCTACATTTTTAAAGTCATATGAGCTAGTCATCCCTCTTTCTTTATTCCAACTTAGTTTTCAGGGTGAAAATCACTTAAGATTAAGAGAAAAGTAATTTTCTTTCTCTTTTTCAAAAGAGAAATTTGTTCTGAACTGAACTGAAATTTGGGAATATGTTAGAAAGTTATTCATAGTAAAATTTCCATAGAAATAATCTTGATGAGAAAATCTGAAGCGATCATTTTTCAAAAAACTATCTTTGCCTTCTTCTCCACTCCACCCCAACCTGCCTTTGTGGCAATGGACCTTTTACCTTGGTTTTTCCCTATCTTTAATGATCTTTAGATAATTGGCTAAAATTCTCGTGAATGTAAATTTAATTTCCATAACAAAGAAAAAAGCTGCATGAGCATCTAGGGATGCCAGATTGTGAAAGTTCTTGGCTACCTTCCCTAGCTTTTGCTCTTCACAGGTGGTCAGAGGGGAGGCATCTGAGGAATAAGGGAGTGTCAGCTCTCACATTCCCCTCCAAAGTCTGATTCATTTTTTCAAGGTCTCAAGTTCAACAGCAGTTGATACTAGACCTCCTTGGCCCATTAATTTTAGAGATAAAGTAAACAGAAAGCAGTAAAATGAATTGAATTGATTTGTCTAAGACTGAGCATTCTGACATGGATAGTATTAACATTAAGAGGCCCTGAGATGATCAGAATTTTCCTATATAGTTTAAACAAAATTAGCTTTAAGAATATCAGGGGGGGAAAATTTAAAAAATTAAAAAAAAAAAAAAAAAAGAACATCAGGGAACAGATTTTTTTGAGGTGGGTACAGTTTATTATCAGTTTTAAAGGAAGGAAAGGCAAAGTACAAAGAACTTCAGTGTATCATTTTCTGGACTTGATTGATAAACCTTAAAAATCACATAAGCTTTCTAGGGCTTCCTTTTTTTTTTTTAAATTAAAAATTAGTGAACAAATATCCATTTTTCTCCTTCCCATTTCCCCCCACCATTAAAAAAAAAAGAAAGAAAAACAAAATAGGTTCCGAATGGATACATACTTTAGACATCAAGGGTGACATCATAAATGAATTAGAGAACAAGGGAAAAAATTATCCTTTATATCTATATTAATTGGGGAACAGTTCATGACCAAACAAGAATAGGGGGTTCACAGAAGATAAAATGGGCTTTATTCTCTTAGTTTTAAAATGAATGGTTTGAATTCTATATTCTCCAAATTCTCTTCCAGTTTTAAATACTATTACCCCATGTCTAAGGGTGCCAAGATCCTTTCCATCACTAATAAGTTGCATATAATTCCTTGATTTGATATTGAGATTAAGATATTTGGTATGCTTATCAAATTTATGGGTGACACAAAGCTAAGAGAAATATGTTAGCTAATGCAAATGACAGAATTGGGATGCCACCCCCCAAAAAAATCTGAGCAAGACAGAATAATGCATCATAACTAAAAAGATTTAGTTGGAATAAATGTAAAACACTGTACTTGGATTCAAAAAATTAATTGTACAAATACTGAATGGAAGATATGACTAGAAAGTTTTGGAAGTCTACAAGCCCAATATTAGTTAACTGATATACCAGCTAAAAAAGCTAATGTAGCTTCAGGAAAGATGCAATAAGAGAAGCATAATTTTCAGACTGAAGAAGGGCATAGATTATTGTAGGGATAGTTTTGTCTAGCTTAATATACCATATAAATGAGCATATCATATATTGTATATTGTATATATAATGAGATATCATTATCATCACTGATGGTAGTATTGATCTTATTGTCTCCTTCTTTGGTCTTAGTAAAGTACTATATGTTTAATTAAGGAAAGGCCCTTGAAAAAGGGCCTTAAAGAACCAGAGTGAGTCCAAAAGAGGACAATTTGTATGGTAGATGGTATTCAACTATATTATATGTTATCTCACTTTATGTTTATAACAATCTTATAAGAGGCTATTAATTAATCTCATTTTACTGATGAGGAACATGAGGCTGAATGGTTAAGTGATTAGCTTAGAATTATGTAGCTAATAAGTATGTGATGTTGGATTAAAACCTATTCCTTTGTGACCTCAAAGTCTAAGCCTCCATCTATGCTATTTTATTAAAGGTTTTGGAATGAAATAACCATTTCTCAAGGATATTGTGGAAGGGATTCTTACCTAAGCTTTGAGTTGGAATAAATAGCTTCTGAGTTCCCTTGCAACTCCTCTGTGAGTTCTTAGAATAAATTGGATTTTTGCAAATTGAAACATGATCTGATTGAAAGCTATAATAATGTATATATATATATATATATATATATATATATATATATATATATATATGCTCAAATGTATCTGTAAATGGGGAGTTACTCCTGCCTGTCTCCTGATGGGTTATTCTGTGGATTTGGTTACACCCACTGGGTCCCGCTGCCCCTTTTTTGGTCTCTGGGAGCACACATCTTTCCTTGCCATCCCCCACCCCAAGAAAGCTATTGGGATTCTCCTGTCTTTCCAGATAAACCCTCGTTTGGATGGTTGCATGAGGAGCTGGAACTGGTTGGATGGGGATGATACCACAATCCAAGATATAGTAAAAACGAATAGCAGAATGCAGTGTTTCTCAGTGATGTCAAGAGGATCCTTCTACCCTGGCAGTGGATTTGCATATTTTAGTCTAAATTACAGTAAGTGATTACAATATAATGGCTATAATCATATTCCTTAGACCCTTACTTATTAGCTGTGTGACCCCAGTGGGAAAGTCACTTTGTTTGCCTCACTTTCCTCATCTATAAAATGAGCTAAAGAAGGAAATGCCAAAAAGTCCAGTAAAGAATGGGAAATGACTGAACAACAATATTATTCTCTGGCCAAAAAGAAACTTTTTTAAAAATCATCTATCTGTGGCCTGAAAGGAGTTTGTCCTTGAAACTTATATTATATTTTGATAAATTTGTTATTTAACAAAACTTCCACCCAATAATAGTATAGAGATATGTATATATATCCATTCCTTTCACTTGGATACATTTAAATATTGTTAGATAAAGGGGCAAAGATGTTGATTCCAGTTCTAACTATATGAAAATATGAATCCTCAAGAGGGCAAAATTATTAAATTCTATTCCATTGTGTTAAGATTTAATGGAATCTCAGTTCTTTATTTATGTTAATTAATATATTATTCATAGTTCTAAATTTGTTAAACATACCATCTATGTTTTCATTCTAATCCTCATCAGTGATGAAATTAGGCTCTTGCTGTGCCTTCATCTCTCTTTATTCTCACATTCAGATCCTAGATCAGTCTCACAACTATCTCTCTGTGACATCCCTACTTCAAAATGCTTTATTCTCATCTTGGTCATGATGTCTGGGGTACCCAAACAGCATAGGAAACACATAAGAATTTAGGAAGTAGACATATATCAAAGAACAGTTAAGACATCAAGTCAATGAAATTTGACAATTTCATATAATCCTTCTATCTTCATTTGAAAAGGATAATAAGATCTTATAGTATTCCAACTTTCTGTCCATTGTCAAAATCCCTCCCTTAAACCTGATATATCACTCCTGGCTTCTCTTTAGTCCTTAATTTCCCTAAATAGTGCTTTAATCAACCTAAAGGTAGCAAGGGCCACTTAATCCATCTTTTTATCCTTTTTCTTTGTGTTGCTTTTTTTTTTTTTTTTTTGGGGGGGGGGAATGATATTTCGGCCTATATGGATTATTGTCATTTCAAGATGAATGTAGTTTTGATCCTACTTTCCACCTTCCCCTCACTACTCAGTTGCCCTCTTTCTTGCCCAACTTCTTGGTCACTGATAGAATTGTAACCTTTTCTTTAGAGATTTTTTTTGCGTGTGACCTTCCTTTTCCCACATTCAAACTCAGTCTTAGAACTGTCTCTCTAACATTGCTGCTCTTATGCAACATTCAAGCCATTTTATATCTGAAAAAGTGGCCCAATTAGGCCACATCTAGATCGACTCTAGATACACCTTTTTAGCAAGAGCATTATTTGCTTTGAGGGTGTTCACGTGAGGAAAGGTAATGTTCGGGCCAGCTTTCCGGGGGTCCTCAGGATCAGCCCACTCTTAGTTGAGGAATGCAGGAGGCCAAAGAGTCATTAGGAGGATGATCAAAAATGGAATGTTTTATTTCCAGTCCTTCTTAGCCCTTATATACCTTAGTACAATCACATCATTACAATATACTGAACATGTGTGAACTAGAGAACCGTTACATCACCATGCTAAGTAGTAAGTATATATGTGAACCAGAGAACCATCATCTCAACAATTCCACTGAGTTAACACCTTGTTTCGAGTATACTTCTCCAGAATTCTGGCCCTCTTCAGGAAAGAAAGAAGGCTTAAAGGCCTTAAATTCATGGCCTATCTGTTAAAGGAACTACCAGTGTTTAATCTTAAGTCTCTTATAAGATATGAATACTGGTTTTCAGTATTTAATAGTTGTCATATGGGAAAAGGGATTTATTTGCTGTAGAACTCCCCAGAGGTTAGAATTAGGTGAAATGTCAGAGTGTGTGTGTGTGTGTGTGTGTGTGTGTGTGTGTGTTATTCATATATAGGGACAGCTAGGTAGTGTTGTGGATAGAGGGTAGGGCCTAAAGTGAATTCAAATCTGACCTCTAATAAATATTAGCTGTGTGATCCTGGTCAAGTCTCTTATACCTGTTTGCCTCAGTTTTTTCATCTGTAAAATGAGCTGGAAAAGGAAATGGCAAAACATTCCAGTATCTTTGCCAAATAAATCCCGAATGGGGTTAAGCATGACTGAAAGAACAACATAGTGGTAGGAGATGCCAGCCAGATTACAAAGAGTCAGATTTCAGCTTGATGTAAAAAGAAAAAAAAGCAAATTTCCCCAAGAATTAAAACTATCCCAAAATGTAATGGACTAACTTGACAGAGTTCCATTAAAGATCTTCAAGCAAAGGCTAGGCAACCATTTGATATAGTATAAAAACCATCTTTATTTGGATTAAATAGTCTTTGAGGTCCTTTCCAACTCTGAAAAATTCTGTGATTCTCTTTAATTCTCATTCATACCATCTCAACCTGTTCATCCAACCAAAGTAACAATGAACCACCATCATTCAAGACGGTTATAGATCACGCCATTTCCCAAGAGTTTAACTGCATTCATTCTAAATGAAGCTCTGTTCAGGGAGGAGCACAGATATATCTAATGTTTGTTTGTTCAGCTTGTTAGTTTGTTGAAAACTCCTACCACTCCTCTACATTGAAAGCTATTTTTTTCAACCTTATCTTTCTGATGAATGAAGTCCTAGGACAATGATGCCCACATTATGAAGAGTCTTTTGGACTCTTCATAAATCCTAAACATTGTCCATGTCTATCTTGGGATGTGAGATGAATCTATTAGGAATTAGAAAGGGATTATGCACTCACTAAGTCCTTATATCCTTGGGAAATTTTCAGAAGGGATTTTGGAGGCAGGGTGTGAAGTGCTATAGTTTCTATATTTTTTTTCCTTGGGAAAATTGCTTTAGAGAAGTTTATTCTCTTGATTAAGAAAGAGCTTATTGCTAATTATAAATCACAGCATCTTTTTTAAAGCATCTTTAAAATTGCCAGACTATGAGTCTATTATCTATAGAGTAGATAATTGCTCACAAGGAACAAATCATAAGTTCAATTTCTTTAAAATATGCAAAATCAAACAAAAATATAAAACAAAAAACCAAAACATACTCCCCAAAAACCCATGCAAACAAAAAAAAAATCACCGATAACTTAAAAAATTAACTTTTAGTGGAGTCTAGACCTGTAATTACATCAGTAGAGAGAACTGCCAGAAAGGCAGATCAGAAGCTGTTCTATAAGTCATAGTCTTGCAGAATTGTTTGAATAACAATAGCTAGCATCTATATAGCACATTTAATAGTTGACATTTTATATGACACTTAATATGATAATAGCAAATAAGCACTATACAAATATTATGTCATTTGAGCTTCATAACAATACTGGGAGATATGTGCTATTATTATCCCCATTGTCCCAGAACTGGTTTTGAATTCAAATCTCCCTGATTCTAGGTCCAATGCTTTATTCACTATACCCTCTAGATATCTTTAGCCAATAACTCTCAGGTGGTGTAACACCCAGGAATACTGTTCTCTTCAAAAAAAAAAAAAATATTCCATGTAATTGCTTCTACAAAATGCAAAAAACATTGGAAAAACATTTCAAGTTTTTGAAGTTATTTATTGATAAAGCTACATTTGTATAATGTCTTCCATGTATCTCATAATTAATCTTATTTGATCCTTTCAAGTATTAACACTAATATTATTGCCTTTAGTATATAGATGAGAAACCTGAGGCTAAGAGATACAAAATAAATTGTTTCAGGTCTCCTAGCTAGGTAGAAGAAGACTGGAACTTGATCCCAAGCTCCCCATTTCCAGAGTTAACTGCTCTTTCCAGCCCCGCCCCCCCACTCTGCTCCACTGAATGAGGAAGCTATTATCAAGTACATTTAATCACAAGGTAGAAAACATTTGTTTCTGCTTGAAGTAATATTCAGAATGCCTGGCATCTGTATTACTTTTACTTTTTTTATATATTTATCTGTCTTTTAAATCACCTGAAAAATCAGTTAGAAGATTCAATGGCTAATATGGTGTTTTAGCATCTAAAAAGGGATTCAGGAAGAGTTTTATGATTTCTTGTAGATTAGAGAAGGCAGCTATTGAATTACTCTAGAAAGGCAGAGGAATTCAGAAAAAACAATATAGACAATGGGACAGGTTCAAAGGTGAGTGGAAGGATGAGAGGGTCATTCATATGCTTGTACAATTTTAGAGTTGCAAAGGACCTTAGAAATCACTTAGTTCTTTACAGTTGTAGGACATCCCCCTTCATGTATATATTTAGATATTATTTGCTGAGTCAACTACTAGATTGGCTTCTTTCCAAGTTGATTCCTGTTTACTAATTAAAAATCTCAACCTCAAATGAATATAATTGGACAGATTTACCATTGTGCCCATTTTTCCATTTATACAACACTGCTTATGACCTTTTAGACCCCCAACTTCTTAAAATATGGTCCACATATTTTTACATGTATCACCCACATATGGGGTCTCATCTGAATGGCAGATCATGAAATTATGATTTATTATCAGTAAATGTTTGACTTGTATATCAATTTTATATACCTACATACCTTGGGTCACATAAAAATTTCTCATGTGAAAAGGAATCACAAGTGAAAAGTTTAAGAAGCCTTGGCTTTTAGAGCAGAAGTTCTTAACCTGGAGTTCATAAACTTATAGAAAAAATTTTGATAATTATATTTTAATATAATTGGTTTATTTTATAATCTGCATTTATCCTTTATATTATTCATTTAAAAATTTCATTCTGAAAGGAGTCCCAGGGTGTTCAAGGGATCCGTGGCACAAACACACAAGCCTAAGATTATCTGCATTGGAGCATCATCAAAGCTATTTGAAGTGGATTGTATACTTGCTCTCCTCTCTCTCTCAATCCAGCCTTCCTGTTATCCCTTTATTCTTTTTTTTTTCTACCATGTGCCTTTCTTCATAGCTCAACCAGCTGATGGAGATGAAATTCAAAGAACCTGGGGAATAGAAATAACTGCTGAGATCCGCCCTGCCACTGATACTGGAGTTCTGCTTGCCCTGATTAGCGAAGAAAAAACTGTTCCTCTCTCCTTGGCCTTAGTAGACTACCATTCCACAAAAAAACTCAAAAAACAGGTAAGTGTTTCCACCAATTCCAGTAATAATGGAAAAGCTATTAAAACTATTCACAACTTGTCCAAACAAAAAACTTTCTTTAGGAAAGCTTGAGTTCAAATCCAGATTTAGACACTTAGTAACCCTATGTGAATCATCTTTTAACTTTGGTTTTCCCTCAGTTTCCTCATTGTAAAATGAGGATAATAAAACAACTGTTGCCCGGTTGTTATGAGAATAAGATATCAGTATTTGCAAAACTTTTAAGTGTTACATAAATATTCATTATTGTTATTATTATTTTATTAGCCAATCTTTCTTCAAGTATGCAAAGTTATTTATGTTTTCTATGCTTTGTAGATTCAAAAAGTTACTTTAACTAGATTTTAAAATTTATTTTAGTTTTTAATCCTAGAAAAACTATGGCATAAAAGCTTAGAAAAGTCTCATTTGGCTTTGGGGGCACCTAAATATGTAGTTGCCAGTTAGATGGCAGAATGTATAGGGTACCAGACTTGGAATCAAGAACACCTGAGTTCAAACTTGACCTTACTAGCTATGTGACCCTGCCAAGTCACTTAACCACTATTTTCCTAAGTTTTCTTATTTATAAAATAAAAATAATGATAGCACTTACCTCCCATGGTTGTTATGAGCATCAAATGAGAGAACAATTATAAATCATTTATTACAGTGCCTGATATACAGTCATCACTATATAAATATTAACTATTAGAATTATTATTAGTATTACCTGCCTGATTTTGGGAAAACTATTTTCTCTAGGCCTTTATTTCCTCATTTATGAATTGAAAAGGTTGGACTAAATCTCTTGGTCCCTTTCAGCTCAAAACTTAGGATTCAAAATAGTGTTACTCAAAGAACCCCAACTGGAACCATGAAATAGAGGCTCTGTAAATCTGCCAGATGATGAGCTAGCTTTCAGATGTACTGACCAGAGATGGCCATGGTCCATATACTCTTTCCAATTTTTCTCCCAAGCCAAACAACCAATGTTTGAAAGATAACATACATAGGTGGGTTCCTTTAAATAGCTTTCTGTTCATGAACTTCCTCCTTGGATGGGAGCGTCAGGAAGGTAATGGTACAGAAGCAAAGGTTTATTCTACTCTCCAAAGAATTCACATTATAGTCAGTGGTAGAGTCTTACTGGATCCTTTGTGGACACACCATTGAAACTAGATTATGCTGTTATGCTCTTAACTAGATGTAATTAAAGATTGGCTTTTGATTGCATTGTTAATATGAACTGAGCAACACACCAAAAGAATAAGCATTAGTCAACATTTCCTTTCTCAGGAAATACTTAAATTTAGCCTCTACTTTCAGTACAAAGACATGCATATTTGGCTTCCTAAATTTCTAGAATGTATAATACTATCTCTGGAACTGTGCAGATATCCAACCCATAGTCTAAGTATATGTTCTACTTGGAAGCCTGGGAAAAGTAATGGGCATTGGATGAGACTGATAGATGATATTCTCCATCTTGTTGATATTCTTAGAAAAGGAAGACCAAGTTTTGTCCTATAAACCTCAGAGCCATCACTTGGATTGGCTGACCCAGACTTTGTTCAGGGCACTACAATTTAGAGGCACCTTGTAAAAACAACTTCAAGTAAAAACAACTCAATTCAGCACTTCTTTAGCAAGAATAGTTAGTTAAAACTGGGAGCTACTAAATGAGGCAAAATTTCTTCACCTGTACCCAAAGATACCTTGCTCCAGCAGCAAATTCAAGGTATCCCAAAAATCTCTTCCAATCCATTCCAAGTCAAATGAATTCATCTTAGAAAAGAAATTAATTAATTTAATTTGTTACGATGTCATTCATACTAATTGCAATTGGCTTATTTTGTGGTGCTTGTCCTGGGTAAAGTTTTTTAATGGCTCTGGTATCTACTATCTACCTCCAGCAACTCTTGGATCTATTCCATTCTCCCTACTCCTACCACAAGTTCAAGCCCTCATTGCCTCTCTTCTGGCCTATTATAATAGTTTCCTAATTGACTTCTCTTTATCTCTCTCCTTTCCATTCTATCCTCTGCCCAGCTTCCAAAATGCTATTTCTAAAACCCAGGTTTGACTATATCTGACCATATTATTCCCTTCCTCGGAAAGCTAACCATAATGATCTGCTTACTGAATCCTTAACCCAACATTCCATTTCTTATACCTTAATACCTTTGTCCAGACTCTTTCCCTATGCCTTCTTCCTTCTTGCTTCTGCTTCTTGGAAAACTCTTGACTCTCTCAAGGGTCATTTTTACAAGAAGCCTTTCCCAATGCTCCTAGTTGTTCCTTCTCTGTATAGGCACATCACTAGAGATTTTTGTATATCCTATGCTTTTGATATATTTTCTTAGTCACTTTCTGTCATTTTTTACTCTTATGTGATTTCATTTGGTGTTTTCTTGGCAGAGATTCTAGAGTGGTTTGCCATTTCCTTCTCCAGTTCATTTTACAGATGAGGAAACTAAGACAAATAGGGTTAAGTGACTTGCCCAAGGTCACATAGCCAGTAAGTGTCTGAGACCAAATTTGGACTTAGGTTCTCCTGACTCCAGGTCAGGTGTTCTCTCTGCTGCACCACCTAGTTGCTCAAATCCTTGCTGCCTATTCTTGCTAAACATGTTGTACTTCTCTAGCAGACTGTAATCTCCTTGAAGGTGAGGAGTGATTCATGTTTGTCTTTGTATGCCCAGTACCTAGCAAAGTGTTTGGAACACAGTGGGGGCTTATTAATGATTGCTTATTAATTGACTAACTGAATGATAAGTAAATATTTATGCCTCTGACTGGTCTCCCCTTGCTTATTCAGGTTTATCTGTTTTTTCCTTTAGTTGGTTGTCCTGGCAATAGAACATGTGCCCATGACCTTCATGGAAATCAAAGTCTGTGATGGTCAAGACCATTTGGTGGAAGTCCGCATAAAGGAGGGAGAGATAGCCCTGACTGTAGATGGAACGAAGGGACAGATGGAAGTGAGCCCTTCCCAATTGAATGAAAGATTGTCTGCCTTGAAAAAATACACACAGAGTTCCTTAAAAACATATGCTGGTGGACTCCCAGGTAAGGCTGTGATTCTGCTACCACAAAATTTCACTCCTTTCTGTCCAAATGCCAGCAGTAGTGGGAGGATAAGAGCAATGCGGTTACTCTCATCTCCCTTGACCTTCATCACGTTGTTTACAGCAAAATGAAACTTAGAGGAGGGTTCAGTTTTCTCATGATTAAAATGAGGCTTGGGACTTTTTTTTTAAGTAGGGAAAGGAGAAGCTAGATTATAGACTTTCTCTGGTCAAGTGGGGAAATCACTTCTGCAACCAAAGACTGTGGTCAGCATTGCTTATTCAGAGGCGATTTCACCAGCCTGAGGGAATCCCTAGTGAGGAAATTCCCCCTACTCAGGGATGTGCTGGAGTCAACCTCAAAATGTACTCTAGACTCCACAGATGAATGTCAAATGTTTTACACATTGGATATAAGCAAATGCTTCAAATCAGGACTTAATTTGTTTTGTTGATTTTTTTTTAGGCTTATGATTGAATTAATAATGCAGATTGAATTTAAAATTTGTTACCTATCCATTTTTTAGGAGAGACAATTGCTAAACATTTATCAGAATACCCTTGCTCCCAACCAATGCTAAATGGCAACTATTCCATACTCTGGAGTCTTAGAGGGAGTTGCCTGGGTTTAGTGACTTGTGCAAAAGTAATATGTCTTGAACTTGGGCTTTGCTGACCCCAAAGTCATCTCTCTGATCAGGTGGTTTCTCTCCAGCTTTCTTTTGTCTATAAATTGGAAGTGTCTTGTTGAATTCTAATTATAGTACAATTGGTTTGAGCCAAGTTAGTGTTCTTCCCTTTTCTTTAAGAGCAATCTGCGCATAGAAATCTGTACAAAATGAATGTTAGACATCTTATATACAATCAAGAGAGATCAGTGTCATAGTGTATAGAAGATCCAGAAGACAAAAATATGTTGCATCATGTCTCACATGTTATGTTGCTTCTTGTGCAATAATAAGATGTCTGTAAATATAATCCCACTAGCCTATCTTGTACTAAGGGTCACCCATCAAATGTTAGGGAGTATTGAATCTAAAGAAGTAGCATGTCAGTCTGATAGTCAGAATTTTCAATTTAATTATTTTTAAATATTGTTGCCCACAGGCATATGATCACAGTAACATGATGGTAGCTATAAAGCCAGAGCCAGGTGTTTATACATCTCAGTTATCTCCCCCAGTCAATCCAATTTTCTTGGCTACAATAACAAGCTATATGCTAAAGATTTCTAGCCTGAATCATCTTACTTTTTTGAAAATCTTTTTGCTTTTTAAATAAAAGTAAAATTTGCCTCCTGGCTTCCTCAAACTGATGGTACCCTCTTTTTCCAAACTAATTTCATATTATCACCCTTCTCTGTACTCTGTATCCCAGCCAAACTCTTCATAGCTCTTACCTTCAGGTACATGCTGCATTCTCTCTCTTCTATATCTTTGATTAAATTCTTCCATATCTGGCATTCTTGCCTATGTCATCTAGAATGCTTTTCCTTTTTTTCTTTTTCCTTGTTGAATCCTTACTCATCCTTTAAAACCTAACTAAGATGGATTTTAAAGGGAAAAGCCTTTCCATAGTAACATGGTAATTAACTTCCCTATCAGACATCAGAGAGCAACTGGTTTTGATAGTTTCTGGTGTCATCACATAATGTTGTATACTCTTTCAAACTATATTAGTGTTTTATCCCCCTATTAGTCTGTACTTGCTAGGAATAGAAGCTCAAATGAAATAAGATATGTATTGTGTAATATACAATATATAATATGTGTACTATAAGGAGAATTCATAGGATCAGAGAAAAGCAAAGGATAAAGAATGGGCAAGATTATTGACTGATGACAGAATGAGCACAGGGAAGAGAAAACTGACTACTGTATGGGGCCTATTATCAAAGGGATGATTTTCTGAAGCTGAGGGACACATTCATTACAGATGGCATGTCATGCTAAAGATGTTTTGTTTTTCCTTCCTTTTTAACCCAGATGTTCCTGTGATGTCAGCTCCAGTCACTGCATTCTACCATGGCTGCATGACCCTGATGGTCAACCAGAAAACATTAGATTTAGATGAGGCCATGTATAAACACGGTGACATCACATCACATTCTTGTCCTCCGACTGAGCAAGCTGGTCAGTAGCCTCCGCGGAAACAGTCTACACACTTTATAACCAAAAACTTTTCATGCTTTTCTTTTACCAAAAAAAAAAGTATAAATTATTCAGTCTCCTTATGCTGTATAGTTTCTCTTAAAAAAACACTGAAGTTCGGTAGGAGCTACTGATCCTTACAATCGATCATTGAAATCTTCCTTTGCCCTGTGGCCAAACCTTTGTAATATATTTGTAAATAGCTGAGAAGACTAATATTGATCAGAAACCACACACAAAAACTCCAAAAGCTTTTCATGAAATGAATGTTGAGTCTTGAGGGAACAGAGAAGCCTGGAAACATATCAACATAGACTTGAAGAAAATAATAGTTCTCTGTTATTTTTATTACAAATATTTCTTTCTGATTTATGAAATATGAAAGAATAAAATATTTACAGAAAACTTTTTAACTCCGTGTCTAAAGGCGTTTTTTCTTCTGCGTGACCGAACCATGTGGAATTATCAGGGATGAAAAGGAAACTGTCAGTAGCAGAGCCAGCTGACGTATATGTGTGCACATATGTGCCTATGCATGTTCCTGCATGTGAGGATTTGTATACAAGGGAATTCTCTCTTATCGCTTCATTTCTTCCCAATAATTTTCAGAGTTCCAAATTCATCCCCTTCTAAATTTTGTTCCACAAGCTAAATTATAAATGCCTCTATGACAAGTATATTAAATGTAGTCCAGTAGAAAGAGTTCTGATGTAATTCAGAAAATTCAGAGTTGGTAGCCCTTACTCCATAAGCTTTGAGCTTTGTGGCCCATAGAATAGTCATACTTCTACTGAGGTCCTCACATAAAGATTGGCTATCAAAAAGAGACAATATGATAGAATGGGAATGAATATAGACTTAGAGGAATGGGTTCAAATCCTCCTTCTTCCCTTTACTACTTTGTGACCTTAGAGAGGTCATTAAGCCTGTTTAGAAGTCAATTTCTCACTCTGAAAAAATAGATGATTAGACTAGATAGTACTGATAGACTAGATAGATAAGTTCTTCTTAGTTTAGAGCATGCTCCTTCTGAGGACCCTCTCAAGCCTGAGATTGTTTTTTTTTTGCTTTTTTTTTAAAAGGCATTTGGGGTTAAGTGATTTGCCCAGGATCACACAGCTAGTAAGTGTTAAGTGTCTGAGGTCAGATTTGAACTCAAGTAAATCCTACTGATGTCAGCTTCTCCAATTGAAGAGTTATATTGTTATTGTTTTTTAATTTTAACAAGCATTTAAGTCTTTTCTATGTGCCAGGTAAAGCCAACAAGGGAGCACAGTGGATAGAGCACTGGTTTAGGAGTCAGGAATTCCTGAGTTCTAATCTGCCCTCAGACACTGATCAGCTGTGTGATCCTGAGCAAGTCATTTCACTCTGTTTGCCTCAGTTTTCTCATCTGTAAAATGAGCTGGAGAAGGAAATGGCCAACCACTCCTAACATTTTGGCCAAGAAAACGCCAAATGGAATCATGACAGTGAGAAACCACTAAAATACAACTGAATAACATGTGTCAGGCATTGTGCTAAGCACTTTATAAATGTTATCCCATTTTATCCTCACAAAAAGCCTAAGAGATAGATGCTATTGTTATTCCCATATTTTAGATGAGGAAATTGAGACAGTCACACATCTACTTAAATGTCTAAAGTTAATTAAGTGTCTAAGACTATATTTGAACTCAGGTCTTCCTGATTCCAACTAACTCACTGTGCCCCCTAAATGTACAACTTAACTTTTATAGAACCCCTCTGGATAAATTATTTCAGAAGTTCTGTGGAACTATGGAAAGTATGATAGATTTAGAAGCTTGGGATTCAAATCCCAGCTCCACTGCTTCTTACCTGTATGGACTTACTTCAGTAACTCATCTGCAAAAGGCCTGGATTATATTGTTTGTTAGATCCCTTCCAGCACTTCTAAATTTATCATCCTTTTATGGGCCTTTGTATCCTTATCTATATAAGAAGCATTCTATTAAATTTCATTTAAGACCCAATTCTAGCTCTGTTTCTTCCAAATTCTCAGCTTGTGAAGAGAATGAACAATTGTATCATTAATTGCAATTCATCCTTCAACCTGGTAATCGAAGATTTATTGTCCTTGTCCTTGTCTACCATAATGGATAATTCTGGACTTGGTGTCACATGGGTTTCAATCTCATCTCTGAAACTTTACCCTGAGTAAACTGCTTAACTTTAGATACCTCAGGTAAATCTCATCTGTCACGTCAGAAACAAGTTGTAATCTAAAATTGTTGGAAGGAATACCCATGTTTGGGGGTGCTCTATCACTAAAATCACAAATCTTGTCTATGTTGTCATTGTTTCCCCTTCATTCTCCAAGAATGTCCATTCTCCAAGAGGTCCAATAACATCACAGAGTGATGTCTTAACTTGCACATAAAGTGGATTTAAGGGAAACATTGTTTCACAAGGTCATCAGCCTCATTCTCTCCTCCGGAGTCCTCAAAATCCCAGGGCAAGTAAAATTAAAATGATTGACGATGGCCTGGGACACAGTGCATGACCTTGGCCTTTCTAAATTAAATTAGTATATACTCTGAGGAAAAAATAATGAATTATTGTTCATTAATAATACAGCCGGAAGTAGGTAACTCAATCAGATCTCTTACAGGACATTTATCTCCTCTGGACCTCAGTTTTTTTATATATAAAAAGATGGTTTAGTACTAGATGACTTCAAGAGGAAAAGCTCTTAAAGACCACTCAGTGGCACAAAGAGTAAGTATGCTAGACCTGGAGTAAAAAATACTTAGACCACTCACTTAACCTTGTTTGCTTCAATTTCCTCAACTATAAAATGGGGGTGATTATAATAGTACCTACCTCCCAAGGTTGTTGGGAATCTCAAATGAGATAATAGCAAGGCACTTATTCCTGGAACATATTAGATACTTAATAAATCCTTCATTCCCTCTCTTCCTCCTTCCTTCCCTTCTCTTTCTTTTCTTCCCTCCTTCCCTCCTTTCCTCCCTCCTTCCTCCTTCCTTCTTTCTTCTTTCCCCCCTTCCTTCTTTCCCTCTTTTCTTTCCCCCTTCCTTCCTCTCTTCTTTCCTTCCTTCTCTCCTTCCTTTCCTCCCTCCCTCCTCCCTTCCATCTTTCCCTCCTTCCTTCCCTCCTCCCTTCCTTCCTTCCCTCCCTCCTTCTTTCCTTCTTTCCTTCCTTCCTTCTTTCCTTCCTTCCTTCCCTCAAGCCTTCCCTCCTTTCTTCCAAGGTCCATCTCGTTTCTAAATGCTCTTCTCCAATGAATTCTCCAAACCCGTTGCCTCTATATGACAAAGTTGACAAAAAATGAGAGAGAGAGAAAGAAAGATGGGGGGATGAGGAGAGATGGAGGGAGGGGGGAGGGAGACAGGAAAGGAAAGAATGAAGACTAGTGATCATTCTGGGGAAAGGGAGCCCCAGTGCTTGGGAGTCAATACCACATGATGAGGATTAATAGTATTTCAAACCTAACTGATGCTCTAAGGTTTACATGACACTGTATATACATGATTTCATTTAATCCTCATCAGAACTCTAAGACAGCGCCTATTATTCTGAGGAAACTGAGGCTCAGAGAGGTTAAGTTATTTAGAGGGAGTTTGATTCTGGGCACTATTCATTAAGCTAAACTGTCTCTTAAAACCCAAAGCCTTCATTACAAAGCTTTCTGTTTATGCTGCAAATTAGGACAGAATTGTTTAATCTGTCCAAAGATTGTCTTCCAGAATGAAAGACTTTGGAGTGGATTGGGTTTGATCATAATAAAGGTCTTGAGTCTTCTGCCAATATTCTCTCTTGGGCTCTTGATACTCAGCATTATTCTGCTGGCTTTAGCTGACCTTAATTCATAGTTTTGCTCCTCAAGGCATGTCTTAAATCACATGTCCATAAAATTTAAGTGTTTTGCCTCCACCCAGAGAGCTCATCCCTTTGCATGATGGGGCTTGCTCGTTTAACCATGATATTTTGCTTTTGTTGATGCTTTTCCCCCCTTTCTTAAGTTCCTGGCAGTATCTTGCTGACTCAGGACCTCAGAAAACTCTGCTAAGAGCTCCAGGTAATTTTCCATGTTGATAATGAATAAAACTAGATGATCAATCCTCATTCTATAGAATTAGTTCTGTCAGGACTAATGCACCAAGTATCCTTTGAGTTCTGTACTTACTTATAGTCCACATTTTAATAAAAATTTTTGTTAATTTTAATAATTTTTAAATAAAATTTTAAATAAAAAATTTGGCATTGATGTGATGATTATGGCCCTATTTAATCAATGCCTTCAAACTCCAGTGGTGCCTCACTAAGTGACTAGAAGTCAAGAAGACAAGCTTAAAACTTTCCTCAAATCTGCCTTTGTAGCTGCCTAGACATCTTCAATATTCTCACTTGTAAAATGGGATAATAATTACGCCCCTGTCTCTAGGATGAAATTATATATATATATATATATATATATATACATATATATATATATAAACATACATACATATATACACAAATATATATTTTATTAGTTTATTATTAGTTATTGCCATAATTATTTCTTAAGATTTATGTTGATTTAATAATTATTAATACATGTAAAGTATTTTGCAAATCTTAAGGCATTATATTAATGCTAGCTATGAGTACTCTACTTTGAGCAAGAGAAGGGGAGAGGATGCTATTTATAAACAAAAAATAATGGCATCTCTCAAAGTGAAATGCTATATATACATGGGCCTGTCAACTTGGTCTTCTGGCCACACCCCTTGCTATTTCAATCAGTGCCTTTGCTGGAGGGAGCAGGCCATGACAGATGGAGTGTCTAATGTATTCATGTCTGTTGTTATGAATAAGGAAAGGGTAATGAATTAT